>NC_071505.1:165712797-166019603 GCF_027887155.1 Malaclemys terrapin pileata
AGCTACCAAAGCTACCAATTATTAGCATGTACTTCAGTTTGACAGCCTGACCCGGCACCTATAAAATGTTCATGCTGTGAAGGCTTGGTGCTTAACACTGTAAATTATAAATGAAGAGTTAGCAGAAAGTGACAGACTGGCTCAGTGAATGAGGATTACAAAGCTGAGAAACATTAAATTGACTCGGTAGGTGGATATTTCCTAAAACGGGTCATGAGAATAAGACCAGTCTTTTTCTGGAGCTAGCTATCATGAGTGAGCAACTCTCATAGCTATTTCAATTGTATTTGTTTTTGGTGGGCTCCTAATGCTCTGCAGTAAAAATGATACTAAGCTAAGCATTTTATATAGCTGATGTTCTTGTTAACGTTTGCCTCAGATGGTCTGAGGTCTGTTACATATCACATTTGCTTTATATTTTTCCTTCATCTTCATTCCCTGTAACTTATTTATTCTCTCGCCTTTACATAATTTGTTTTTAAAATTATGGAAATGAGACAAAATATTCTTAAGCTTATCAAAGACTTCTGTCTTTAAAGCAGATATCTGCTTTAAATCAGAGAAGTCATGTGAGTTAAAATGACTTATTTTTCTCACTACACTGGTAACTTTGAAAACCACACTTGCTTCTCCCAGTAGATGTTTGTTGCCTGCTGACTTGTACATGCTGCTGACAGCAGTATGAATGCTTGCCAGCCAGCTTTAACCCTCAAGCAAGCAGGAAAAATACATATTTTGATTGTATTCCTCTTCTCCCATCCTTCATATGTTGCTTGGCTTCTTCCTGAAGTGCTAAGACAACATGTCCTTGTATAAGATGACACAAAACGTAGCACAACAGGGCCCTGACTTTGGGTACAGTTGTAATTAATACTAATACTCTTTCACTCTCCAAGAGGTGTATTTCCTGGATCATTCATACATCTCCTGGGTGACTTCTGAGTGGTAGCTCCAATTCTGTACAATGTCATTGTGGGTACACTGTCTTTGCCCCTTGTACACCAGTTCATCCAAACGTACTGAAGGCTTTATTTTTAACTGTTGGAGGCAGTGTGACAAAACACTAAAATGGGCATCAGGAAACCTGGGTTCTATTCACAGCTCTGCCACTGATGGGTTGTGCTACTTTGGGCAAATCACTTCACAGCTGTACCTCAGATTCCCCGCCTGTAAAGCAGGAGCAATGATATTGTACATTTAACATCAAAGGCCTACAATTTTCAGGCATAACATTTTTTTTATTTACTTATCATGGTACTAGATAAATTTAGCTAACTAAATTGGTTTATAGACTGAAAAATAAGAGTAATTTTTTGTTCATTAAATCTTTGACTACATAAAATTGAAAAGGTCAGTCCCTGATTGCACTCTGTGTGAGCGCCACTGTGACATGATGCACCGTTCTGCCTTGGGCTGTCCCAAAAGGACTACTGGTAGGCGTTCTGGCCACTTAAAGCTTCTTGTAGTGCAAAGAGCAGGCCCGTTGCTGTTGACCCTTCATGGGTTGGAGCATACGGATAGTAATCCAGATCTCCAGACCAGGATTTAACAGGGTTCAGGGTCATATCTTTCCCTCTCAAGGTTATTGTGTTGCCCCAGGGCTGTGAGGAGTAAGAGACGTCCCTGCATTCCCATGTGGCGGTTATGTGGGTTATGCAAATGGAAACAGATGTTTCTTACACTCTTCTTCTGATAAGGGGCATGCAGAATATTTTGAGAGGAAAATTTAAATCCTAGTAGATGTAACAGGAATCTTTATTTTCTTATATAATTGTGTCCAAAAAAGTAAATAAATAGTATTAATTAGCCTTCATATACGCAGGCAATAAATGGAGGCTGTAAGAGGTCAGTTGAAATGGACTTAAAATCTATTTGCTACAATAAAAGCAATCTGTGTGGGTACCAAAGGGACCAGTGTCAGAGGGTAAATATTGAAATGAGCTACCATGATGCAAACAGTTCAGAGGAATAAGTGTAAAGAGAACTGAAGAGCTGCCTACAGCTACTGATCAGTTACTGTAACATTGAGAGTGAAGGTTATCTACTAATCAGCATGGAGACCTCTTGATTGCAACTCAGCTCAAGGTGCATGAAGTGCTCATGACCATTTGCTCATTCTTGAATGGGGACACTCTGATAGACCTCTGCAGTCATGCATATGGTGATAGCAACAGCCACCTGTGCGGCACCAATTAACACCCTCTTGGAACCGCGTGGAGAGCCCTCTTTGGGGTCACATGTGCAATGAGGAGAGAGCACGCCACTGGGCTATTCACTACCTTCTTCTGTAAGCCCTATAAGGGATTTGGTGGGAAGTTATCTGAAGCACCCTCTTGAGTAGGGAGGATCCCCTAGAAAACAAGTGGAGATGAGGCAACCGCTCTGGAAGTGTCAGTGAATAAATGTAACTAGTTCAGATTTTTTTGCTTGGCTTTTAATTAAAGGAAGAGCATAGGAACACACACTCTGAAAAACATTAAACACATTTTACCTGTTTATATTAAAGTTTAATATTGTTTGGTTTCTCAATTATATTTCTGTCAGAACTAAAATTAGTTTTAAAAATTAGTCATGTCATGTTAATTTTTATTCAAATGGCTTTAATGTTTGAAATAAAATATTATAATACAAATGCAAATATGAATGGAGAGTCCACAAGGTTAAAATCAACTAGAAGACTGTTAAATCTGACTGATGATGACATATCAACATGTCCCAATCTCCTACACTTTTCGGCCAGAAGACACCATCATGATAATGTACTCTGGCCTCCTGCACATTACAGGCCATAGAACTTCACCCACTAACTCCTGTAATGGACCCATAATCTGTAGCTGAGATACTGAATCCTCAATTCTTGATTTAAAGACTTCAAATTACAGACAATCCACAATTTAATCTAGTTTAAACTGGCAAGTGACCATGCTGCAAAGGAAGGCATAAAAACTCCCAGGGTTTCTGCCTGACCAGGAGAAAATTCCTTCCCAATCCCAAATTGGATTGGATTGAGTTCAAAGACAGTGAATATTTTTAGCCTTACAAATTTATTGGAAAAACTTTGTCCATAATTCACTTGTTTCTAATTTTCCTAATAGAAATGTACTCTCAAATTTATAAATGATGCTGACAAAATTCAGATACTCGTGTTCACTTTACAAAAATCTGTCCAGTAGCCCATTGTTGAAGTGAACATAACCATGATTAGCAAGTCAACTAGAGTTGGTGAGAACCAATTTTTTTCTGCAGGGAAAATGGCTTCATTACAATGATTTTGAACTCATGTTCATATCCAATATAGCTATTGACCTCATTAAATCCCACGCTGGAGACCAGAAGTTTTGAAAAATATAAGTCATAAGACACAGGCTGTTTTGTGGTATTAGTTTCTGGGCTTGTGATCTATATTAGCTTAACAGAAATCAACACAGCACTATGAAGGCCACAAAGGAATATCTTAGCTATTCACTCAGTTTTTATTACTAAGACAAAACATTGTTTCAGAGAACATATTTTCTCATCCTGAACTTAATTTCCTGAATAGCCTAGTAAAGGATAACAATTTACTTCTACCAGCTAAGGGAATTACTTCTTTAGCTCAAATGATAGAGTCCTGTGCTGTCCGGCTGAGGTTTCTATCTTCAGATCCTATTGGTATCCAATCCGGGTGCTTGTAACATGACTAGGAATTAGTCCCTTTTGTGTTCATGTACCAGATATCCCCAGACCAACTCCCCCATCTTCTGGTATGCAGCAATCTAACACATCCCATGTGAGGCCTAATGCCCCAGGCCCCATGTGAGGCCTAATGTGTCATGTGGCAGGCCCAGCAAGACTTTATTCTCCCACGTTATTTTTCCTCCATTGCACCCCCAAGGAAAGCTTGAAAATGCAGATGCAATCCACAAGTTAACAGGCTGACTGTCTCTCTGTCTTAATAGGATTTTTTGCAATCCTCTTTTACAATTTTGTTATGCTTATGAATTAGTCTTTTGGAAAAGCAGGCAGTAATTTGGGATTCTTGAAAACATAATGTGTACTAGTTTCTTCTGGCAAAAGTTTTCACAGTAGTAAAAATTATAGATTTAAAAAAAACTATCTCTTGGTAGGCTTATTGTAATTATTAACCCAAAAAGAGTTCAGTGCAAGTTTATTATCAAAGATTTCTACATAGCAAATACACTTTCAAAGCGTACTTGCATTCTTTGGCCCATATGAATATACAGAGATGACACCCAAGGTGTGTGTTGGCATCACATGAAATCAAATATGAAAACTGCATGGTTGGGCAAGCTCCTAGTTTCTTTAAACTGACTGGTATTGTATGTCAATAACTGATAATTCATTTGATTGTTTCCCTATCTTTGGAATATTTGCATGAATTTGAGTGTTACAGGGCTTAAACTTGTGATTTTGGAAAAAGAGGTGTGCTGAGTAAAAGTTATGCTGGTACAGTGGGTGTCACATGGGGACAGCTGCTCCCACTTGAGCCTCTTCATAAATGCAACCACCAGTAGCATGGCCATATGGACAGGCTCCTGATGTTGGGAAGGAAGATGTTAAAGTTATAGATGGATGCATCAGACAGGGCAGGAATATTAATAGCACAATTACATAAACCCAATGAGCCTAACACCCATGTAAATATCATGAGGGGACTATGGCTTCTATACTAGCCCACTGTGCAGAGGAGCTTCCTAGGAGATGGACGGCCTGTTTTGGAACCCCAGCTCTCTTGGGGAAGAGGGCGACAAGATGCAGAGGGGGAGAGGGAAACGGGTCAAAACACTTCAGTTTTATATTTAGAGGGTAAATATATTGGTCTAAATCAGTCTCAGGTGCAATTCTAGTTAGATCACTGAGGCTACCTCAAAGATGAATTCTGTCCAGTATGCTTCTCAGAGTTCAGACAGCAGCAGACTTCTCTTCACTAAAAAACAAAACAAAAAGCCATTGAAGTATCCATGCTTCATCTTTAAAGCTGACTATGTTTCTCACTTTTCTAAAAAAAAAAATCCTTTGTGTATGCTATTTTTATTAAAAAAGTGTTCTTTTAATACATTATTTAAAAATAAACTACAAAGTAGTGAACAGAACATAAAAATAGACTTTTCTTTATGCCAGGGCTGCTCCTTCCTGAAAATCATAAACCCATCCAAATTCTTGACCTTTAACACTTGGAGCTTCAATTTTTGAAGGGTATTTAAAAAGGTGAAAGTCTTAAATTCTTGTAGTACTTCAAATGGGCCCTTATCCTGCAATTGCATGGATAGCCTGGCAGGGGAGAAAATTTAAAGTGATTTGGCCAGAGGGATGAGTCAAGAGAAGACGGGGGGATCATGATCAAACTAACCATAAGCAGGTGGGACTAGAAAGATGTAAGTTTCAACACCACACAACATCCAAGAAAATAGACTTTTTGAACAACCAGACACTGAAATCATTGCCACAGATACCACATGGGGCGGGGGGGGCGGGGGAAGAGGGGGGTTGAGGAGAGAGACAATGATAAGGGAACTGCAAAGCACAGAAATGGAAGAAGCAGAATAGTGACTTATTTCCAAAAGGGGAAAGAGAACCAGGAGGTGCTCAACCCAGCTAGAAGTATGGAATTGTTATCTGATACTTAGCGAGTTTACTACTAAGGAACTTCTTTTTGGGTGAAGAGAACAGAAAGCCAGAGGGAATATATTTGGTGGGTGTCCTTGTGATAATGAAGCTAGCAGCCATGGAGAGATTCTTCAGCCACCCAAGAAAGTAAATACTTGTCATTGGTAAATCTATTTTAAGATAAGTGGGCAGACAATTCAGCAAGGGGCACAAGGACAACAGGACTGCGTTCTGTCCTCCTGGAGCAAAAATACAATATGTAACTGGAAGACTGGATGGAATTACAAAGTTTTCTGATACATTCCACTGCTGATACCTATTGGAAAAAGTGACCTGGAACTACACAGATTATAGAAGACTTCAGGAATCTTGAAAGGGAGCTGAAGAAGAGGAAAGTCCAAATGATTTCTTGGTGATTCTTCAGGTCCCACAAGTAAGAGAAAAGAAAAGGCAGTAAATACTGGTGAACCATTGGCTGTGTGACTGAAGGTTTTGGTTTGGGGAAAACCAAGACACATTCCAGTAGGATAGATGATGGCACACGTATCTCAGGCTAGGGGCGAATATTCTAATTTGAAGGTTAACCAGAGTAGCCACGAGGGTATTAAACAAACCTCAAAATGGGTATGTGCTACGAGGTAAATGAAGTACAAACTAAAAATTGGTGTCATGAACGGATTCTACTTGTGTGGAAAGAAAAGATAAGAAATTTTTCATTTGCCTATATACCAGTACTAGGAGTCTGAGTAACAAGCAAGAAGGATTGAAAATTCTCATTAAAGATGTAATTGGCATTACTGAAACCTGGTGGGATGACTTGCATGATTGGAATTAAAATCATTGGTTATATCATTGGTTACATAACCTGTTTAGAGTTGGTAAAAGATGATGTGTGGAAACTGGACCTCTACATTAAATACACCATTATCAGTAACTCAGAACCACAGGATTTTGAATGCATATGAGTCAATGTGCTAACTAACAGAGTCCAGGAAGGGGTACTGATAGGTGTTTGTAACAAACAACCAAATCAAACCAGAGAACAGGATGAGTTACTCCTTAAGTACCTGCCTGGAATGTGTGGAAAGAAAAAAATATATTATGGGGGACTTCCATTGCAAAGACACATGCTGGAGATCTAATGCAGCTGGTAGTAAATTTTCTAACACAAAGTATTGCCCCCAGTACAATGAAAATCTATTTTGGACCTTGACTGATTGAAAATGAATTCATCGGTGGACTGGAAGTTGGTGGTTGCCTATGGACCAGTGATCATGATCTGACTGCATTTGATACAGGCAAACAGAGGAAAAGATATAATTTGTCAAATTTAAGGAAAACTGAGCAAAATTGAGTTAGAGAAAAAATTTAGACAAATAGGTAAATGTGCCTTCTCCTCCCACTCCTTCTTTTCATGGATCCTAGTCCTTCAGAGGGCCTTCCTAGCAGAGAGTGCCACAAAAGCTTCCACTTGGGAAGCAGATAACATGTAGATGGTCCATTTTGCTTAGCGATATTGGGGATAAGCTAATGGACAGCTAATGGTTAAATCCTCTGACGACATCATATAGGAAAAATTACTAAAACATTAAGTTTGACTTGCCAATACCTCTACAGCTTTTTGTATTTGTAATGGGTAATTTAAAAAAAAAAACTTTTGTTCAGTGTTACCGTATTCATTTATATCCTAGTTTTGGTTTTTATCTTTATTTTACTATTCTAGTGATAGTCTAATACTGTCAACTACTACATGTTTATATTTTTTCCTTTTCTATTTGACAATTTTTGTTTTTTTTCCGGACTTTATTTTTTGGCTAATTAGTTGTTGATCCTTTTCCACTAATGATATCACTGGTCTACAATTTTTGAGAAGTCATCTGCTTCAGAGATAAAATGTGCTATTTATGTGTTTTGGGATGTGCTGAATTCAAATATGACAGTTAAAACAACTGATTGGCTACTGTTTCTAAGATATTTCAGTTTTTACATTTTATGTCTATGTATATCGTGTAGATAGTAGAGCTTTAATCATAAATTGTAAACCTAGGTCTTTTCATGTGTTTATGGTTGCTTTACATGATAATATTTCAACTGTCCTGTTTATGTAACACTTAAAAATCAGCAAAAGGGTTATATCAATAAAATGTATTATGAAACAAAAGGCAAAAAACTATTATGTACATAGTTTAGTCCTATTCAGTGTCTACTGGGCGCTTCTTGGCTTGTCTCTTGTATTCATTCAATGGAGCATCTCTTGTCACTGTCCAGCAATAGTATGCAAGCACTGATGGGCTCCATTTGCCCTGATAGCGTTTCTCCATTGTTGCAATGTCCTGGTGAAATCGCTCGCCGTGCTCGTTGCTCACTGCTCCGCAGTTCGGTGGAAAAAAATCTAGATGAGAGTGCAAAAAATGTATCTTTAGCGACATGTTGCAACCAAGGCTTTTGTATGCCTTGAGGAGGTTTTCCACCAACAGCCTGTAGTTGTCTGCCTTGTTGTTTCCGAGAAAATTTATTGCCACTAACTGGAAAGCTTTCCATGCCATCTTTTCCTTGCCACGCAGTGCATGGTCAAATGCATCATCTCGAAGAAGTTCACGAATCTGAGGACCAACAAAGACCCCTTCCTTTATCTTAGCTTCACTTAACCTTGGAAATTTTCCACGGAGGTACTTGAAAGCTACTTGTGTTTTGTCAATGGCCTTGACAAAGTTCTTCATCAGACCCAGCTTGATGTGTAAGGGTGGTAACAAAATCTTCCTTGATTCAACAAGTGGTGGATGCTGAACACTTTTCCTCCCAGGCTCCAATGACTGTCGGAGTGGCCAACCTTTCTTGATGTAGTGGGAATCTCTTGCACGACTATCCCATTCGCAGAGAAAACAGTAGTACTTTGTGTATCCAGTCTGCAGACCAAGCAAGAGAGCAACAACCTTCAAATCGCCACAAAGCTGCCACTGATGTTGGTCATAGTTTATGCACCTCAAAAGTTGTTTCATGTTGTCACAGGTTTCCTTCATATGGACTGCATGACCAACTGGAATTGATGGCAAAACATTGCCATTATGCAGTAAAACAGCTTTAAGATTCATCTTCGATGAATCAATGAACAGTCTCCACTCATCTGGATCGTGAACGATGTTGAGGGCTGCCATCACACCATCAATGTTGTTGCAGGCTACAAGATCACCTTCCATGAAGAAGAATGGGACAAGATCCTTTTGACGGTCACGGAACACGGAAACCCTAACATCACCTGCCAGGAGATTCCACTGCTGTAGTCTGGAGCCCAACAGCTCTGCCTTACTCTTGGGTAGTTCCAAATCCCTGACAAGGTCATTCAGTTCACCTTGTGTTACGAGGTGTGGTTCAGAGGAGGAGGATTGGAGAAAATGTGGGTCCTGTGACATTGATGGTTCAGGACCAGAAGTTTCATCCTCTTCCTCTTCCTTGTCTGACTCAAGTGAGAATGATTCTGGTGCATCAGGAACCAGCAGTCCTTCTCCGTGGGGTACTGGGCGTATAGCTGATGGAATGTTTGGATAATGCAGTCCACTTTTTCTTCTTTGACATACCTTTCCCAACTGGAGGCACCATGCAGAAGTAACAATTGCTGGTATGATCTGTTGGCTCTCTCCAAATCATTGGCACTGCAAAAGGCATAGATTTCCTTTCCCTGTTCAACCACTGGCGAAGATTTGTTGCACAAGTGTTGCAGCATATGTGTGGGGCCCACCTCTTGTCCTGATCTCCAATTTTGCAGCCAAAATAAAGGTGATAGGCTTTCTTAACTATAGTGGTTATACTGCGCTTTTGTGATGCAAAAGTCACTTCACCACAAACATAGCAGAAGTTATCTGCACTGTTCATACAAGTACGAGGCATCTCTGCTCACTTTGGCTAAACAGAAATGTGTCCCTTTGCAAAATCAAACACTGACAAATAAGAGAGCACGACACTGTATGATTTCTAGAGCTGATATAGGGCAATTTGTTCAGCAGAGTGATGTAAGCTTCGTTATGATCGCATCATCCATGACTTCTAGGAATAACATGATGCAATTCATATCATGTATGATGCAATACCAGCTTCAGATTGCATCATTCATTGTTTTGCCTAAAAAGCAAATACTGTCCAAACCCAGTCATAGATTTATTCATAGATCCAGTCAAAGATGTATTTTAGTAATTTCTCGTTTAAATTGAGATCCCTTCCCTTTATAACTCACTTATCCTCCACCATTCCCAAGTCAAGGGTTGTATATACTGACCCAATCGCATATCTTGAAAACTAGAGCCAATCAACAATTTTAAGCATCATTTTCATTCTCAGTGACCCAGAATTAGTAAAGTTTGACTACATTTATTTCAGAAGCATTTTGGCTGTAGAGCAGTGTTAAAGTTAACACAGATGTTGTGTGTATGTAACTCTCGCTAGTAGTTTTGAGCCTCATCCAATTCTTGTTGAATTCAGTGGATGATGGTTTGGGACCTTTCTAGAGCCTCTGAGGGATTACTATTTAATTAATACTTCAGGTTCTGCTGGGGGAGCTCACACCTTATTTATTTTTTGCCCATGACAGAAAGGTATTTTTTTTTTTAATCAGAACTCGATTATGTGATGGCGATTATTGTAAAAACAAATGCATCTGTCTTACAAAGATGTAAATCTAAATCTATCATAATTTCAATGATTAATATACTCTAGTTTTGAAAAGTTGATACTCATTACATGTATAGCTTGGTTTGATCCCAGAAACCATTACTCAAGAAAGCAATTCAAACTCAAGGGTATTGTCCAACTGAAGTAAAGGTTACTCCCTCTTGCTGACTCTTTGTACCTGCTTAGTCTGTGAACTGCTTGAGGTTTAACTGTCCCTTTAGAACAGCTGGAAAATCATGAGAACCATGGGGTTGTTACCACAAACAAATAAGACATGAGTGGTGCATAGTTCATTTCCTAGCTAGCTGTTCAGGGGTGTGAACTTCATCTGCTCTGAGCCATGGGTGTAGCAACAAGTGTAAATCTTACCTTCTTGTGTGATGAAAGTAACAACAACCCAATATTACCAGGACTGTATCTTATAAGTACCTCAACTTTGATCTTGCTGTTGAAAAGTAAAATGGTACTTGTGAAAGAGCTAGGCTGGCTGTTCACTGTGTGTGTGTGAGAGAGAGAGAGAGAGAGAGAGAACTGTAGGATGCAACTTAAAAAAATATTCTTCTCAGAAACCTGGTTGATACTTTTTTAAAAACACCATAACTGGGGAAATAGAAATAACAGTGCTAGTCAACAATGAATTTTATATCTCAATCTTGGCTTATGATTCTGATATGGGACCATAAGGTCAAACATAACTCTTCGATTAGTACAGGTACAATCTGGCATATCTCAAGATACTGAATTTACTGACAGTTTTACAAGTTCTGAATTGTGCGTTGTTTTTGCATAATTAAGACAGGAAAGAAACCCAGTTTGCTATGCTTTTTTATTTGAACACCTATAAACCCAAAAATCCTTTCGAAAAGAAGTTTTTATTACCTTTGTCAGTGTAATGATATCCAAACCTCGTGTCATATAATAAAAATTATACATGAAAATTGCAAAAGATTCACAGTATACAACATTTTGGAAATGATAGTATCTTTTAGCACTTAATCCAAATAGACTAGCAAAACTTATTATAGTCAGACTCTCTAGTTGTTTTGTTATTGTTCTACAGATTCAGTTACAAATGATGACATATAAAATGGAGATAATGACCTTTATAAAGTGGTTTTGAGATGTACCAGTGAAAAGTGCTATGTTAGAGCTAAATGGTGGTGGTATTATATTGATTGATTGTATTATTTCTTAGCATTTTACCCCAATTACGTTTAACTTTAAAATGTGGAAATGACTTAAACTCTGCTTTTCTTCATTTTTAAAGTTCACAAAGCTTGAATCCAGAAACACATCTGAATGAAAACTTTCCCAAATTTCCAGGTGGGGCTGGCGTCTGGAACTGGGTTTCCTCATTCAGGCATATCTAGTTATAACCACAACGGAGTAATACACTTTTAAATTACACTGTAGGAAAAGATTGAATTTTCATATAATTAGTCATATCTTCTGAGATTTAATTATGAAAGGTAAACACAAAGCTAAAATTCTACTAGTAGTTACAGCCAAGCAACCGCATTGACTTTAGTGGGATTAAACCAGTGTTGAAGAAGTAGAATTAGCCAAATTAATGCAGGCCTGGTATTTAAATTATTTTGCTCTATTTCTATGTCTAGAACAAATAAATATCTAATATATATACATATATTTTTATTTCTAGTGGTGTTGCTTGATACTACAGCTGCAATTGGAGAACTAGGATGGAAAACCTATCCTTTAAATGGGGTAAGTCAAGTTCTTGTTTTGCTTTTGTTGTCCTTTTTATTCAGCACTCTGGCATTTCAACAATCAAATGGACTAGTTCTGCTAAATGGATACTTTCCTTCAGTATGTACTAATGGAAAAGATTTTGGGATAGTGAAATAAAGAATCTGAATTGTAGTTAACACTAAGAGCCCCAAGAATAACAAGTAAATATGTGCACATATTAGGCCTGGTCTACACTAACCCCCCAATTCGAACTAAGGTATGCAACTTCAGTTACGTGAATTACGTAGCTGAAGTCGACGTCCCTTAGTTTGAACTTACCGTGGTCCAGACGCAGCAGGCAGACTTCCCCGTCGACTCCGCGTACTCCTCGCAGGATTACCGGAGTCGACGGGGAGCACTTCTCGGTTTGATTTATCGCGTCCAGACAAGACGCGATAAATCGAACCCAGAAGTTCGATTGCCTGCCGCCGAACCAGCGCGTAGGTATAGACAGTACCCCCATCAGCTGCTACTTCTATAGGGAATGGTCTGTCAGGATTTCTCACATGTCTGTAGTTGGAGGTTTGTAATTCAGTTATGAATATCTTTTCTGTTTTTAAATCAGGACCAAGCTTTCTTTAAATTTCATAGAAAAAAATAATTTATCCATTTATTACAGTAGTTTGAAACAATTTATGTGATGAAAGTGGCATTTTTGACTCCACTGTCTGATGGCATGATTCCAACTGTTAATTCTGAAAGCCTATTAAAATATTGTAAAAGAGTGAAAACAAAGCTATCAAAGTTTAGAAAATGTATATATTTATGTAAAATGGCTTTTTCCTATATGACATTTTTAATCCAAAGTTCAGTATCCTAGATAATGTTTTACACAATTGCACGATAATGTTAATCTAGATTGACATGACAAGAGACACAGGGTGCTTTGTAGGGCACAAAGCCTCAGAGCTTTGCAGATGGCTGGCATGCTTGGCGTGATGTGGCCAGACTGGGAGGGAGAAGAAGGGTGTGCTTTTTTTAGTGTAACCACTTGAGAAATATTTGAGGCTGAACTTCAAATGGTGTATTGCTCTTTCCACCTGTCCAATGCTCTGAACAGCACATCTATCCTTTTTAGTTTCACTTTTAATTAAGATACAGTATACTGAAGCAATTAAGTCCTTTTTATATGTTGGGTCCTTATCCTAAGGACGCCCTAAGTTTAGCTATCTCTTGCCTGGTGTGTCATTCCTTTTCATGTTAGGTGGTATTATCTTTTAATTGCTGTATATGATGCATGTGCTCCGTTGACTTCTGAAACAAACTGAGATATAGAGCACCGATGGTGTTTTGTATTAATTCTTTGTGGGTTTTTCTTTCTTGCAACACATTCTAGAAGGAAATAAAGTTGTCCATCCTCAGCACCTTAATAATCTGTTCTTTAAAAGTGCCGCTAGTGTCTGCCCTCAGGGACTCCAAGCAATGTGATATTTCTTATTCTCAGCCTGTTTTCAAAATAATGGATTACATTTTTCAGGCTTTTCCAGTCCTTCGTATTCTTAGACAAGATTCTTTCTCTGTTAATATGTATCTCGGTATTTTACACTTTGTTTGCAGTCTCATCTAGCCTGAATCCTAAATTCTGAAGGTTTTCTATGGACAAAATAAACAGGCTCAGCTGGAGTGGAGTACCCGCAGGGACACCTCTTAAAGAAGAAGAGGAGGTTACTCACCCTGTTCAGTAACTGATGTTCTTCGAGATGCATGTCCCGGTGGATTCTCCACTACCCACCCTCCTGCCCTCTACTTCAGAGTTGGGGTAGCCTCTGTTGTAGAGAAGGAACTGAGGAGACCAGTTGCGCACGCATACTATTAAGGTACACTCAGAGTGGGGGTGGGAGGGCAGGCGCTGTGCGTGCACGACCGGTACGAGTACTGCTGTAAAAATCTGAGTGAAGGCGCAGGGACGCACTGACATCTGGAGTGGAGCACCCTCAGGGACACTCATCTCGAACAAAGTCAGTTACTGCATAGGGTGAGTAACCTCCTCTTTTCAAGGCAGAACTCTGTGCCAATTTGATGAAGAAGAAAACTCACCGCCTTCACACTCTCTCACTCACACACACACACACACACACACACACACACACACACACACACACACGAAAGGCAACAAAATAGCAAATAAAAACTTCCAACATTTCCTTATCCCAGTGTGGAAATAGCCCTAGAAGAAATATAGGGAATTGTCTGGCCTCATGAATTGACACTTTGAATAGAGTCTTTTCTGTCTACATGTGGCAACCCCTTTTATTTATTGTATTGATTTTGAATCAAGGATATAAGTTTAGTTGTATGTGACTTTCCATGAGTCTGAATTTAACATCCATTTTATATGTCTTGTTGTTTAGCTCTTTAAGAGACTACTCAAAGTTAATTGGTGGGAGAGAAGCTAGCCTAATTAGGTCAGCTTTTTGCTATTGTAAGGGCACGTTTTATGTTTTCTCAATATTTCTATTTTTGTTTTTGACACTATGATTTAACTCCTTTATATACTAAGCTATAGTCATGTAAAAGTGAAATGATCACACTGGCAACAAAAGGCTCAAATCCAGTATGCAGGGTTTTTTTTTGTAAGTTGCCTTGGAGCTTTCTAGAATGAGAGCCATCTCTTGTTAGTACATTAATACTCCTCTTAGGGTTACAGAAACTTGGTGAAGTCACTAAAATGACATCTAATAAACTGAAATGAAAATCTGTATTTTTTCCCCTATGCTGTCAAATTCTGTGGTACAATCCAGACCAGTGAGGGGATGTGCCTCTACTGCTCTGCAGCCTTGGGTGGCTCACAATGCTTTGCTGGTGTAGCTCCTGACCTGGGCTCCTCACAAACAGCCAAAGAGGCTGCAGATCACACCGAGTGCCTATGAATAGCTGCAGCCTGCCAGCAGCACTCTGGCTTCCTCCAGCCTTGGCTATTACCTGCAGAGTGACCTCAACATACTCCCAGTCTCTGATTTTCTCCAAAAAACATGTGTTATGCACCCACTCAGCCCTCTCCTGGGCAGTTCAGACATTAGAGGTCTGTTTTTCCCTGTTAAGGAGTCAATATACAAGCATTTCCAATTTAAACTGGAGTTACCCAACAATTCAGATTAAACACAACACTGGATTAGTTTGGCTGAAAAAATAAAACAAGTTTATTTAACTGCAGAGAGATTAAGTGAGTTACAAGTACAAGGTATTAAAGTCAGAAATGGTTACAAGAGAAATAAAGATAAAATGCTTCCTAGTAGCATAAGACTTGGCTTGGTTAAATCCTTACCACAGGTTTACCGCAACATTGCTAAATGAAATTTTCAAATCAAAATCTCTCATTAAGTCCAAAAGGTGAAAAAGAGAGAGAGTACCTGGACAGTTTTGCACCTCCCTTTTTATAGTCCTCTCACTCTCGAAAATGCATTTTTGTGGGGGTACCTCTAGATGAAGTTCCTTCCAGTTGTGAGGATGGAGGCATGGAGTCTCATGGATGGTGGTTAAAATGCAACTCAATCTGTTCCTGTCCCTCTTCACTGCCAGTGAATGCCACTTGACCAATGATTGCAATCATCTTTGACACCCGGCTAGAGGTGTCAGTTTGTCTTTTTTTCTCTTTGAGAAATAGATTACCCTCCCTCCCCCAGACTTTTCTGGCAAGCACAATTTAGTCATAACTTCAGTTTATGTTCATAACTTTACAAATGTTCCTACATACATTTCACTATGATATTGTTGACCAGTGAGCTGTTTGTTTTCAAATGATGCCTTGCAAGGCATATTTTGCACAATATTATTACAATAGTGTGTTTGGATGTGAATACAGGGGTACATTCAGTCACATACACCTGTCCCAAGATCCCCCCACCAAGTTGTGTGGATTTACAATAACCTTTTCTTCAGAGAAAATATTTTTAAGTGATATTAAAATAGGGGAAATGATTCACTGACTGGGGAGCAGGGAGTGAAACTGACTATTTTTCTCTTAGTTTGTGCATTTGACAGAACTGCTTGTTTAATAATTACACTGATCATAGATGTCGCTTGGAATAATAAAAGGTTAAAACTGTGTTCAGGCAGAAATATGATTTTAAGATTCAGTGATTGGAGAATGCTTATCAGTGTAAACCTAATTGTAGGGGACTTTTTTGAGTTTTATTTAGTGCTATTTTGGTCACATCTGATTGAAAAAGTATGTCTCCATTAAATTAGAGAGTGGTATTCGTGATAGGCTATCTAAGTTTTCTACCTCAGTCAGGGATACATGTGACACTTCCAGCATAAAATACTCTTCATTTCGAAATAAATCAGTCATTCCAACACTTCCCCCTCCCCCTTCCTGCAAACAAATCCTTCGTTGCAATACTTCCTCTCCATAAATAATCAATTCTGTGTTCTTCCTTACCAAGGATCTATCTATCCTTTACTCCAACCCCTTGCAACCCACCATACTTCCAACTCCCCAGCACCACATGGAGATTATTTTAAGTGTCACCTGGCAGCTATTCCTCACAATAACAAGAGCAGATCCTTCTGGTGGTGGGTGGGTAGTTGTATTATTGAGAAGTGAGTAGATCTGTCCAAACTGCTGGTAATATGGGAGGTGAGTCTCTCCTAAATAAGGAGGAACAGGTTTCTCCTGTGGTAGTAAGGTTGGGGTGGGGGAGCAAATGGGGGGGGGGTGTCCAGACTCCCTCAGAGTACCAAGTCTTTAATCTCTGAGCAGGACATGTAGGCTCTGTTGTTGAGAGGGGATGTATTGCTAGGCTTGTACTGTGCAGCAGAAGTTTTATTATTAATGATATTAAATTTAGTGCCAAGATGCCCCCACCAGAAATCAAGGCCCAAGTGTGCTAAGTGCTGTACATAAACATTAGTAACAGCAGTCCCTGCCTTAAAGAGCTTACTTTAATAGACAAGACAAAGGGTGGGAGAGACCAAGTACTATCCTTATTTTAGAGACCAGGAAAACTTAGGTACAGGATATTAAGTGACATGTGCAAGGTCACAGAAGTCTCTTGGGAGATCAGGGTTCAACTCCAGCTCTAAATCACAATCCAATGCCTTTAGCACAAGAATATCCTTTCTAGATTATCCTAGATTATATGTCCTATGCACTGCTGGAATAGTCAAATGCATATGGAGAGGTAATAAAGAATTCCTTACCTATGCACTTTTCGCCATACTGGTGGGGAGCAGGGGGAGCAGCACAAGGGGGAAGTTTCTCTTGTCACAGCTGTTCCTGACATTCCCGGTAGTTGCTTGAGTGAACAGCAGTTAGTTCAATGTCATCCGCAGAAAGCACTAAAAAATGTGAATGAATAGAGCCAGATCTAGAATTTCAGATTGAGCCTATGAGACACCAATTCTTGCCCCACCCTATCTATTCTTTTCATAGTGCTATGCATGGGGCCACAGTCAGGATTTCGGGGAGGGCTAGTAGAATGATTACTTGGGGTATACTTTAAAATTAATTGATTTTAATTATACATGTAGATTAGATTAGTTTCTCTAAAGGAAGATTGGCTGCTGCTGATACAAGAAAAAACACTATATCCAGCAAGCTCAGATGTTCCCTCCATAGCTTTATCTCTAGATGCAGAGAAGGCCTTTGGTAGGGTTGAATGACCTTATCTAATATACTTACCTAAAATATTCAGATTTGGACCAATACACTGACCCAATTCAGGTATATTATAACTCTCCCCTCACTTCACTATAAACTAAAGAAATTATTTCTCCCACATTTCAACTAGAAAGAGGGACACCGGCAGGTCTGCCTCCTCTCACATCTCCCTAATCTCTCCTGAAGCACTGGCAATGGACATATGTCAGCACTCAGCCACTGAAGGTGTGACTATAAACAGGAAAGCATACAAAATTAGTGTACATGCTGATGGCATTTTTGAAGACTTTAGCCTCATCAATCCCATCATTATTGAATGTAGTTGACTTTTTTGAGAGATCCCTAGTTTTGGTATTAACTTGAATAAATCCGCAAGCAACGAATATATTCAAAAGATTAGATCCTTTCAGTTTCAGCATTTTCCATTTTCAATATGCAAGGAAATAACTTCTTTAAGTGTTAGTTTTTGGAACATTAGGACAAATCTTGTTTCTGTAAATACGGACTACATATTAAGAGGTTTCCAAGGATGTAGAGAGGTGGTGTCTCCCCCCTCTTTTCTTGCTGGGGAGAATAGATTTACCCAAAATGAATATCTGCCCAAGATTGACTTATATCATTAGCCTCCTTCACTCTTTGCTCAACTAATTGGATTATCATGCAGTTTATATGGGATAAAAAATAGCCTTGCTTGTCACACAAGTTCCTTAAAAAAAAAAATCCTGAGAAACTGGAGATATGGGGTTGCTAGATTTGTACCTAGCTAACATTTCAAATGTAGTGGTTCCCCTCCAGTGGCTGTGTTTACACACCAGCCTGGTTTGAGATAGGAAAAAAAGCTTAGCTTGCTGTTTGATTTCCTCTCTTCTTGTATATACCTTAAGAAGCTACCCCCACCCTGGAGGAAAAATCCAGTCTTCCAATCTACATGCGACATCCTGCAATCTGCTGAGACAATTAAAGCAATCTGATTTTACTAATTCTCTTCTCATACCATTATGGGATAACCTGGTGTATCAGGATCAAGGCAAAATCCACACTTAAGACAGTTTGGATAGCCAAAGGATGTACCAAAAAAAAAATTTATATAATATGAGATGATAGACTGGTCTTCATTCAATTACATGCATAACAAATATCAGCTACCACTTTTTCACAGTTCCTTCTTCAGTGTCAATGCTCAAGGAATCATGAAAGGATAGGGAAGAACTGGTTTCTTTCACTCTCTCACTTCTAGAAGAACATGTTAATAAATATGGAAACAAATCACTTTGTAGGAATTAAGGTGTTTTACTGCTTTGTAATAATCTCTCAATCTCAATTGCAAAGAAAAAAAAAAAGGGAGAAAGAATTTAGCCTTTACTATTTTAACAGAAACCTGGGAGGATATCTAGCTTAATGTGAAAGATACTTCAAGTTCTTTATCCTTGTGATTCTTCCAGAACAAGATATTAAGCAGGGACTACTGGACTCCAGAACATTTAAGGGTAGATTACATCTCCCACACTCACTGTGTGTTACCAAACAGTCACATGTCAACCTTTTGCCCATACTCTATACTTGTCAAAAATGCATGTGTTCTGGAATGCCATGTTCAGTGCTCTCTCAAACTGAGTGCCACTATCTTTCCTTCTCCAAACTTGTATGTTTTAAGGGTGCAGAATGAGTAGGTATTACCAGTTAACATTGTGCAATAGATTGCAGTAACTATTTTAGTGGCCAAAAGAGTTTGTTGGAAAAAATGGAAATCTGCAGTTCCTACCTTGTACATAGACTGGCTTAGCGAGCACTCTACTGCTGCATTAATGGAAAAAATGACTGTCTAATAGAAACATTTTGGGGAATAATGAGGATGTCTGATTACACATGAAATTATTGCATAGTTTTGCAGTTTAGTGTGTATATATTGGTCCCTTATACTAATAGGTTATGTTTTTACTTATTTATCCATTTAGACACTTTGATACCCTGCACGACTTCTGTGGGTTTGTGGATGGGTTTGTGTGTGTATTTTGTTCTGCAAATAATGACAATTTTGTTTTATTTCATTGTGTTTGTTTTATATAAAAATGTCTTTTTTTAAAAACTTTAAAGTACCTGTGTAGTGAAACTAAATCTCTAGCAACCCCAAAGCACCACTTCTTCTTCAGGCAGTGAAGCCCAGCTGCTTGCTTCTTTCAACAGTAGGGTTCCATTAGCATCAGTTTCTATTGTCTTACATTTTTCCAGGGAATCCTTCCGAGGAAAAGACATAGAGATGATATTTGTAATGAACGTAGAGATTCCTTTTTAGCAGAAAGGGCCCTTCCAGCAGAAAGAATTTGCACATGCCCTTCCAGCTCATCAGCTTAGCTGTGCTTACTTTCTTATTGGACACCTGTGTCCAAAGTATCTAATTACACTCTACCGCATCTGCGATGAACACCTTAAAGTGAGCACCCTAGTTTATCTGACTGAGAACATTTAATCCCAGTGATTTCAGCTATTGTAAACGCTTCCTTGTCAATTAGTAATCTTCCTACAAAATTAACCACAGATGTAATTACTCTTTGTTTTTTGTTTTTTTGTTTTGTTTTTTTCTTTTCTTTTTTAATGTCTCATTTTCCTTTGGGGGATCTTTTAAGCTTTTGACTTTTTTTTTTTCTGGTTGTCTGATTAAAACTCTTCAGAAAGTTTCAGGCAGCTTCCTTGGTTCCAAATTTGTCATATCACTGACAGTGAACTTGTGGTACTATTGTATGTTTTTTTGTGTTTTTTCTTTGTTCTCCTCCCACCCATTACACATGCACTCCAGATGTAATTTATTTTACCCTTTTCTTTACAATAGTTGATTTCCAATATGTTTTAGTGCACACTGTCATATTGGCTCCCTCTAAACCAATTAGAAAATATTGTTAGATTTTTCTGGCATATCACTGCTCACCTGCAGACTGTGCTCTTCTATATCTATTTATATATATTTGAAACTTTGTTCTATTTTTAATCATGTTCAGAGCTATCAATGTGATGTTTTAAAACCTTTGGCCAGGTAAGGAGTATTCCAGCACTAGACTCTTTGGCTTTATTTAAATAAAAAATTCTCCAGTTCTGAATCAGGTCACTCCATGTTAGTTGTCTTGATTTGCTTTAAAGTAATATGGAGACAATGGGCCACAGTCCATTCCCTGATGCAAATAATGAATAAACCCTCCCATCAGAATAAAATCACTCAATTGAATTAAGACATTGGATATACAAAGAGTGCAAGTAAGTAAAGCCAGGTGTTTTTCCAAAGAAAAAAGGAAGACAGTACAAACTTTACTCTGAAGTAATATTGCAAAAGTATTGGATACAATATTATGCATCGGGCACACACAACACAAAAGCAAAGATACGTACAGCCAGAGAGCGCCAGTCTTAGGGAAAGTGGAAACATGAACAAATTGTGAAGTCCAAAAGAATAGCTCAAGTGTGTACGGACAAAATCAGAAAAGCTAAGGCACAAAATTAATTACACCTAGCAAGGGACATAAAATCCCAACAGAAGAGGCTCTATAAATACCTTAGGAGCAGAAGAGTGAGCAAGGAAAGCATAGATCCACTATTTAAAAAGGAAGTAGAGCTAGTCCTAGATGCCATTAAGAATGCTACAGTGCTTAATATCGATTTTCGGTCTTTACTAAAAAAGTTGATTGTGCGTGAATGCTTACCACAATTAATAACAATAACAAGGGGGAAGGAACGCAAGCTAGAAAATGGAAAAAACAGGTTAAAGAACATTTAGGTAAGTTAGATATAGACAGGGCTTCATGAATTTCACCCTACATTACTTTGCTTCAACTAGTTGCTTATCTAGTGATTTTGTCTTCAGAAAGTCATGGAGGACAGGTGAGTTCCCAGGTGACTGGAAAAGAGCAAACATAGTATGTAGTTTAAAAAGAAGAGCAAAGAGGAGCCAGGGAATTAGGCTGATTGGTCTATAACTTTGATATGTGATAGTCGTGAAATAATTATAAGGGAGGTTGTATCTAATGGGGGGGAGGCTCTGAGGGGGGCTCTGCTAGTTCTAGTACTAGTCAATATTTTGATAATGACTTGCAGCAGAGAGTGTACTTTGGCATTTGTAGATGACACTATGCTTGGGGGTAGGGTAGGGTGTGTGTGTGCAAGCACTTTGGAGGACAGGATTAGAATTTAAAATGACCTTGATAAATTGTAGAATTTGGTCTGAATTCAACAAGATAAAATTCAATAAAGATGAGTGTGAAATACTTCACTTAAGAGGGAAAAATCAAATATGCAGATAGAAAATGGGGCAATTATGTAGCTATGTAGCAGTACTATAGAAAAGGATCTGGGGGTTATAGTGAAATCACAATTTGAACGAGTCATGTCATGGAAAAAGGCTAATGTCATTCTGTGGTGTATTAATGGAAGTGTCTTATGTAAGACATGGAAGGTGATTGTGTCACTCTACTCAGTACTCCAGCTAGGTCCACTCCAGTTCTATGTCCAATTTTGGGAGCCGTACTTCCGGAAAGATGGGGACAAACTGGAGGGAGTTCAAAGGAGAGCAACAAAAATGATAAAACGTTCACAACTGGACATGTTTAGTCTTGAGAAAAGCAGACTTATCAGGAGTCTTCAGATATGGACTGATATAAAGAAGATGCTGATGGATTTGTTCTCAATGTCCACTGACAATAGGACAAGAAGTAACTGATTTAGTTTGCAGCCAATGAGATTGAAGTTAGATCTTGGAAAAACTTCCTACTTATAAAGATAGTTATCCAGTGGAAAAGGTTAAGGGCTTTTAAGAAGTTAGACAACACCTGCAGTGATGGTCTAGGTCTTGCCTCGATGCCAGGGAATGGACTAGATGATCTCTTGAGGTCCCTTCCAGCCCTATATATTTATGATTCTATAACATAGGCTGATAAGAAGATAAAAATTACACAAGAAGGTACCAGATAATATAGTAGGTAATGGGAAAGAGGTGGATTTCCTTCTTTGAGGTATCCAAGAAATAAAGTGTAGAGACAGTGAAATCAGTACTAAATAGAGGCATAGAGCTGGGTCACTACATGAAGTTATTCAAGTAGTAATATGGTATGATAGAGAGTACTGTAGCCACAGTGATTTGCAATGTGCCTATGATGTAAATGCACGAAAGTAGGACAATATGAAATAGAATTTACAGATGAAAGTTATCCAGAAAGGGGAAGGAACTTCAGATTTGTAAGGCCAGAAAAGACTATTGATCTGATCTCCTGTATGTTGGGGCCATTAAATTTCATCCATTTTAACCCTGTATTGAGCTCAGTTAACTTGTGCTTGACTAAAGTATACCTTCCACAAAGGCATCCAGTCTTATTTGAAGATGGAAAATATATCACTTCCATTGGTCGTTTGTCCCTATATTAGTCACCCTTGCTATTAAAAATTTTACTTTATTTCTAATTTGAATTTATCTGGCTTCAGTTTCCCACCACTTGCAGTTCTTATGCCTTTCTCCACTAGTCTAAAGAGCCCTTCATACTGGGTATTTTCTCCCCCGAATGTACTTTTTGCACAGTAATCCACCCACCTCTCAAGCTTTCTGATAAGCTAAAGAGTGGGGTTTTTCTCTAGCTCTGAAATAATTTTTGTGGCTCTTTTCTATACTACCTCCAGTTTTTAACATCTTTTTCAAAATGGAGACACCAGAACTGTGTGCAATATCCCAGTATCCTTCTCAGTAATGCTGTATGAAGATATAAAATCACCTCCCTACTCCTACTTCCCTGTTTATACATCCACAGATCACATTAGCCTTTTTTAGCACAGGATTGCACTGGGAGCTCATGTTCACTTGCTTGTTCTCTGTGGCCCAAGATCCTCTTCAGAATCTCTGCATTCCATGAGAGCCAATTATGTAGATATGGCCTGTATTCCTTGTTTGTAGATGTATTACTTTGCATTTGACTATTTTAAAATGCATTTTGTTTTAAATGGGCCTAGTTTACAAAATTATCCACATCGCTTTGTATGACTCTTGTTTTCTTCCTCATTATTTACTACTCTACCAACTTTTCTTCATCCACAAATATTATCAGCAATAATTTTATATTTACTTTCAGAATGATAAAAATGTTAACTAGCATTGGGTCTAGTACTGATCCCTGCAGAACTCCACTAAAAATACCCTCATTCAATGATGATTCACCATTGACAACTACTTTTTGAGATCTTTCAAGTAGCAAGTTCTTAATTCATTTAATGTGTACTTAATGATATTGTATATTGCTATTTTTTAATAAGTATGTGGTCCAATAACAAGTCAAATGGCTGTTTTCCTGTGGTGTACAGGACAAATACACTTTCATAAGACAATACCCCAGAAATGTGGTTTAATTAGGTTGCAACTTTATTAAGTAACACATCTGGGAATTATCCCATCAGGATGTATGATAGTTTTGCTAGAGACCACTTTGAACTAGCTGGAGGTTGGAGATTTGAAGGCTGGCTGGATTGAAGATAACTTTCTTCCCAGAAGATGGATTGAGGGGAAAATAATCATAATCCTGGTCAAATAAAAGTTACAACAATGAAAGTCTGGCTTTCAGATCCCATGAGGAATTTGCAGGTGTGGCATTAAGAAAAAAAGAATTGCTATTAAAAATAGCTATTTTGATCTGGGAATCAGATATAATAAGCATGGAGCTTCATGTACAATTTTTTAGAGTCACGTTTGAGGGTAAAACAGCACTAACCCCTGCCCCCTCCCCCCCCCCCCCCCAGAAAACACAAAAAGGTGAATTGCAAGGCATTTTCTGGTAATGAATGATACTCTGCCAGGATTTGACAATGGGGCATAGCCAAGAGACATTAAATTCCTTGGAAGAACTTTGTCTGTTATTATAAGATGATGAGGGAGGGTAATTAAACACTTCTTTAATCCTGTGCTTTAAGAATTGTTTCTATTGGGGCATCCTTTGTACATTAACCTTTTATATAAATAACACATGCATACCACATTGTTAGACCCTTTAAAATGAATAATAAAGAGTCACATTATGGATACATTTTATATTAGCACTTAGAGGCCCCAGACAGATTGAGGACTAATTGTGCTCTGTACTGTACAAACAGTGGCTGCTCTTGCCCCAAAGAGATTGCAGTCTAAAAAATAAGACATAACAGACTGGAAATGAATAAGCAGCTTGTAGAGAGGCAGCGAGGAGAAAGTATAAGATTACAAACTTAATAGGATAGTTCAGCATAGACTAACTGTATGCACAATTAGAAGCCAATCATCAGCAGTAGTAATAAAGTAGTTTATAGATAGTTTTGATGCACTATCTTTTGTCACTATTTATAAAGCTGTTATGCAGTATGGCAAAATACTGTTGTACAAATGACATACCCTTTTTATAGTATCTCTTTCACCCATGTTGCATTTGGGTAGTATTCAATACAAATATCTTTCTAAAAAAGATAAGAGATTCACATACACAACTAGACCTGTTGATGCTATATCACATCTGCTAAGCAGAACAATTTTTCTTGCTGATTTTCCAGCAGGATGACCTCTAACTGGGACATCAAGCTGGGAGACTGTCATCTCCATTTCATCCTCCATGGCTGTTCAAATGTTTAACATAAACCACTCCAAGGGAGGTAAAACTATGTTGTATCAACATAGTTGATTCAACTAAATCAATTTAATAGCACTGCATATGGCTCTTAATGCGGCTATTTTTCTTTCTTGTCTAAGAATATTAGTTTTTCTACAGCTGAGTTGTCTTTGCCTCCTTACCTCTGTAGAGGTTTTCAAGATCATTAAAATCTCTGCATTAAAAAACATATTTTTTGGGTTGAGAGGAAATACATATATCCAAGCTCTTAATCCTTAAAGAAGATATAGAAGTGCTACTAGTCAAAATATCTGAGTTTTTTTTCTTTAAAATAGTCTTAACAAAATCACTTCAGTTAAAACTAGTTCATATGTTCAGTGCATTGAAATCCAATGCAAAAAATGAAATGTTAAATTATCCTTTAACCTAATTTTGATAAGCTAGTGGAACTTACTTAGTATCAACTTGTAGGGATCTGGTGCAGATCCTAGAGCCCATGTGTAGTTGTGGACAAGAGGTGGCCTTGTTCAGGGCAGCATTCCTGGTAGTGTTTTTTGGAGCTTTTAGGGTCAGCAAGCTAGTACCTGGGTCAAGTAGGGAGTCTTCTGGAAGGGCTATGGAATTGAGGGATGTACATTGGGAGGGGTGATCGATTATATTAACCTTGAGGAGGTCAAAGATGGATCAAGCAGGCTCAGCTGAATCCGCTTTTACAGGAGGGTGGTGAGCCCAGGATCTGCCCTGTAGAGGCTATGAGAACAGATAGTGCAAGAAGACCAGGGAGGGATGGGCCCCTCTTTATTCACAGTGACAGGAGTCCCCTCACAACATTCCAGTTTGTTGCACTTTTAAGATGAGAACTGATGAGATTGGGGCTTTCAGAGCATGAATTTGGTTCTTGCTAATTCAGGACTGGGGCAGCAGCTGGGTATGGCGTTTGAGGCAATTGGGCAATGGTATTCTGAAACATACAGAATGTGTGTGAGATCCCAAGTGGGAATCAGTGTTAATTTCCCCTTGTGCTTGCATTCTGGATTCTTGAAAGTTTAGAGCTGTGAGAACAGTATTGTTCACTGGGTGCATAGGTGGGCTCCCAGGTTGTTTGCGGGTTCACAGCTGGACGTTGGTGATGAAGCAGTCTAGAGCTGGCATTGGAGGAGGGGCATGTAATGGGACCAGCTGATGCCACTTCTTTACGCAGTTGTGGCCCATGAGCAGCACCAGATATGATTGTGATTCACCTCAGAGATGGGGGAAATGACTTGGGAACATATAATGGGGTGAACTTAATGTTCAGAGCTAAAAAGGGATTTTGGACAAATCTGAGAACTTTTCCCAGGATTAAAAATTATTTGGTCGGACATGTTGCAACACACTGTGTGGTGCAGAGCTGTGAAGCTCCCTCAGGTCGACAACGCTGGGAGGTATGTGAACAGGGAGGTGGGCAAATTCGTAGGTGGCGTAGGTGGAGTTGATAATTTCTCATCCAGGCATAGCACACGGGATATCAGAGTTATTCTGGGAGGATGGAGTCCATCTGCCAGACTTGAGAGCTGATACGTTTTTGGCCAATACTAAAGAAGGCAGTAGTAGATGTCTGGGAATCCAGCCAGGTATTTGGTGGCAGGAGAGAGGCAGCTAAATTAATTGCTAGTTCCTCCTTGTGGCAAATGTCCAGTGCACGTACTCCCGAGGGAATTAATGCAGAGATCAGATAAAATGGACTGGGAAAGGATTTAAAGGAGTAGAAATGGGGGTGAGGGTCTGGACTTCTATGACTGGTATGGCAGACAGTCAATCTCCCTTCTTTAAACCTCATTCAAGGTGAAGGTAAATGAGGTCCCATTAGTGGGTTGACTGGGAACTAGGATGGATAAAGTACAGGGCTTCCAGCAACCCCCTGAGTATATGTAAATGACTATGGAATTACTTGCTCTGTTCTACTTTATCCACCAGATACTCCCAGCAATAAAGTTGCAGCCTAATTAAACCACATCTAGTGTCTACTGCCCTTCATCTGGCATAGATGGACAATAGTATATTGGCCCTATATTTGTCTTTTCTGTAAAATTTAGTTTCTAAATATTCTCCAGATAGTAAATAAATTCTTTGGGAACTTTTTTTTAAAAAAGAAAAAACGAACACAAAAAACCTATTAAAAAAGAAAAAACGAACACAAAAAACCTATTATATAAAACTTTATATAATATATATATATAACCCCTGTAAATATATGTACTCTGTGCTTGTGGGAGGTGATTTTTTTTCCTTATTTGGAGACACTTTAGTATCATGGGTTCAAAAGTTTATCTAACTGTAACGTATATTACAGTTACTGTTCATCACCAAGAGGCAGAAAGAGAACAATTAAGTGTAAATAGTGAAATGATCGTATATAGGGCATACCCACTTCTTCCTGCCTAAATGTTCTAGTCAGCGGACAGGTTGTAAGTTGGGGGTGGTGGTTTAAAGTTAAATCTCATTTGGAAAAAAAAACAGTTTTAAATTTCAGGGGAAATGGTTTTTTGCCATTTCTGCAAACTCCAAAATATTATGAGGTTGACAAAAAACAAAACAAGATTAATCTGTTCCTAGTTAAAACTAATATTAGATAAAAAATAAATTATTTTACATACACACACTGCACAAAAAGATGACACCAAACTAAAAGGATGGTAAGCCTGTTTGGTTACATAATTTCCCTTTTCCATGATTGTATCTTACATAGAGAGCATAAGGAAAACCAGTGTCATGGAAATGCAAGCCAGATACTGAGCATTTCTAGATGTGAACCAATGTATTTTTAGAGGCTAAGAAGTTCTGTTGACTGCAATTTAGTCAACTCATGGGAGCTATCAAGTGAAGTAGTTGCATAGGCCAACCTTGGAAATGGTTACAGAAATATTTAAGGAGTTAAGTATCTGGGTATTCTGAAAAGCAATCTCTTTGAATTGTTCAAGGACCACAGATCCATTATTTGCTACGGAAAAATAAACTATCAGCAGCAAGAGATATTCAATCTCCTGGCTTATCCAGTTGCTGCTTTTTACTTACTTTCTACTTCCAATAATTGACAGAAACTGTAGCTAAAATCAAAAGGGAAACAGTGATTCCTCGTCATAGCTCTAGAGTACAAAGAATGTCTTTCCTAAGAAGTGGATTATTTGTCTTCAATCAACATAGGATTCAATGAACTCTCTTAAAGTTTTGCAGCATCCTGATCTTACCCTAATCTCCTTCATTCAGAAAAGTTTTTTTTTTTGTTTGGTTGTTTTTTTTTTTAAATGCATCTGATGCTTTCTCAGTCCTTTTGGCTCTGCTTGGTAACAATTTATTAACTCTTGTTCAGGAAGTAAGATTTGCATATGCATGTGCCTCAAGGGATTTACATACATGTGCAAGATTTATTTATTTATTTTTAAAAGCAGTCACAACATCACAGTGATCTACAAACTTGAGACACTTTCCAAGGTCCCAGTCCTGCCAAACATGTTTGAGTAATCCCCATTGCAAGTGACTATAAAGTAGTTAAACCTTTAGGATGTTCTATATTATAACAAGCACTAAACTTGTCACTAGCAGCTCTGGCAAATACAGAAATGTGATCGTGGTATAAGACCAACTTTGCCATCTCATTGAGTCTTGCACCAAGTTGAATCAGTCCGATGCAAGAATTAGATATGCCTGGAAACATGCCCCAAAGAGCAAATAGACTATTTTTGCAGGCTTTTTCTAAAGAAATGGATTAAACTAATGTGTATTTTTCATTTTTGTGTGTGTGTTTGCACACACATGTGCATTTGTGCATGTGGGTGGAAGGAACCTTTACTGCTTTTTTGACACTACATAAAATGTTGATTTTTGCATTTTATTATACCTAAGGCATGCAGTGTGTATACTAGTGTGCATACTCAGTTACAGGACTATGTACATGCTTGCATGTGTTCCCCATACTTACACCAGGTGTCCACATATGCTGTGCTGGACATAGGAATAACACCGTCTACATGTGTCCAGACTGCCACTATTATGCGACATTAGTGCTACCATTTCAGGAGAAGGATCCCAGGGGTCTGTGTGTCACAAGAAGACACTCAAGGAATCATTTTGCTGTGTGGTCACACACTTGCTAATTGCAGTTCCTGCTCATGTCTCTCTCCTGCCAAACTGGGTGGAAGACAGGGAGTAATGGGATGATGGTGTGGTTCCACTCTTGCTTCTTATCACAGGATAAATGTTTATGCAATGGAGTCAGTGATCAGTGAGATGGTGGATAGAATTTGGGCAGAACTTTGACACCTCAAAGATGTCTAACCTTGAGGATCAAAGATCCAACTCATTCATGTCACCTGGTACTGGTCTGGTGAATACCAGAATTGCCATGGTATCCCATCCCATCTCCTAGAACTGGAAGGGACCTTGAAAGGTCATCGAGTCCAGCCCCCTGCCTTCACTAGCAGGACCAAGTACTGATTTTGCCCCAGATCCCCAAGTGGCCCCCTCAAGGATTGAACTCACAACCCTGGGTTTAGCAGGCCAATGCTCAAACCACTGAGCTATCCCTCCCCCTATGAGCAGACCATTTCTTCTGGTGCAGGAAGAACCAGTACAGTGTAGTGCATTCACACCATTTGGGAAGCCTGGGAAGACTAGCAGTGGCTTCCGAACTTCCAAATGAGGAAACAGAGACAAGGTGGGTGAGACAATACCTTTTATTGGACCAACATCTGTTGGTGAGAGAGGCAACTTTTGAGTTTACACAGAACTCTTCTTCTTGAATCTGTGTGAGGAAATTACACCAAGCCTCCAGTGTCAGATCACTTGATTCAGGGAAGGCATACTGGTGCTGAAACAGGTGGCTATTGCCCTATGGAAGCTCTCAACACCAGACACCTATAAAACCATTGCAAACCACTTCGGGGTTGGAAAGTCCACTGTCATGGTTGTGAAGTTTTGCCAGGCAATTAATACTGACCTACATGAGGGTGGTTGCCATAGGAAATGTTCCAGAAATCATAGCTTGATATCAGAGGATGGGGTTTCCAACTGTGCAGGGTTCATCAGTGGAACCCCATCATAATACTTTGCCCACCAAAAAGGGCAAGTGAGTGTGTGAACCAAAAAGGTTACTATTCACTCATTCCATAGGATGTAGTGGACCGTAGAAGCAGATTAATGAATACCAACATGAGAAATACTAGAAAGCTTCATGACACCAGGATGTTGAGGAGATCAGGATTGTACTTGAAGGGGGAAGGAAGGATGTTATTCCTCATAAACAATGTGGTTCTCTGGTGTGTCTGTGCCAACTGTTATTTTGGAGGACCCCCTCCCTCCACTCCTAACTTGACTCATGACCCTGGGAAAAGGGAATTCAGTTACAATCTCAGTAACTACAGAATAGTCATCGAGTGCATGTTTGGTAGGCTGAAAATTGTTTGTGATGCCTACGCACCTGTTTGGATGCCAATATAGCAAATGCTGTTCTTATAATTATCACCTACTGTGCATTCCATAATGTTTGTGAATATAAAGAGGAGTGCTTCCATCCCAAGTCAGCTAAGATCTTCTGGTTTGCAAACTCTTTACACACAGCCAGATCACATCCATCTGCACACTGATCCTGGTTCTCAGTGGTCAAGTGAAATCCAGGATGTTTTATGTGCACACATCTTGGAACAACAAGGAGGCAGAGGGTAACATCTGCCTGTGCCAAGGGATACCTTTACACCATGTACTGTGGCTGGAAAAGCACAAGATGGAATATTGGCACATGCTAGTGGGGCTACATAGTTTTGTGAGTTTTATTCCCCTGTAGCTATAGGTCATTAGCCATACATTCCTAAACCTATTCACTCATTACAGACAATTTATAGCAGGGCATCTCCACTGGGTTATTAGCTTAGGGCTGGGTTTGTGCTTTGCATGCAGTCATTGTGCAATGCTTCACTGTTCACTCTTGCTTACAAACTTCTGTTAGTAGGAGCACTCAATCCCTTTTAACAACCTTATCAACATTTGTGGGGGTGATGGGGGGCATACTCATTCTTTGTCAGCAGTGTTTACTGCCCTTTGTGGCTGTTGTGGAACACAAACCCCAAGGTTGACAGTGATCAATATTTTATGGGGGGAAGGAGGAATGGCCATTTAATCACTGGGTAGTGGCAGATGCCTGTCTTGTAACTTGAATTGTGTTTTGGTTTTCTGCATATGCACCAAGCCATAAAGACCCTTATCTACCCATTTTCTGTGTTGGGAGTTCTGCTTCATTTAGTACTAGAAGTGCTTTCCGAAAGCACAGAACATTAACCCATCCCTTCCCTCTATCCTTGGGACTTTGAATATTTCTGAACTAGGGTTGTGGGTGTGGGATAGACAGGGAAGTGTTTGCAGTATAATAGCACCAGACAATTACATGCTTCCCATTCATGTGTTGTGAATCATTGGGCCCAGTCTGAAACCTAAAGATGTCTTATGTTTGCCATACTAAGGAAGGAGGATCTACACACACAAGTCAGGGAAACCATAACCTTTATTAAAAGTACTACATGGTACATGGAAGTACAATATTTTAAAAGAAACCTAAATCAACAAAGCCTAACAAGTCTGAATCTGTGAGCAACAGCAAAATGTTAATGTATCTGCACCTATCTCCTTGCTTTCCCCTGACTAGAGGGGAATGACAGGGGAAAACTGTTTTGGGGGACTAAGGGTGATGTTCCCTGCATGGGCTATGGGTTGTGGGGCACTTGGGCTTCTGGGACTGCCTCAGGCTCATCGTTCCTCCTTGACACTCAGGAGGTCCCTCCATGAGGGATTTTGAAGGTATGGTCCCGTGAGTCCTGCAGGCACCTCCTGGTTATTTGGGGGTGATTCTCTGCCTTAGCAGAAGCTGGAGGAGGTGGTGGCAGTTCACAGACAGGCTCAGTGGTGACCCCAAATTTGTTCAGCCACCAGTTCTATCACTCTTTCCATTGGGGAATACCCTTTTGGCATACCTCTGTTTCATGAACTAGTTCATCAGTGTCTCTTCCTGCTTAAAAGTGTGATCCTTCTGAGAAACTTAAATGGCTTCTGGTTCCTCTTGTACATGCTAATGAGAAACTTCCTCAGGAACCTTCTCTGCTGTCACTGGGGTGCTGCTCCTCTCCTCATAGGGTAATGGATTCCCTCTCAGAAGCCAGAGGTCCTGTCAGTTCAAAGCCAAGGGTAGCATGATATTTTTTTTTCTCTTTTTGGAAGAAGCCATTTTCTAGAATTTATTGACATTCATGATGCTACAGGAGCTGGTATGACAAATGTGCTTCTTAAAAATCTGGAAGATATGGGAATTGCAATAGCTGACATGAGAGGTCAGGGCTACGATAATGGTGCCAACATGAGAGGAAAGAACAAAGGCGTGCAGACATGGATCCGAGAGTTAAACCCTTGAGCTTATTTTGTACCATGCAGTTCTCATTCATTGAACTTGGTGGTCAGTGATGCAGCATCAGCTTCTAGTGAGGCTGCTGAATTTTTTAATGTAATTCAAAGCATTTATGTATTTTTCTCTGCATCAACTTATCGATGGAAAATTTTGAAGTAAAATATGGGAACATCCTCTCTGATACTGAAACCACTTAGTGCCTCTTGATGGGAAAGTTGAGTGGAGGCAATAAAACCTATCAAACACCAAATTGGGAAGATAGATGATGCCTTAGTTGCCATTATGGAGGATAATGCTATGACAGGAACTGTTCGTGGGAGAACAGTAGCAGAGGGAAATGGACTCACCAGAAACATACATAACTTCAAATTTCTGTGTGGCTTAGTGTCGTGGCATGACGTACTGTTTGAAATAAATGTTGTAAGCAAGAGACTCCAAGGTGTTGACCTTGATATATCTAGAGCAATGGAGTAACTGGACAAAGCAAAGTCATACCTACAGTCTTACCGGTCAGATGAGGGATTTCAAAACGTTCTGAAGAGGGCACAGAAGTTGGCAGAGGAACTTCACACTGAAGCTATTTTCCCACACATTCAAGAATACAAGAGTCACCTTTTGATTACAAGGCATGGGATAATCCCATAAGAGACCCCAAACAACAATTCAAAGTTGAATTCTTTAACCAGGTGCTAGATTGTGCAATACAGTCAGTTGAAGAACGTGTCATGCAGTTCAAGGAACACAGCAGTATATTTGGGACATTGTATGATATTCCAAAACTCCTCACTATACCTGAAGAAGACCTACACCAGCAATACAGGGCACTAGAGATAGTGGTGACACATGATGAAATGCACGATATTGATGCGAGTGATTTAGGTGATGAACTGAAAGCCCTTTCAAAAAACATTTCAGCAGGATCAACTCCAAAGGCTGTTCTGGAATATACATGCAGAAATAAGATGACCACCCTCTTTCCAAATGCTTTTGTTCCTCTGCGCATATTTCTAACACTTACTGTAAAGGTTGCCAGTGGAGAACGTAGCTTCTCAAAGCTGACGTTAATAAAAACACATCTACACTCCACAATGACACAGGAGAGGCTGGTCGGACTTGCAGCCATCTCAATAGAGCATGAGCTGGCCCAGTCTGTGGACCTTCAGGAAGCAATTCAAATCTTTGCAACCAAGAAGGCCTGGAAAGCACCACTTTGATTTTTCAAACAGATAAAAAATGCCAGTGTTCACTATGCAGACAAGAAAAGTTACATTTGCTATTCAGGTGATTGAAAGTTAAGTGTTACTTAAAATTTTTGAATAAGGCATTTTAAGTTAGTTCTCCTTTACTGGGGTAGGTACAGAGCAGTACCATGAGAGGAGTAGAACAGGAAGAAGGCAGAATTGAAACCTTTCAAAGTTTTGGCCCAAGCAATGGGGCATGGGGGCGTCATTTGAACTCCCCCCCCTCAGGTGCCAAAATGTTGTGGGCCGGCCCTGGCAAGAGCACCTTACCTTAGAACTGCTCTGTCTTAAGTTGGAAGAACCCACTATCAACCAGATTAAACCAAAATTTAGTAGAAGGCAGAAAGATGGTTTAACATCGACTCCCTTTGTACTGTGCTTTTTCTCAAAAGGATAGAATCAGTCTCCCATTATTTTATTAATCTGTTGTAGGTTCGACTATTTGCAAGCCACTTTGCAAACACTGAAGGACAATCCCTGCTCCTAGGAGCTCATGACCTAAGGATAAACAAGTAGCTGGAGGTCAGAGGAAGGGGGTTAAAATTAGTCCATTTGTATACAACTGAACTGGATTTGTTATACACAGCACAGTAGAAGTGGGTCTTCAAGACTGACTTAAATGTGAAAAGAGTAGGGGCATTGTCGATGAGCTCAGGGAGCTTTGTACCTTGCATGTGGGGCAACATGGAAGAAGGCATACAGACGATTGTATCCAAATCTGACAAACAGGTAGGGTGAGGTAGGTGAGGGAATATTGGTGAAGCAGAGGAGGTAGGGGATCTAAATGAAGCTTAGCAAGGGAGGATAAGTATGGGGCAGGGTTAAGTAAAACTTTGAAGGTGGTGACAAGAAGCTTAAATTTGATATAAGAGCAGAGGGGGAGCCAGTGGAGAGACTTAAAGACGGGAATTACAAGAATAAACTAATATGCAGGGGATATGAGTTTAGTATCAACATTTTCTATGGACTGGTGAGGGACAGTCTGTGTGTCTGTGAGGCCGAAACAGGAACATTATTCCAGTACTCAAGGTGGGATATAATGAGGGCTGGAATAAAAGATTTGGCTGCGGCAATGGAGAGAGGAGGACAGAGCTTGGAAATTTTCACGAAAAAAGTGGCAGGATTTGGAAACAAACTGGATGTATGGTGCCAGGGAGAGGGAGGAATCAAAAATAATACTGAGGCTGCAGGTCTGAGTAATGGGGGAGGATGGTGTAGATGTTCTTCCTCCCATCTCTCACTCTTTAGAAGATCCATATGACTTGTTGACATTCTCACTTTACATCCTCTAAGTGATCTTACAAACTCACATAGCTTCAACTGTCACCTGTATGTGAGAAAAAATAACATGATGATATCAACCGTATCAAGAGGAGGATGAGGCTAAAGAACAGGCCTGAGATCTAGCCAGGAAGAGGCCAGTGAGAACAGTTTAAATTGAGTGGATATGTTGGAAGCCTAACTAGAAGTGTTATCCAAGCCAGAGTTGGGGGAGAGGGAATCAGTGCATTCACTGTAGTCATTTTAATGGCAGAGAGGAAAAATTTGCAAGTTATTACCTTACACATGAAAGCAGAAACCATGTGAGCTGATGGATAAGGTGTAAAGCGAAGAGACCAAAGGACCAAGAACAAAGGAAACGTTGTTACCCTATCTGTTAAATGGGGCAGAATATTTTTCTGATTCCTGATGTAAGATTCTGAAGCCTTGCTTCATAATAAGGACAGTAAAGTGCATAGAATTATTAACACCAGTCACTGAAAGAGCTGGGGCTAAAGTTTATGGCTATTTACTGTTGCCTGGCTCAACTTCCCTTAGACAAAAGACAGGTGGGCATCAGCTGCAGAAGAATCATCCTCTCTCCTCAGACCTCTAGTTCTATGACTTTGTGCCTGGGAGAATGCTCAGTGAGGATGGTATGTAGGGTAGTTGATGGGACTGGAGCAGCTCAGTGCAGATGGATTATTCAGAGACTTTTAGTAGCAATCCTCTAAAAAGCTCCATTGAGTATTTGCAAATGGTAATTTTCAGAGGCATTAGAACTAAGCCAAATCTGGGTAAATTTTCATGAGGAACAGCAAAAAGTACCTCTGTTATATTAGGACTTCCTCCTGTCAAATTTTAAGTTCCTGCTCCAAATTCTGAAGTTCCTCTGGCTTTTCAAGAAAATAATGGATATTTTTAAATTGTCAAAACTACCTATTCTCCCCTAGCCTCTTTCTCCAAAATGGCTGAAATTGCCAAAAAAATAGATATATATTCAGCCTGAAGCAGAGAGCAAACAAGGAAAATTTCATCCCAAATGGTAAAAGTTAGGCAAAGTTCTAAATAACTGAAATCAAGAGCAAATAATGGGAAGTGTTAGACAACTTTAATATGAGTATCACTACTAACTCGACCTGCAGAATATAGGTACCTTAATTCTGGCATTTCCTAGAGCTTGACTTTGCCATCATAATAATGTAGTTTGTTCTTTTAACATACTTTTAAGCATGTAATGCCAAATATATATTCCCACATAGAATTTGGTTGCTATTCCTTATATTATAGTTTCTCCACTACCTCTTAGAAATAATTCTATGGATTCCTTCGGTAATATAAGGGTAATCTTAACAATCATATCTATTTGAACAAATGCCCCCAAATAAGTGGCATTGTATTAATAGCTATTCCAAAACCGGGTACAATGTTCACTGAAAAGCCAAAAATGTAACTAAATTGAGGCTGGTGGACAAAATGTCTAAAATCATGTATAATATGACTATATAATAATATAGCCTTGTTTAATTACTTCTCACTACACCTGGTAACCATACCTATCAGTTTTTTCTAATTACGAGAGTTATCCATAAATTATTAAAAGTGATCTTGTGTGTGAAACAAAACTCATTCGTATTGTAGTCTATGCTGCCAAAAATACTGAATCATGAAATGAAGAGTATAGAACATGTAATTTATTCTGGAAAAAATATCAAGTAATTTTAAGTTTCTTTCACCTGTGGCACTACTGTGTACTCAGTTTGGGCTTTGGTATGTTCAGAAATGTAGTACTAGTCATTTAATGTCAGAAGAGCTTAAAAGGTTGACAGTTGCTTTTTAACACCACCATAACTAAAGAGATTGCCAGGCTCCCTTTTTCATGTGGGATATCTAAATGGATTGATTTTAGCTCCCTGATTCTTGCCATGATGATTAAGGGGATTTGCTTAAATACCCCATTTCATGTGGTATAGCTACTATAAAAGGATTAGCTTTAGATCCAATTTTCATGTGGGATAGTTAAATGGATTAACTTTCATTTTATGACGCAATAACTAAGGGCGTTTGCCTTAGCTGCCCACATGGATGTATTGAGGGGTCTTGCCTTTTTAAGCTCTTGATTAATTTTCTTTTGCTCTGTTCTCATTGGGATAACTTTATTTGATTGTTTTCAAACTTTCTACCATATGATGAGAACAAACAAACATGGCCCATGTTGAACTTTGTCTGTTAGGAAGTGATGCTAGTGAGAAGCAGCCAAATCCCAGTGCTTATCTTTTGTAGTTGAAACCAAAATGTTACCATTCCTATGGACTAATATACATTTAGGAATTGCCATAACAGATCTATTTTGTTGTCCATTTTGGTGATCTATTTTGTTCCGTATCCTGTCTTTGTCAGTCGACAGTACAGTAACTCCTCACTTAAAGCCTTGTAGAGTGTGAGAGGCTACATTAACAACGTGTTAACCCCTGAGGGCTCAGCCAAGTTCTAGTTCATCATTTAGCACAAGGGTTCTCAAACTAGGGGTGTCGTGAGCTGTCAGCCTCCACCCCAAACCCTGCTTTGCCTCCAGCATTTATGGTGGTGTTAAATATATAAAAAAAGTATTTTTACTTTATTTGGGGGGGTCGCACTCAGAGGCTTGCTATGTGAAAGGGGTCACCAGTACAAAAGTTTTAGAACCACTGATTTAGCAGCAAGGCATTCCCTGGGAAATATCCCAACCTCCTCCACCCTCTAACTTCACCACCTCAACCAAGCTTCACAATCATAGCTGTGAACAGTATTAAATAGTTTGTTTTAAAACATATACTCTGTGTGTATAGTCAGATATATACACACACACACACACACACACACACACACACACAGAGTATATGTTTTAAAACATACTATTTAATACTGTTCACAGCTATATATATATATATATATAGTTATAGTTATAGTTATAGTTTTTAGTTTTTTGTCTGGTGAAAATTTTTTTTCCTGGAACCTAATCCCCCCTATTTACATTAATTCTTATGGGGAAATTCGATTTGCTTAACATCGTTTCGCTTAGTTGCATTTTTCAGGAACATAACTACATCCTTAAGTGAGGAGTTACTGTACCAGATGTTTCAGAGAAAGATGCAAGAGTCTAAGTTACAGCATAGGGAGGAGGGATGTGGAGTGAGCCATCCCATAATTGTGCCTGTTGCACATATTTGGACTTTCAGGTCCACATTTTTTAATGGGCCCTTAACAGCAACGTTTTGCTAGCACAAACATGCATTTGCAGGCAAATGGGTGGCTTGATTGCATATGCATGATGGATACTTTCATGCAGACAGTTACAGTCCACATTTTCGGGACTGTAGGCACAAAAAAGTGTGTGCATTTGCACATCTAATTTAGCTGCCTCATAAAACACTGGCACAGGGTCTTTCACTAGCCCCATGTGTGAACAACCATCTTAATCATTAATTGGCCATTTATACTCTGCATGCAGACACTGCAATTTTGTATGCAATGGTGGTCAATTATATGAACACATATACACATGAGATGTGTAAATACATACATGTGCACAATGTTGAAAATAAGGTCTTGGTTGTGCAATTCTCTACTCTGAATATGTTATTGGGGGGGGGAGGGGGATCCTGTAAACTTTGGGGGAGCTTATCCAGGGATTGTTTCTCCCTTGCCTCCAGTCAAAAAATCAGTGCCACAAACTGGAGATCTCTTTTTCCATACTTTACTTTATATATTTCAGCAAAAGTTTGCTGAAAATTTGCTTTCACATGCTATCAAACCTCAAGATTTCAAGACTAATTGGGACGTTATATATACTAACTTTTTTATGCATGGATATTTTTGCCCTTATTTTTAAAAATAAATTGAAACAAAGATTAAATTTAAAAAACTGATAGTGTAACATGAGACTTCAAAAATTTAAAACAATAGGAAATACAATAGAGAGGTTTTTTTACAGTACTTAACACTAACTGGCAGATATTGCATATCCTGAATATTTTATGGCATAATTTTTACATGAAACGTGGTCATACATTAAGGTACGCATGTCGATAAAAGCAGGAAAACAAAATATTGTATATGAGCAATATAGTTGAGCTAACATTGCTATAGGAATTCTGGCCCTAATCCCCAAATCCAATGGATTTGTACGTCACATGATATCAGAGTGTGGTTTGGGCAAAGCTGGCTTTAAGCAACCTTTTTACATTTTTCTGCTTTTGGGGGTGCCTGGGAGTCATTCTGGTCTCTAGAGCTACTCTGGCTTACACTAGGCTGCCCATAGTTCCAAGGGGCCATTTCAGCAATTGAGGAATGCCAGGGAGTAGGGCTGCCCTTTCTATGGTTCCTACACCAGGAACCAGGGGTATAGTATAGGAGCCACTGTAATGGCTCTCAGCCATCCCAAGTTTTCACTCTCTGGTGAGAAATATCAGGGAGTTGGATCCTGGATGTTTTGCAATGCAAAGAATTTGGAGCGGAGTCTAGGAGCTGGCCCCTGAAGTTTTGCATTTCTTGAATCTCTTTTTTTGACTGTGCAGCTTTAATTATACAATAATGTAATCCCATGTGTGTGTATGTGAATATAAAATCAATGGTAACAATTCTAGAGTAAGAGCTGAGATAATTTGTGTTCAGTACTAAGGATAAGCCTTGATTCTGTATTGGATATTGAGAGGGCCTTTTATATTCCTATCATATGCAAGCCTTTTGAAGTAATATTGGGTAATGTATGTATCTTTTTAAAATTCTGTGCATACTTTTTTATGCTCTGCAAGTAGGAATGTTTAGAAAAATATATGGAACGTCAATTAAAACAAATGTAGAAGTAAGAACATTATTCACTAACTGGTGATGGTGGGTTTTTTTTAAGCTAAGTGACAAAAATAGGATGGCAGCAATAATTATAATATACCAGTATTATGTCTTCAGCTCTGTCAGACTAAACATTTGAAGAAATAGAAACAGAAAGTTTTTTGGATGAGAATTTTACACTAAAATAAGTAGTCTTTTTACTTGTAACATAGTAAATAGTGTTCCTTTTAATAGCCCTTTTTATTTCCAAGATGTCCCAAAGCTTTTTAAAGAGTAATACATTAGATACTGTGAATGCAGTGACTGTGTAAGAAAATGTGATAATTACTGTGCACTCAACATATTTCACTTATGTTACTTTGGCTATTTGATCCAGTTTTGAGGGGAAAAGTTTTTTGCACAAATTGGAATTATCACCTGTTTTTGCTGAAAGATGTCAACAGATAGCTAAACTCCTCCTCAGCTGCCTCTGAGGATGGATAGAAGCAGGGCCAGCTCCAGGCACCAGCGAAGGAAGCAGGTGCCTGGGGCGGCCAATAGAAAGGGGCGGCACTCCGTTCATTATTGGGGCGGCACATCCAGGTCTTCACCGGCACTTCAACGGCTGCTCCAGCTCTCCGGTGTAGTCTTCGGCAATTTGGCAGCGGGTCCTTCACTCCATTTGTTCCTCATCGGCGGCACTTCGGTGGGTGCGCAATCGGGTTTTCTTTTTTCTTCTTTTTTTTTCTCGCCACTTGGGGTGGCAAAAAAGCTGGAGCCGGCCCTGGATAGAAGTAAAGTTTAATGTCAGTCCAGATAAGCACATTTAAGATTATAGTACTTCTTAGTATTAAACTGCTGTTTCAGCACTGGGAAGAAGCCTGAGTAACCTCACAACTTTTAACTCGTGCCTCTCGGGCCAATGGCAAAGTATAATTAATACAAGTATACGGTTTAACTATATATGCTGCCTAAAGAAGACAGTGATTTTTGTGTGTGAATGTATGTGTTTTGACTAGATTGTTTCAACAGTTGTATTATGCAGCCATTAGTAAGGTTGATACAAGCATTTTCATTTACAAGGATTAAAAGGCATGTAGTAACATGTTTGGTTAAAATATGGAACCTTTCCAAAAGAGGTGATGATTAGGGCTGACAAACTATTAAAAAAATTAATTGCAATTAATTGCGTGGTTAAAAATATTAATCACTATAAATCATGCTGTGAAACGATAATAGAATACCATTTATTTAAATATTTTTGATGTTTTCTACATTTTCAAATATATTGATTTCAATTACAACAGAGAATACAAAGTGTACAGTGCTCACTTTATATTTTCAATTACAAGTATTTGCAAATAATGAAATAATATTTCAATTCACCTAATACAAGTACTATAGTACAATCTCTTTATCATGAAAGCTAGTAGAATTATGTACAAAAAATAACTGCACTCAAAAATAAAACAATGTAAAACTTTAGCGTCTACAAGTCCACTCAATCCTACTTCTTGTTCAGCCAATCGCTCAAACAAGTTTGTTTACATTTGTGGGAGATAATGCTGCCTGCTTCTTGTTTACAATGTCACCTGAAAGTGAGAACAGGCATTCACATGGCACTGTTTTAGCCGGCATAGCAAGATATTTACGTGCCAGATGTGCTAAGAATCATATGTCCTTTCATGCTTCGACCACCATTCCAGAGGGCATATGTCCATGCTGATTACGGGTTCTGCTTGATAACGATCATTTTCATCATCTGAGTCAAATCCCACCTGCAGAAGTTTGAACGATCAAAAAAGAAAATCCGGTTCTGTTGTTTCTGCATCAGAGTGTTGCTCTTTTAAGACTTTTGAAAGCATGCTCCACACCTTGTCCCTCTCGGATTTTGGAAGGCACTTCAGATTCTTAAACTTTGGGTCAAGTGCTGTAGCTATCTTTAGAAATTTCACACTGGTACCTTCTTTGTAGTTTGTCAAATCAGCAGTGAAAGTGTTCTTAAATCGAACAACATGTGCTGGGTCATCATGTGAGATTGCAATAACATGAAATATATGGCAGAATGTGGGTAAAACACAGAGCAAAAGAATTACAATTCTCCCCTAAGGAGTTCAGTCCCAAATGTAATTAACACATTATTTTTTTAATGAGCGTCATCAGCATGGAAACATGTCCTCTGGAACGGTGGCCGAAGCACAAAGGGGCATACAACTATTTAGCACGTAAATACCTTGCCACGCCGGCTACAACAGTGCCAGGTAAATGCCTGTTCTCACTTTCAGGTGACATTGTAAATAAGAAGCGGGCAGCATTATCTCCTGTAAATGTAAAGAAATGTGTTTGTCTTAGCGATTGGCTGAACAAGAAGTAGGACTGAGTGGGCGCTAAATTTTTTCTTTGTTTTGTTTTTGAGTGCAGTTATGTAACAAAAAAAACTATATTCGTAAATTCACGACAAAGAGCGTGCACTACAATTCTTGTATGAGATGAACTGAAAAATACTATTTTTGTTTTATCATTTTACAGTGTAAATATTTGTAATAAAAATAATATAAAATGAGCAGTGTACACTTTGTATTCTCTGTTGTAATTAAAAGCAATATATTTGAAAATGTAGAAAGACATCCAAAAATTTCAATTGGTATTTTATTATTGTTTAACAATGTGATTAAAACGGTAATTAATGGTGATTAATTTTTTAAATCACAATTAATTTTTTTGAGTTAATCACGTGAGTTAACTGTGATTAATTGACTGCCTAGTATTTATACATGTAAAGCAGAGGTGGGCCAACTACGGCCCCTGGGCCACATTCAGCCCGAGGGACCATCCTGCCCAGCCCCTGAGCTCCTGGCCGGGGAGGCTACCCACAGCCCCTCCCCTGCTGTTCCCCCTCCCTGTAGTTACACTGCCACGTGGGCAGCAGGCTCCTGACGAGCAGAGTGGCAGCGTGTGTAGGTCTGGCTGGGCGGCATGGCTGCCAGACATGCCGCTGTGAGCGGCATGGTAAGGGGGCTGGGGTCGGGGGGTTGGATAAGGGGCAGGGTGTCCCGGGGGGCAGTCAGGGGACAGGGAATGGTTGGATGGGGTGGAGGTTCTGAGGGGGGCATTCAGGGGATGGGGAATGGGGGGGTGTGGGTTGGATAAGTGTGGGAGTTCCGGGGGGGGCTGTCGGGTTGGAGGTGTGGATAGGGGTCAGGGGATGGGGAATGGGGGGGGGGTTGGATAAGCGTGGAAGTCGGGGGGGGCTGTCGGGGCGGAGGGGGATAGGGGTCGTGGTAGTCAGGGGACAGGGAGCAGGGGGGTTGGATACGGGGTAGGGTCCTGGGGGAGCGCTTAGGGTCGGGGGTCTTGGGAGAGGGTGGTCAGGGGACAAGGAGTGGGGGAGTTGGATGAGTCAGGAGGTTCTGAGGGGGGGCAATCAGGGGGCGGGAAGTGGGAGGAGGTCAGATAGGGGGCCAGGCTGTTTGGGGAGTAACAGCTTTCCCTACCCAGCCCTCCATACAGTTGTGCAACCCCAATGTGGCCCTTGGGCCAAAAAGTTTGCCCACCCCTGATGTAAAGGCATTTCTCAAATTACCTACTTTAGCATTGTAGCTTTAAGTATGTAAGAGAGAGATGGAATGATGACAAAGAATAAGTGCATTGTGTTACAAACTAATGCCAAAGTAATATTCTAGTCCAACTATTATTTTTAGGATTGCACTACAAACAAGAGAGGGTAGTTGTGGTTTGAAAGATGTTAATCATTCTTTGACTCTAAAGTCTTCCTAAAGATATTAATTAAGATTTTCTTCTTTTCAATCTTTGATGCTTTTATCCCTTCTTTCAGTTATTTTGCTTAAATCCTAGTTACTGTTCCTAAGATTTTGATTTTTGTTTTCCTATGCTCCCAGTGCTTCAAACTTCATTTTCTCACTAAAGTTATATATTGATTTATTATTTTGGAGTAGTTGCTCCTGAATGTGTCAGGTTTCTTTGGGCATTCCATTTCTGCTGCTGAGCATGACAATATAAGCCTTGCAGTTGCTTCAGGCAGGACAGCTAAAAAAATGTTTAATTGTGCCCTTAAAAATAAGGTCAAAGTCAATGACATCATCTTACATAAGACTCTTGGAAATAAAATTCAGGGACTCATAAATATTTTGTGGCTTTGTCAAATAATAAAATGAATGAAGGCACATGAAACCAAACGCAGTAATGTTCACATATTTGTGTGTCACTGTTTGTAATTACACTCTTTACCCCAGGGAGTATGACATTAGAAGAATAATATTTTCTATTCTAAATCTTAGTTTGCCTAAAGTAATGCCATTGCTAATGCTAACTGACATGATATTTGAAGCAGGAATTTTGTTAATCCAAGGATTTTTTTAAATCCCCTTAAAGTTAAAAGTATTTTTACAAAGCCTTTGAAATGAAAGCAAATGTAAACTTCCTATCTTTCTTTGATTCCCCCATCTCTTTCTTACTTATTAAAGAACAGTTAGTATTGACTTGTGACTAAATTCTACCTCATCTTGTGTGAATCCACAAAGGGAAGGGAGCCTCCTTTGCACACCCTTGTAATCCAGGTGAAATAGCAATTTAGCAATCTTTGAACTCCTCAGCCTCAAAAGACTTTGCATCTTGGGGGAGTGGTAACACCATTTGCCCCTCCAATGTACCTGCTATTGTACAAAGACTACTGATGGGAGTAGCATACATCATTTCCCTCCAGATGTATGGAACACTGCTGACTTTTCAGGCCCAGGCCCAGACCCATCTGAATGGTTCTCCCTCTGTCTCATCCAGGGCAGAATGACCAAAAGAATCTGTCTTGCAAGTATGTGTCTTGCAATTAAAAAAAAGCCCAGCAATAGCCAGGTAGGCTCTCTAACCCTACCTAAAGCATTGCTGAAAATGGATAATTATATCAAGGCAATTATTTACCACCCTCTCTAGCAAATGAACATTTTGTAGTAACTTCAGAAAAAAGAGTTGCAGCTATCCTTTCCAATCATGTCCTCCTCTTTACTCAATGCATAGCAATTGCCTGAATGAGGCACATTTATCAGTTTTCCTTCTTTGGTAAATACATTTGGATACCTTCCAGAAATACAAAAATACAGCATGTGGTGTATAGAAAATAGCATGCATGCACAAAACATGTGTTCTTCAGTCTACGAAAAGTACATGCATTTCTGCAAAACAGGAGTTGAGTCCATACGATGGCTACAAACAAAATCAAAACAGAAATAACCTCTTTCAGTACCCTGAAGTGGATACAATTCATCTGTGGAAAAGGCACTTTCAATTGCCTTAGGATGTGAACTACAAATCCTAAAGATACGCTGTCAGAAATAGAAATTGCCAATAATGCATGACAAGTGAGGCAAGTGTCAGTTGTCACACCGCTGAGTAGGTTAACATAAGTTAGAAACAGTATTTCAGCCATTAGTAGGTTTTGATGCTATTAAAGGAACACTAATCAAATTAAATACTAAGGCGTAGTTTCTTCTCAAGAGAGCTGACAGAGTGACATGCTTCTTTGAAAGGAAATAAGCTTTACTTGAAAGGGCTCCATGGCCAAATCACACAAATAAGTGGATTTTCTACTTTTAGGACCTGATTCTTATCTCTGATGTATGAAGGGCATCAACTTCTGTATCAAAAAATCTGTTTATGCTCTTGCATACCAAATGCAGTAGAAATATACTTTGAGCTATGTGGCAATGCAGTTGTTGTATCTAGGAGTTTGCCTTTTTAAAAAGGATCCAAACAGTTTAGCAGACTTCAGCTTCCCAAGAAAGAAAAAATTGTGCACAGATAATTCAGATGTTTTATTATACAAAATTCAGAAATACCCATAAGTAAGCTAGGGACTGACACGTGTTCACCTACTGATTCTTCATTTTGAGCTTTTTCCCTGATGCCCTATAGGACGACAGGATCAAGTAATTTTTCCATTGGGAAATTTGTTTTAAGGAATTATTTTTAGATAACCCTGGCTATTTCTTTGTCAATTGTCCTACTTCTTATCTGTCTCAATACTTAAAATATCATGCTCAAGTTTAGAAAATATGAATTCAACTTAACTGATGGCATACTGCATTATTGTTGTTAGTAATATTACAAAGTATAAATATGTGCTGGAGAATCTGTATTTGGGTTAGCCCTGTTGTAATCCTGTAATTCCAATACAGTAGATGAAATTTTTATCATGCATATATGAACTAGAAGTGCACCTCTAATACTGAGGTAATCCCAGTAACTCTGGTTATTTCTATATTTCCTGTGTTTACAGTATGATAGTCGGGGTTCATATAGAAAATCTAGATGAAATATAGTAGATTGGTGGTTAGCATTCAGGAAATTACTGTGGATAGATAGAGGCGATGATTCACTATCAGTTATGTCTTTTTATGGAACTTATGAAAATCCTCATTTCAAACATTACTTCATTAACTACAATATTCAAATTCTGCTGAATATTTAATATCTCCTTAGCATACAGCTATCATTGTAACTTGAAAGTTTTTTGTTTTTTGTATGTAAGATTTTTTTTAGAAGAATGTAAGGACATTGATATATAGGGAGGAAATTAAATTGGTAGTACTTTCTGATAAAGACTACATTTTACAATGATTATAAATGTGGTATAGAGGTAACAACCATTCTGTTAACTGAAATCCAGAATAATAAGATATTAAAATCAAATAGTCTGGAGTTTGGAAGCTTTATGAATTATAGTGGCTCGAAAGAGGGTATTTACCAATTCTGCCAAATTTTGCCAGTGGAATTGATAATCATTTTTTTTAATGACAGGTTTCAGAGTAGCAGCCGTGTTAGTCAGTATCTGCAAAAAGAAGAACAGGAGTACTTGTGGCACCTTAGAGACTAACAAATTTATTAGAGCATAAGCTTTCGTGGACTACAGAAGAAGTGGGCTGTAGTCCACGAAAGCTTATGCTCTAATAAATTTGTTAGTCTCTAAGGTGCCACAAGTACTCCTGTTCTTCTTTTTTTTAATCTGAGTGTTTCACTTGTTAGTCTTTGGAAACTCCACTTGTTGTTCTATCAGAGTTTGTGACCTCCTTGAACTAGTGCAGGTTTTGTAGGATTATCTTGGAATCCTAGATGCTACTGGTTTGCCAGCAGAGCTTCTGAAATGTGCAAGACCTTTGGCAAACTTTGTAAAGCCCACTGGGACATGGCAGATTATTCAAATGGTCAAAACTCCATAGTATATAACTCCTAAAATAAGCAGTCAACCTTACCAGAAATATTCCTGTGCAGTAGAGATGGGGCTCACAGGTTTTCTGTCATGTTGGAATTCCTTGCCATTTGCAAATCTGCCTTGCATCTCCATAGCAGTTACTTACATGGAAAACAAATATTAAAAAACAATTGGTATTTTTATGTGCCCTTTACTTAAGTAGTATTTTCTTTGTTTTGACATTTGGGTTTTTTTGTTTTAAAAAGTACAACAACAAAACCACCTTCTTTATCTCCTGCCCTTCATTTTGTCTCCTCCTGGCCTCTTATTTCTCCCTTTCCTTTCAGGTCTGAATCCTCCATGCTGTCCTGCCTATAATATACCACCTGATAGTCTTGCCTTTGTTTCCCTCCACACACCTAGTCTTCCTTAACAAGCAGCATAGCAGACAGGGGCGGCTCCAGGCACCAGCTTAACAAGCAGGTGCTTGGGGTGGCCAAGGGAGAGGGGCGGCAGGTCCCTCACTCCCTCTAGGAGCGAAGGACCTGCCGCTGAACTGCCACCGCCAATCGCGGCTTTTTTTTTTTTCCCCAATTGCCACCACCGATTGCGATCTCTTTTTTTTTTTTTTTTTTTTCTTGCTTGGCGTGGCAGAATGCTGGAGCCAACCCTGATAGACATTCTTCTGTCCCGGATGGCTCCAGTCCCATAGGCAGCTCTTGACAGCTTCCACTCATTGCTTGTAGCCTCAGTCCCTGCAAATGGCTGCTGTTTCCTCTCTTCCTTTTCTTCCTCTTATACACAGTCTTCTCTAGTAGAGGCTGCTAGACTGTCCCCTTTTCTCTGTTTCTTCCTGGTTCAACAAATATCCAGGCTGCTGCAGACAAGGAGTAGCAGCTAGCATAGTATGACTGGTAGCTTTCTGTAGACATATCAGTGGAGTTGGAAAACCACTGCACTATATCTTATTAGTGAGTCTGAAATAAAACAAAATAGAAGTTTCTAGACTAAGCCATTTCTTATAGTTGGCTGTTCAAAAAAAAAAAAATTAAAAAAATGAAACACACCTGCATCTCAAATACTCTGATCAGTTCACTTCAAAATTAATAAATAAAGGTAATCTCTTTCTCTGGGTACAGCTATACAAGTGAGAGTTCAAGCAGGGGAATGACATTTTTTGGTCAATTATCAAAATCAAATTTAAGGGAAAGTGAGTTGCAACTTAAATTCAGGAATTGGTATAATCAGAGTTCCCTAATGGAAAAATAGACATATTTGTGTTCATTGATATTGGACTGGCTGTTTGGAAGTGGAATGTTTTTTAAAAAAGAAACCAAAAAAAACCTACTCTTCCATACAGCCTACAATTTTATTTATTTATTTCAGTTTATATAAACTATAACAAGAGTGTCCATCTAAAAATCTGGCCTCCCTTAAAATTTTAAAATACAGTAACTTCTCGCTTAACGTTGTAGTTACATTCCTGAAAAATACTACTTTAAGCAAAACGATGTTAAACTAATCCAATTTCCCCATAAGAATTAATGTAAACGGGGGGGAGGTTAGATTCCAGGGATTTTTTTTTCGCCAGACAAGAGACGTTATATACATATACAGTATAAGTTTTAAATAATTTTAAACAAACTATTTAATACTGTACTCACCTATGCTGATTGTGAAGCTTGGTTGAGGCGGAGCATAGTGAGGCTGGGGCGCGGGGGCTTGCCCGTTCCCTGGCTGGAATGCCAGGCAGGGATAAGCCCCGCACCCCGACCCTGCTCCCCAGCTGGAACACCAGGCTGGCGGAGCGGGGCAAGCCCCCACACCCTGACCCCACTCCCTGGGAGGAGCGCTAGGTGGGTGAGTGGAGCGGGGCGAGTCAAACAACCTTATAATGGAACGTTGCGTGACTTTAAACGAGTATGTTCTCTAATAGATCAGCAACCTAATAACAAAACAATGTTAACCGTACATTAAAATAGCCCCACCCATCAGTTCTTCCAAATCAATTCAAATACACAGGGAGAACATAAATATAGTTAAACTTAACTGATCCATGACTCTGTAGATTGCCACGGTATCACTACTTGGCCCTACCCAAACCCCAACTCCTTAATAGATCTTGTATCCAATGCATGCACATTAAAGGGCACTATTCAGAGTGTTGGTTGAGTTTAATGGAACTTAAATAGAAGAAAGCAATGTTTATTTTTTATTTTTTAAATATTTGTTTAGATAATTATAGGCAGCACTAGTCTTTCCATTATAAACCACTGTGTTTAGTTGCTTATAAGTTTGTCAAACTAAAACTATTCAGGCTAAAAATATGCCATGTCAAGTGTATGAGTCAGGCTGAATTTTATTTATTTATGTTTCAAGAAAAACAGTTCATCTGCTTCTGAGAACAAAGTTAAGGGAAACAGTGTTTGGTTCCTCTCACTCGTCACCCCTGCCCTCCACTCCTTCATGTTATAAAATTCTTGCAACTGCTTAATTGACAAATTCTAGTGCCTCCATGCTTTGGAGCAGGGACTTACAAGCTTGCCCTAGTGTCAGGGATGTGCTTTTTGCTGTCTTGTGAAAATCTGCCCAAATTTGGCCAAGTTATAAGCCTCTGAAAATCTCAGTTTCCATGAGCTAATTAGAAGCATAGTTTAACATAGGTTTTGTGAGATGTAATCGAATCTCATGCTTTAGGATGTTTGTTAATTTTGGTAGGGTCCGATAAGAATTTGTTCTGCACCAGATATATCATTGCACAACAGATACTTTCAGCGAGGGGATCACATTCCACTGTGCCACCAAGTATTGGTTAGTTTTTTGTGTCTTGACATTTTGGACCAGTGATTTAAACTAGTATGAAAAATGATGTGCACCGGTGACTGGTAGATAACATCCATTTTGTGAAATACATGAGCGCTATAGCACAGGAATGGTGCTTACCAGTGTTAACAATTGTAAGGTTAGAGAGTATTTTTTGTAGATAAAGGTAGTAATAAATTGCTTAAAAACTGAAAAAATAATAAAGTTGTATATTTTAAATATTTGTAACTACAAAAAAGGTGGCTCTGAACATTGTTCTAATACTGAACATTTCAAAAGACAACTCATTTTATAGTACTTATTTGCTAATCAATCCTGTGAAAAAATTATCACTTGGAGCCCTAGTTTGCCTTACATGTCCAATTGCTGTCCAAGCTGAAAATTAAATGAGCATACTATGCAAAATGTTTACCTAATATAATATGCTTTAAATGTATCAGAAGAATTGCAGTAAAAAAAGGGGGAAAGTAAGATAATCAATGCAAGGAACATGAAAGGTCAAATCAGTTCACAGAAGTAATGTATGATAATAGGTGCAGTTGATTTGATGCAGACCTAGTCGAGAGATGTATAACAATAAATTACAATGGAAAACTTAATAGTCAGGAAAGTACAGTATGAAGTTTTACTACAATGTGATTTTTAGTAAAACTCAATAGCTATTACAATATGGATTTGACAGGCTTGTTGGTACAGTAAAATTTTCATAAGAACATTTATGTCAAAAGAATCAATAAAGTGGGATGGTGAGGGCTCTATGTAGCACTATTTTCTGTAGAACATACTAGCTTATATAATGCCACTTGACAAGGGAATCAGAATCATAATTTTCAGAAGAAACCTTTCAGGTCAATGCAATGCATAGTTTGAAAAGAGAAGCAGGACAGCTGGTACGGCACAACATTGCACAGAGAGGTACAATATTAAAAGTTCAATGCATAAAAGAATTTTACAGACAATATGAAATGTGAAAAAGTTATATTCATGCAAATGTTAGGAATGCAAAGCTGTGTTCACCATGGTTTGGTCCTCATTTATACATATAGGATATTCTTTTGTATATAATAACTTTTCCTTCTTTATAATATAAATACAGTGTGGTGGTTTATGATTGCTATAGGAACTACAATTTTGAACTTCCTGGCTTGTGTGCATGTAAAATCTCAACCATAACATTACATGAACTTATTTAATTTGCTTCCATTTTTATATAAACAATGTTGAAAGACAGGGAAATAAACCTCTATATGGAAGCACATTTTCAAATATACTCCCATTTATTAGTTAGTGAAATATAGGTGCATATATTTTAGTAAATGGATATTATATATAAAATAATGCTCACACATCTAAAAAAACACATTCCATACATACTCAAATTGATTAGTGAGCTCATACTGTACATTCACTGTATTTTCATTAATTTATAATACCATTATTACTCAAGAAATTATATTCCAATTTCTCCAAGCATATGTACCAATTTCAATGTAGCCAGTTTACCATGACTGGTAGATCATCCACACAGTGGTCATTCTGTAAGAAAAACAAAAGCTCACATTGTGGCAGCCAGGAACTACAGACTCTAATGGACAGAGATAACACATCAAGACATGAAAGACCTACAGCATTAACTGCAAGATAATTTGCTAAACAAAGCATCAACATAGTTGCCTTCAGTGAAACCAGACATGCAGATGAAGGCTTCATAAAGGAACCAGGAGGTGGCTACACATTCTTTTGGAAAGGGAAGCCAGCAGAGAGAGACAGCATTTATGGAATTGATTTTTACTGTTAAAAACAGCCTCCTGAAGTCACTGAAAGACTTAAACGAATGTCTAATGAGCCTACAATTACCCACTAGAAATTTACACATAGCAACTCTTATCAGTGCTTATGCTGCAACCATGAACAGTACAGAAGAAATTAAAGAACAGTTCTGTTATGATTTGGGTTACATAATGAAATCCATATCCAATGAAGACAAACCCATATTTCTGGGAGACATTAATGTCAGAGTTGGAAAAGGCAGTGAGGCTTGGAGGGCATAATAAAGAGCAGTGCAGTTGGTCTCCTCCTACTCACAAGTGTGCTGATCACAAAAACAAGCTCGTTATTAAATCTTCAGGCAAGGCGACAAATGTAAAGCTTCAAGTCTGCATCTGAGATCAGAGCACTGTCACCTGATTGATTATATTGTTACATGGCAAGGAGATATCAGAGACATCAAAATCACCAGAGCAATGCAAGGAGCAAACTGATGGTTTGACCACACGATGATGAGGGCTATTTTCAATTTACATGTTGTTGCCCCTCAACAAAACAATGCTGAATGGATTAAACCAAAATTGAACATAACAAAGTTGAGACACCCATTTCCTCAAGAAAAACAAAGGGAAAAATTAGATGAGAAAATAAATAGCATTACATTACATCATATTCACTTGAAAAGTGGAATATATTCAAATCAGTTATCCGTTAAGCCTCAGAAGAAACTCTAGGGAAAAAAACAAAGATGGAACCAGGACTGGTTTGATGAAAATGATGATGATGATGATGATGAAATAAAAAAGATAGTCAAGGAAAACAATGATGCATTTGTGTCTTGGCAAAATGAGAGAGAACCAATATCAAATAAGGACACACTACAGTGACCTGGAAGCCAAAGCTCAAAGATGGCTTTATGTTGTACAGCAGTGGTTTTCAAATTGGGGTACCCTGATGGGTACAGAAGCTCTCATCAGGGGGTATGCAAGAAAAATCCTGAATGGCAGACAACTCATTTTATTTAGTAAAACTTGACAATCTAATAATAGGGTCATAATATACTGATCTGAGAGGGTTACGTGGTAGATTACATTATTTGGAAAGGAGTATGCAACCTAAAAAGTTTGAAAACCACTATTCTGCAAGATAACTGCTGGGGAAAGAAAGTAGAATAAATAAAGTTTATGGCAATACTAACACACACAGTTGTTTTATGACTCTGGGAAGGTCATTTATGGCCCATCAAAATCAGGACCAGTTCCAGTGAAGAGTTCTGGAGCTACCATAATCAAGGACAAGAGAGGCATCTCTGAAAGATGTGTGCAGCATTTTACTGAGCTATTCAACCATCTCTTCACTGTCAACCCAGAGGAACTAACCCAGCACCCCACACACGAAGAAATCGTCCAATTCCCTATAGTTGAGGAAATGCAAAAAGCTATCAAAAAAATTAGGTCACCAAAACAACATACCAGCTGAAATCTTTAAACTTGCAGGCCCCCAAACTGTGAACTATCTGTACAAAATTAACGATATCTGAGAAATCCTCAGGATTTCAAAGATGCAATCATAATTACACTACACAAAAATAAAGGCTACAAATCAGACTGTGACAACTACTAGGGTATCTCCTTGCTATCTATAGCTGGTAAAATCCTTGCTCATATTTTGCTCAGTTGCCTTGTCAAAACAGTATCAGAAAAGTTTCTACAAGAAACCACATTGTGGCTTTAGATAAGGCTGGCACACCACAGACATGGTGAGCAAGATTCAGGAAAAATGCATGGAACAAAGCATGGAACTGTATGCTGTCTTCATTGATCTTAAAAATCATTTTATACTGTGAGCAGAAATAACCTCGGCAGAATTCTACAGAAGTTTGGCAGCTCTACCCAGCTTATTAATATCATACCTCAATTTCATGAAGTCATGACTGGTCAGGTTCTCTGAGATGTTGGCCTCTCAAAACCATTCCCCATATCTAAAGGGGTGAACCAAGGCTGCATACTGACAGTGGTCCTCTTTGGTCTCTTCTTCACAGCCATTCTGAATGATAGAACTGACAACTTTTGAAAAGGGCATCTATATAAGGTACAAAACTGATTAAAAACTCTTAGGTCTCTGAAGGCTTCCTGCAAAGACAAAAGTCCTTGAGACACTCATTTGAAGCCCTTTTGGTGGATGGTTGTCTACGTAGTCATGAAAGTGACCTACATCTTATCTTTGTCAGGTTCTGAGAGGCACATCATCAGTTTGAACTTACTGGAAAATAGTGAAGACGTCTTCCTTCCAGCACCATCAACCAGTACCACTGAGCCAAATATCACTGCTGATGGACAAAACTAACGAAAATCAATAATTTTACATAACTTGGCAGTTCCACCTCAAGTAATATTTGTCTGGATCAGGAAATGTCAAACAGAATACAAAAGGCAGCTTTCAGAAGACTTCATCAGAGAATACTCAACCAACATATCCTCAAACTGCCAACAAAACTGGTTATATACAATGCAGTAGTGATAGCATCCCTTTTATATGGATGTGAAACATAGTTTTCTGCAGATGCATCAAGCAACTTGAAAATTCACGTGTTGTATGTGCTCTATTCTGAAGGTCCAATGGCCAGACAGTGTCAAACATTAGCTCCCCCTTGAAGGGAGGGGGGAGCAACAAGGCAATGATTATCAAAGTTCAGTTTAGATATTAGCAGAATGGGTGTCAACATACGTCCCAAAAAGTCCTCTATAGTGAGCTGAAACTTGGAAAGTGCAGGAAGGGTGCACAATGTAAACACTTAAGCAGAATCTCAGCTCATGTGCCATAAATATTGATAACTTCCAAGACACAGGCAAGGACAGACCTGAATGGAGAATAACAAACAATAAACACATTGAGAAATACAGTTAAGAAAAAAACTGATTGATAAAAAGGGCCAAGCATCATGCCAAGACTTCAGTGGGAGCCTACACAGGGCTGAAAACTCTTTGTGACCTTCTCCTCACAGACTGGGCTATACAGCCACAAAGACCACATGATATGCTGTGATGTCCTCATTAGATATGATGGACACCCTCACATACATACCGAATTTTGAACTATTTATAGTTTTTAGACCACCAAACATATGTCTGAAAATTGAAAACAGATTTTTTTTTCCCACACTTGAACAATTCAAAAATGGAGTTTGAAAGAAACATACCCGTTTTAGTCAACAGGGTCAGGGTGAAGTAATTGCTAAGAAATAAATTCTACTTTTGTGTTTTGAACAATCTGTGTGGTTTATTTGGAGAAAGGAATTATTTGGATGAATCCTCTAAACCAAATCATTAGAACATATTTAATCTGTTTTTTTCTACAGTCTTTCTTCTTTATATGCTGAAATATCTTTAGGTTAAAAATCAAGTGTAAGGAATCAAAAGATCTCACAGGGAAGTACCATTTGTGCTCCTTTAAAACTGTATTGAAGTGTTTTGCCCCAGGCAAGATAGCATTTTTCCTTTGTTACTCAAATGTTCAATGCAATGAATGAACACTTTCTCTTGCTCCAGCATATGCTATCGCATATTACCTACAGATGATTCAGTAAGCCATTCCTCTAGAATGTTTTTTGAAGTAATGAGAAAATAATAAATGAATGTTTAAATTGGGGAGAAAAAACCTGACTGAGTATTGGTACATTTTCTATTATTGCAAAATTATTTTTTTATGAGTATAGCACATTTCCGTGTGTTTAAAATGTTTGCCATAGGTGTTTTACAAAACATAATTGGAAATTCACTTTGATAAAATAATGTGCTGTAAGTAAATGCAAAGTGTCTTCCTCCAGTGAATTCCTTTTGTCCTCATCAGAGCCTCAAGGGTTGTCAAAAGTCTTTCTCATAATCTCCATTTCCTCTATATTTACCCTCATTGAAGATTAGCTTTGAACTCTTTCATCTCTGAATAGTTTGGTTAAATCTTTTTTAGATCATAAGTGAAATATATTTGATGGTCTTATCCTGGTGCTCGGTGGACATTTTGTCCACATTACTGAACTACTGTACCACACAATATAACAACAAAAATGTGAAGGCAGGAGGAACTGTGGCAGTGAAGAAAGGGGTGGAGAATGAAGCAGGGAGAAGAAGACTCCATTTTAATTTTGTTTTTGTGCAATAAGGATTGCTGCACTCCAACACTGTTGCAACCCTTTTTCTATATAGTGACTAAGGGGCCTATCAGCATTTTTTAACCGTGACTTTCACTAACTCTGCCCCTTCCTCTCAAGGAAGGGTGAGATAAATTTAAAGGGGAAGCTATTACCTTTCTATTTATTTTTACTAAATATTAACCCGAATCCACACCCTAGATCCAAACACACTAAATTATAGGAAAGATCAAATCAAGGTTCAGATCCAAACTTTGCAGCAGGACTAACCTCTCCATTTGAAGCAATTTAGTAAAATATCTTTGGATACTGTAATTTTTTATGCAATGAAATGGGAAAAAGTAGTAAGCACATTTTGATATTCTGAATAACAAAAGGATGGTTGGCATGGCATTGGTTTATTTTATGTACAGTGTCTTTCTATTGCCTAATGTAGTGCATCCCAAAACCCTGTTCAGCCCCAGGATAAACCATTCCTATTTCAACATTTATAGCAGGTGCAATAAAATAAACCATAAAAAGTTCAAACAATAAATACATTCATTTTTAATTATAGGCCAGCTGAAGTAATGAAATAATCAATACTTCATCATTGATTGAGAATGATCAAGATTTTCATGTAATGACTTCCACTGACTGATAGTTATTTGGGAAAAAAACATGTTCTATAAACAATCAATATATGTAGATAGCCATACTATATGTTCCACTTCACAAAAATTATATAGTCCTGAAGATATAGGATTTAGAAATCAAGCAACTATCATTATTAATATGAATTAAACCATCACTGCACATGCGGTCACAGAATCTAAAACCTCGGCCTGTTCCAGAACTCCATGCACTCCAGGGAGAATTCCACAGAATTCCAAAAATAACCAACTCCAATTGACTTCAGTGGAGCCAGGATTTCTGTCCCTGCCTTCCTGAAAAAATGGTGATATTTTGAGGTTTCTGTACTGTATTAAAACATGAATCTAATGCATCCCACCTTCAAGAAATTGTTTGTTTCCATGATAAGCAGCAAGACAAAAGAGAAACAGATACAATTTAGCTTCTTTAGTATGAATAACAATGCCTTATATTTTAAATTCCTTAGAGTTTTCTTCATGTGTACTCTGTTTTCACTTAAAAGCTAAAAACTGATGGTTCATGTTCACATTAGCTCTCCTTTCACCTTTGGTAGAATTTACTCTAGATGTTTCACCACTGCCACATAATGCTTGCAGCAGATCAAATACATCAGAGTTTTAATAAGGTTTACTGTAAGTAGCTCACATATGTCAGAAAAAGCTATAATTGAATGTGCTGGATATGCTCACGTATAAACAAAAAAGTAATACAATGGTTTTTAATATGATATGAGAAAATACAAGGAATTAGTATGCCTAAAGGAGTGTAAAAATAATTCTATGAAGAACCTGTATAAAGGCCACACCTTTTGTTAAATAAGTCAGGGATCACTTGCAAATAGGCTTTGCAGCCAGGTCTAGCTGCGGTCATTGAATTGGCCAAAGGAAAGAATTTAGAACTAGAAATTGAGTAAACCCAAGATCACTTGCATGGTCCCAGGATGATATGGCCATAGGTCTAGCAGGGCTGGACATCTGAACAGGAGCTTGATCAGCTGATAGACTACTCAGTCAGAAAGAATTAGAGCTCCCACAAGGCCAACTACGGACAGTCTCTCAAATGTCCTGTATCAATGAATAAATTACCCTGTTACTGTTGTTAGTAGTAGGAAAACATAATCCTAACTATACATACTAAATGATGAGGTCTAAATTAGCTGTTAACACTCAAGAAAGAGATGTTGGAGTCCATGGATAGTTCTCTGAAAACATCTGCCTTATTTTCAGTGGCAGTCCAACAAGCTAACATAATCCTAGGAACCATAAGGAAAGAGATAGATGATGATATCATAATATCATAGCATAATAATAATAATATCATAATGCCACTACATAAATCCATGGTATGCCCACATCTTGAATATTGCATACAGTTCTGTTCATCTCATCTCAAAAAAGATATATTGGAATTGGAGTAGGTACATAAAAAGATAACAAAAATGATTAGGGTTAGGGAACAGCTTCCATATGAGGAGAGATTTAAAAAGACTTGGACTGTTCAGCTTACAAAAGATATAACTAAGGGGGGACTTGATGGAAGTCTATAAAATCAAAAATGTGTGGAGAAAATGAATAGGGAAGTGTTATTTACCCCCTCACATAACACAGGGACCAAAGGTCACCCAACTAAATTAATAGGCAGCAGGTTTAAAACAAAGAGAAAGCACTTCTTCACATAATGCACAGTCAACCTGTGGAATTCACTGCCAGGGGATGTTAAGGCCAAAAGTATAACTGAGTTCCAAAAAGAATTAGATAAGTTCACGGAGGACAGGTCCATCAATGGTTATTACCCAAGATGTTCAGGGATGCAACTCCATGTTCTTGATGTTCCTAAACCTCTGACTGCCAGAACCTGGGACTTGTAATTACCCTCTTCTGTTCATTTCCTCTGAAGCATCTGGCACTGGCCGCTGTCAGAAGACAAGATACTGGGTATGGCCACTCTTATGTTCTCATTAATAATATTTGTATTATAGTAGCACCCATGTTGTATTAAGTGCTTTCCATGCTAGCAGTCAGATGCAATTACTGTCCATAAGAGAGAGAAGCAGCCAAGAAACAACAAAATAACTTATTTTATTTAACAAATATCAACTAACCCCAACTCCCCTCTGTGATAGTGTACCCCATAAGGCTTTATGGGGGGTGCTTATAAATGTATGTATGATATAACTGGAATAGGGTTTTGCTACATATGCCATGTAACATATCTATGTAAGGGTTATGATCTACTGGTTATGTTCATCTTTGTTGTATGCAGGCACCATTCGTGTGTTCAAAGTTATGTATACTTGGTTGATTTCTAAGTAAGCTTTGTGAAGCATTTGGTCAGCTTCTTTAGGAAGGAATTCGCAAGGTTAAGTACCCAATCAGAAAAAACTTGGGGAATAATGCAGCTTGAAATGCTCCAATCCACATAAGAAGTCTTCCTGGAGACATACAAGATACCATGTGGACAATGGCTTTGACCTGTAAAGACTGAGTCATGCAGGGACATGTGACTTGCCCAGGTGACTCCAGAACTCCATCTTGGAGCTGGACTTTGCATAGGAGTGAGGAGGGGGGGTCTCCACCCACGGGAGAGAGTCTATTTAAACCTGTGGGAGACCCCTCCATTTGGTCTTCAGCTGGCTAAAAAAGGAGAATTCTCCACCCCGCAGAATACTGGAAGGAAACTGGAACAAAGGACTGTAACTACAGGGGAGTGTGAGTGATTGCTGGACCCAGGCTAAAAGGAGATTAGCCTGTAAAAGGGAGCATTCTGGAACTGGTGAGGATCTTATCTGTATTTAGTTTGATTAGACATAGATTTGTGCATTTTATTTTATTTTGCTTGGTGACTTACTTTGTTCTGTCTGTTGCTACTTGGGACCACTTAAATCCTACTTTCTCTATTTAATAAAATCACTTTCTACTTAGTAATTAACTCAGAGTATGTATTAATACCTGGGGGAGCAAACAACTGTGGATATCTCTTTATCAGTGTTATAGAGGGCAAACAATTTATGAGTTTACCCTGTATAAGCTTTATACAGGGTAAAACGAATTTATTTGGGTTTAGACCCCATTGGGAGTTGGGCATCTGAGCGCTAAAGACAAGCACACTTCTGTGAGCTGTTTTCAGGTAAACTTGCAGCTTTGGGGCAAGTTATTCAGACCCTGGGTCTGTGTTGGAGCTGACGGGAGTGTCTGGCTCAGCAAGACAGGGTGCTGGAGTCCTGAGCTGGCAGGGAAAACAGAAACAGGTAGTCTTGGTACATCAGGTGGCAGCTCTCAAGGGGGTTTCTGTGATCCAACCCGTCACACCCTCTACCTAACCATTATTAGTCACCTAGTTTCTTATAGGCAGCATGGTACAAGTGAATCTTCAGAAGCGGTTTGAAAAAAGATTACAATACTGGCTTTATAAGCTAGCTGAGAGACCGTGTTCCATGCTTAAGGGACAATGAAAGAGAATGTGAAATTGTTTATAGAAGAGAACAAACACGAGGACAAGGCCGATGTGGTTGGGAACAAAGGGTCTGTGACAGATAGGGCAGTTTCCTACCATATCTGTGGGAGATCTTATTGAATTACACTTTAAGTATCTTAGGGGTCCCTTGTACTAAATGAATGGTTTATGTACTATTCTGGGCCAGGATTGTATGTAACCTCTCAAGGGAAGAGAAGTGAGATCTGGGTGTTCAAAGGACACAAACAAAACAAACAAGAATGAACCTTTGGAACAAAAAGTGTTAAGTGGTTTTCCTGGGAGAATATCTAGAGAGAAGTGAATGCAAAAATCCAGCCATTTAAAGCTACACCCTTTGGAATGGATCATTGTCTACTGATCCCATGTTACATAGGGCCGAGATCAAAGGTGCAACCTGTATGAAGGAAAGACTGAACTATTCAAGATTGTTTTGGTTCTGAATTTGAGATTGTTATGAACTTGTAACCATTGGGGGAAAAAAAACTAATTGTATGTTTTGAAGGACTGACACCTATCAGAGCTCAAGGCTGGACAGGCTGGGCTGACCTGTCATCAGCTTTTTAGCATGTATGTAGTTTTTTATTGTTTTCATGTTTTCTCTGTAATGCTTTTACCTTAACAAATGTACTTGCTTAAAAGGATCTGTGTGGTAACTTATAACTGCAGGCAATTACATTGTTCAGAGCCTGTGCATTCAGCTTAAACCCCATTATATTTGTCTCTGACATGCCCTCATTGGCTGAAACAAAATAAAAAATGAAAGTTTTCTTTAAAATATCTTTAGTTGTGGGACTGGATGGCTCACAAGATGGGTAACTGGAGAAGAGGTCTTTCTCCCATAGGCCAGCACTTGTACTCTGGGTGAGGACAGTATGTATGGATCAAAACTCATTACTAACAGATGACTGGGTAATATGTTAAATAATTTAGCCACTAGGATCTAGCGGAGAGTTTTCAGCACCGAAATCCCTACAACAGCATTTGATAAGTATACTTTCATAGGCGGTCTCAACAGAGTCTAAGAAATGCATAGGGATTCATATTCTCTCATCTCACCTTAGAAGTGGTCTTTCCAGGTAATTTTTGAAGCATCTCAACAATGCAGTGTGGGAAATCTTATACTTCTGCTTCCTCAGCTACACCTGCTTTATAAATAAAGAGAATTCACAATTCAGTCCCAAATCATGCCAACTTAATATCTAAGTATCATTTAAAACTGTCTCAAATCTATTCTCTTGAATTACATTTGGTAATAAAATGTTTTAGTAAGATGAAATAATATGCAGCATATTAGCTTTCCAGCATATAAAGTTTGCAATAGATTACCCTCTGTTTATGAGAGTAGGCTAATACAAAATCATGACCAGCCACATTTAAAATAGTGGAGTCTGCAAGTTAGTCTCTGTGACAATTTCTAATTTGTCATTTCTCTGTCTAAGTTGAAAACTTTCTTTAAAGGGAAAAAATGATTTACCTGTCTTAATTTTTTATAGTAAAGAGTGCATTTATTAGAAAGATTTGTTTATGATGGAATTATTTATGTGGAATATTTATTACAGGATTTAAAAAAAAAACTACTGGAAAAGATGTTGACCTACTGAATATTTGTTAATTAATAGACTTGTGTCCATTTATAATTAAATCCTTCCCACTTTCCTCTCCTGATCTCTGTTTCACCTTCCAAACCGACAACTTTCTTCTTTAATTTTGCACTTTAAAACAAACAACTTTAGATAGCTTAGCTCCCCAGTTACCTCCATAGAAATTACCTGAATTCAAATTTCTCAGTTTGTCTGGGTCGGCAGGGAACTGTGGACAAGCCTAGAATAGCTAGTACAGATAGGGTGACCAGACAGCAAGTGTGAACAGTCGGGACAGGGGGTGGGGAGTAGTAGGAGCCTATATATAAGAAAAAGACCCAAAAATCGGGACATCTGGTCACCCTAAGTACAGAATAGTTGTTCCTTCCTAGCTCCTGCATGGACGCTCTTACTTCAACTAAGAGTGGTAGGATAAATGTGTCTGAATGAGGACTTAATACTGAACAGCTACTGTGCTTTAAATTCACAACTTACCTATTTCACACTAAATTCTCTCTGAATTCCCTATGTAGAAAAGCCCTTAGAAATGGGACAAATTAAGAGAAATGTGATTACTACCTAGGTATTCCAGTTCTTTGCTCTAAAAAATAGTGTATTACTTGATATCTATTGTTTACCTCTATAAATAAATCTGTTATAGTATTATCAGACAAAGAGATGGGACTAAAATCAGGGATTCTAGGTGAGTGGTCTGCAGTGCATTTGAGGAATTTCTTACTTTTGAATAGGCATTACCCACTTTTGTATCTAGTCAATGTGGATTCTGTGGCTGCAGATTTTGCCATGCAGTCCATCCCCTGCTACTGCAAATTGTATTACAGAGTCCTAGCTTCTATTGTACAACATTTTCAGAAACATTTCTGAAAAAAACCTGCTCCAGTCAAGCATGAGTAAAAGAAGGTGCTCTTGGCCTCTCATGGTACTTGGGACTCAAAGAACAAGTAAACACCTTGGTCAAAGGATGAGTAATCTCCCATTAATGTGGGCAGGAACCATTTCATGTTACACATCTATCCCCCATCTTACCAGAACCTTGATTTTCAGTAATGTAATACCTTTGTTATTCATTTGACCCATAGTATACTCATGTATGTTTATCTACAAAGCTTTGCATCTAATGTATGCCTCATTTTGGCTGTCTAACTGAATGAATAAACAGTATTTGGCTAAAATTGCAGTATCCAAATTGCTCAGCCAACATATGGATGCTTGGGGATATTAAATAATCTGGATTATTTTCATACATTCTTCTTGACTGCTGCAAGCAGAAAATATGCATAAATGAGCAATATCATCAGCTTGACATGTATACTACATCATGTTTCATTAAAAATCATTAAAGTATTTTGTGGCCTCTAGCATGCCTCTAAATACTATGAAAAGCATATCACATTAGGTTTTTGACTAGTATGTCACAGTGGCTTTTCAGTTGTGTCACGTTTCTCGCTTTCCTGATATTTTCAACACACTCACATTTTTAATATGAAACTTGCCTTTTGTTGTGTTGTATTTTGTCTCATGTGGAGTTCTGAAACAAATAAATAACTAATAGTTTGCTTTTTATTATTAACTTGTACCAAATTACTCTGTAATTATTAAGACTATGCACCATATGACTTTCAGATTATTTAAAAAAACTGTATGTGTATGAATATTTAAGGAAGTTTTATGGACATAGAGAACTTGAGGGAATATCAGATATCCACATACTGTAATGTCCATGAGAGCTGGATAGTGCATTTGGATCTCAGCTAAAAGATGAGTAAAATTGTGTAGCATAAAAACTCCCTATTGACTACACATCTGAGGTAACTTGATATATTGCTTATATATACACTTGAAAAATGTATCCCTAATATGCTAATTTCAGAGACAAGGTAGGTGAGGTAATATCCTGGGGCCGGTTTTGTTTAATATCTTTATTAATGATCTGGAGGATGGTGTGGACTGCACTCTCAGCAAGTTTGCAGATGACACTAAACTAGGAAGCGTGGTAGATACACTAGAAGGTAGGGATCGGATACAGAGGGACCTAGACAAATTAGAGGATTGGGCCAAAAAAAACCTGATGAGGTTCAACAAGGACAAGTGCAGAGTCCTGCACTTAGGACGGAAGAATCCCATGCTCTGCTACAGACTAGGGACCGAATGGCTAGGTAGCAGTTCTGCAGAAAAAGACCTATGGGTCACAGTGGACGAGAAGCTGGATATGAGTCAACAGTGTGCTCTTGTTGCCAAGAAGGCTAACAGCATTTTGGGCTGTATAAGTAGGGGCATTGCCAGCAGATCGAGGAATGTGATCGTTCCCCTTTATTCGACATTGGTGAGGCCTCATCTGGAATACTGTGTCCAGTTTTGGGGCCCACACTACAAGAAGGATGTGGAAAAATTGGAAAGAGTCCAGCGGAGGGCAACAAAAAATTATTAGGGGTCTGGAGCACATGACTTATGAGGAGAGGCTGAGGGAACTGGGATTGTTTAGTCTCCAGAAGAGAAGAATGAGGGGGGATTTGATAGCAGCCTTCAACTACCTGAAGGGGGGTTCCAAAGAGGATGGATCTTGGCTGTTCTCAGTGGTGGCAGATGACAGAACAAGGAGTAATTATCTCAAGTTGCAGTGGGGGAGGTCCAGGTTGGATATTAGGAAACCCTATTTCACTAGGAGGGTGGTGAAGCACTGGAATGCGTTACCTAGAGAGGTGGTGGAGTCTCCTTCCTTGGAGGTTTTTAAGGCCCGGTTTGACAAAGCCCTGGCTGGGATGATTTAGTTGGGAATTGGTCCTGCTTTGAGCAGGGGGTAGGACTAGATGACCTCTTGAGGTCCCTTCCAACCCTGATATTCTATGATTCTATGATTCTATCTTTTATTGGATCAACTACTGTTGGTGAAAGAGAGACGCTTTCGAGCTTACACAGAGCTCTTTGTTCCCCCAGAAAGGTTCCCCCCAGACCTAAAGAAGAGCTCCGTGTAAGCTTGAAAGCATGTCTCTTTCACCAACTGAAGTTGGTCCAATAAAAGTTATTACCTCACCCACCTTTTCTCTCTCGTCTCCTGGGAGCCACATGAGTACTAAAGCACTGCAAACAAAATGCTAATTTCAGACATTTAATGTACATATGTTAACTAAGGAGAGTTAAAACTGCCCATTTCTGATTAAATCATTTAATGCTGTATTTTGGGGATTATACAAAGAAATGTAGTATCTATGATTGTATGATCTTACGAGCTTTTTGAACAGCCTCATATTCTGATATGTATCTTGTTCATGCTACTGCTAAATGCTCAGAATAGGTAATTCCACCATTGAAGATATTGGTGTATACACTGAGGATAGAATTGAGACTTCTGATTACTTTTTGGATGAGGGGATTTAAATGGATGAGGAAAGAAGCAGTGAGTTGTGATTTATATAGACCAAAAATAAAAGGCAGACGTTGTGATAATATCTTTCTTCTCTTAACATTGTATGTCTTTATTAGACTTGTGAGTACCTAACTGGAAGAGTTTATTGATATACAAATGGGGCTGTGCAGCCAACGCAGTGCAGCAAATAGACTAATTTCTTATGGTAAACAGACAGATTAGATTATTTAGGAGGAAGCTATGTGCTGAATGATGCTACCTAGAAGAAATGTAACTATGTGCAGAAATTTATTTTCCTATAATGTTTGTTCAATGCCACATTGAGGTTTCAATGGGACTGACTAAAGCATCCACTGAGAGTTACTGTACAAAATGTGTTGTTAGATCCAAACTGTCAGATAGATAGAAACTAATGCCAAGACTAATAGGATTAATGAATTTCCATCCCTGGTGATCTGCAAAACAGAAATGAAAAGTGGAATAAATAGAGACTAACCATTTGATAATGCCCCTCTCTCCTCAAAATGGCAACAAGAAACGATGAACTGCTTTCTCTTGATGTACCAAGATATCCTAATATTAATTACAGAATCCACAAGTGCAATTGTTATTCTTCACGAGAAAGAAAAATATTTGATAAGCTTTCAAATTCAAAATTTATACTTTTGCATTCATTAATGGGAGCATTAAAATGTTGTGCAAGAACTCAGTCACAATGGAAGCCCAGTTCATGTTTTGGAAGAGAAATGTGAAAAAGGATAGCTGAGCCAGCCGTGAAACCACCAAAATTAAAAGTAACACTGGAAAGCAAAATGGCCCACTTGATTTAAAGTTCCTGAAGCATTGTGGCAATGCTTGGACAATCCTGAGAATAGTAGATCAGTAGCTATCACAAAGCAGCTTTGTGATGTAAGTAACTTTGAATGCTAGTTTATTCTCCTGTACATCTCTGGGCTAATATCAGATGCACCTTTATTTTGATTGTTTTATCTGTCCATTATTTCAATGGAACTTTGACAATTTTCACAGCTCACGATCAGTCCTTGTATGTAGGAGAAGGGTACTCATTTGTTGGGGAGTGTGCTGACACCCTTTTAAAGAACTCAATAGAGAAATGAGACTTTCTAAGGAATATTTATATTTACCTATAATATTGTATGGCAGAGAGAAAATTCTCTTGAATTCACTACCGCAAACTTATATAGAGATGGTCATTCTCTATTAAATTGTGTATGTTTTTAGAACAATTTCCGTTGAGCCCTATTGGTTTCATTCCTATTATGTGCTACTGGGCTCTTCCAAAAGGAAAGTTTCTGTATAGCCTCATCACAGGTATCAGGACCGCCAGTGGGCACTACAGTCAAAGCCAATAAAGTAGCATGATCCACCTCTCCCTGCAATATACAAGATGAAAAGATACCATAAAGGTGAAAGGAATTCAGCCAGTGACAACTTGAAAATAACAGATCTTAAATAAGGCCAAAAGTGGAGATGATGCAAGGGACAGACAAATCCGTTGTCATTATAGCTAAAATATGATGGAGCAAGAAGTTCCAATATAAAGATTTTAAAGAAAATGTGCGTCAATTTCCCTTTATATTTGGTCTCAAAATTCTTTTTTTCCAGCTAGATTTCTGCCATTAATCTCCAGTCAGATACTCCTCATTATCAGCCATTTTTATATCTGATCATGATAAAATAAATGTTTCTTTAAAGAATATATGAAACAAGATAACAGCATGTTAGGAACACTGGAAAAAAGGAGGAAAAAAGCTCTTGAAAGAACATTTCTCCCTTCCATGCCACTCCTTTATTATCCCCTCAGCCATGTTAGGGTGCTTTATTCATGTGTGTTTTATTCCTGTCTAATTTATGGACCAATCCTTCAAGATGTTGAGCACCCTTAACTCCAGTTGCAGTTAATGGGAGTTAAGGAACCTTAGCATCTTACCAGAATGGGTTCTTTGACTGTAAGCTACTTAGTCCAGGAAACTTGGCTTCATAAATATGTGTAAAGTATTTGCACACTTATAGCACTATATAAATGATAAAAAACTATTGTTCTTGGTCTACTTGGAGTGCCCACAGACTGTTGTAAAGCAAACACTTACTGCTGACCTACTTCATTGTGAAAGCACAAGAAAAGTGGTTATTGTTGGCAAAGAAATAAACACTCCCACCTACTGACCAATTAATATTATTACCACCTAACACTCAGATGTAGTGTATAGCAGTGATGTGTTATAGGAGTTAGCCAGTCATGTTGTGGTTGGATGTCATCCTGGCTTCTGGCTATCATGAGCTGATGTTATATGATATAAAATAGTACATGCCATGTTGCAGTAGCCATGACAATGTGCTACTACTATGCTCTACATCAGATTTTTACCTTTCCTAAAAATCGTATTCTGTCATCTAACTCTGTAAGGTAACAACAGAAACAGTGTAAATAGTATCAGAGAGCAGAACCACAAACAATCAGTACATGAGAGGGAACATTCTTCCTAAGAGGGAAAAATTCCATTTTTTACATCTCGGGGGATTTGTTGACATCTCTCCTCTTTATTTTTCGCTCCAGAATTAACAGCCGGCTTTAAGCCAGATATGTGTCTGACTGTTTAGCTATTACCAGTGTCAACTTGATTTTACAAATGAAATGCCATGCTGTCTAGGAAACCTAACTTTTTCTCTGGAACCTGAATGGAATATTTTTGTAATCAGTGCAACATATTCTGACCCAATGGCCCAACAACTCTTATTTCTTGCTTACAGTTATGGTAGCATATAGAGTACAGGCACTTCCCATGTAGCTACACACTTCAGTGAAAGAAGGCTCCAGCCACTCTTATCATTTTGGGGTGTAGCTACACAAGGCCAGGAAAGCTTCTGTCAGGGAGAGGCAGTGGGGGAAAAACTCCAGCAGGTGATGGATGCTGGAGCCTTTCTCTGCTGCCAGAGCCTTTCACTGTGGTGGGGAAATGTGGATGTTTACTTATTTAAGAATAATTGTCAGTGTTTTCCCAAATTAATGCTGTGATGATTCCATCAGGTATCCCAGAACCATAAGCCACTGTGTTATCTCTCCCTTAGCAAGAGAGCCCTTTTCTGGAATTCTGATAGCTTTCTGTCACACCAATCTGTCTGCCACACCAGCAAACTCCTCAAGACTCTGCTAGTCGAAACCTTGCCCCACGGATAACATTCAGTGAACCCTAGTTCCTGAGTTTCCCAGAGGTCTCTCCTGCACTGTCCAGTCCCTCTCACTGGCCACTCACAGAAGGTAACCAAGTCCCTTCATGACGGGTTGGATCACAGAAACCCCACTGGGAGCTGCCACCTGATGTGCCGAGACTACTTCCATTCTTGTTTTCCCTGCCAGCTCAGGACTCCAGCACCCTGTCTTGCTGGGCAAGACACTCCCGTCTGCTCCAACACAGACCCAGGGTCTGAATTACTTGCCCCAAAGCTGCAGGTTTACCTGAAAACAGCTCACAGAAGTGTGCTTGTCTTTAGCACTCAGATGCCCAACTCCCAATGGGGTCTAAACCCAAATAAATCTGTTTTACCCTTTATAAAGCTTATGCAGGTTAAACTCATAAATGGTTTGCCCTCTATAACACTGATAGAGAGATATGCACAGTTGTTCGCTCCCCCAGGTATTAATACATACTCTGAGTTAATTACTAAATAAAAAGTGATTTTATTAAATACAGATAGTAGGATTTAAGTGGTTCCAAGTAGTAACAGACAGAACAAAGTAAGTTACCAAGCAAAATAAAATAAAATACGCAAATCTATGTCTAATCAAACTAAATAGAGATAATCTCACCCTTAGAGATGCTTCAGTAAGTTTTCTCCTCAGACTGGACACCTTTCAGGCCTAGGCACAATTCTTTCCCCTGGTACATCTCTTGTTCCAGCTTAGGTGGTAGCTAGGGGATTCTTCATGATGGCTCTTCTCTCTCTCCCTTTTGTTCTGTTCCACCCCTTTATATATCTTTTGCATAAGGCGGGAACCCTTTGTCCCTCTGGGTTTCCACACACCTACCCTCCCTGGAAAAGCACCAGGTTAAAGATGGATCCAGTTCAGGTGCCATGATCATATGTCACTGCAAGACTTCATTACCCACTTGCCAGCACACACATATACAGGAAGACTCACAGGCAAAACACAGCCATCTGCAGACAATGGTCCTGGTTAATGGGAGTCATCAAGATTCCAAACCACCATTAATGGCCCACACTTTGCATAATTACAATAGGCCCTCAGAGTTATATTTCATATTTCTAGTTTCAGATACAAGAGCGGTACATTTCTACAAATAGGATGATCATACTCAGTAGATTATAAGCTGTGTAATGATACCTTATAAGAGACCTTTTGCATGAAGCATATCCCAGTTACATTATATTCACTTATCATATTTTTATAAAACCGTAGACTGCACAACGTCACACCCTTCTCCAAAGAGACAGAATACAGGCCAGTCTGTTGGCTCAGCTGAGGATGAACATCTGACTTCAATATAACTGCACTGAGATGGTTGATATTAAAGTTAAGCATAAGTTTATTAATAAGCAACCTAGATTTAAGTGATACTAAGCAAGAGAAAAAGACAAGCGTAGTTACAAACAAAACAAAAATAACATGATTTCTAGCAACTAAAACTTAACTTTAGCAAGCCAGGGCACAATCTTTGCCTAAGCAGCTTTCTCACTTACATCAGACTATCAGCATTCCCTCCCACCCCCTCAGGCTGGAGGATCCACTGTTCATGGGATCAGAGGGTGCTGTTCCCTTTGTCCCCTAAAGTGATGGATAACAAAGGAGTCCCCCTTCTTCCCTTTTATAGCCCAGAAAACCTTTGAAATGTGTTTGAAAAGCAAACCCTGACAAAGTTCCTCTCTTCTGCAGCTTGTTCTTTGAGGTGCAGGCACCATGTCCCTTGTCATCCTCAGGTCAATTTGCTTTCTTAATTGGCTTTGATCTCTTTGTTTACATTAGATGCAAGTGTACTTCTATTGTCCTTTGCTTGTAATTAAGCCATGCTGTTTTCTTATCTGCCTATTAGCTGGATCCATGCAGACATGTAAATCCACATTCATGACCAGTATATCACCAGTGTTTATATGATACCTTACAACGTGCTGTATGGCTAAATATTCTGACAACAGTATAGTCGGGGTGTCCTTTGCCAGTTGGTATATAGGGACTCTTAAAGTCATAAATGCTGTGTTCCCTTTCCTTTTAATAAAAGTCTTCTTTCGTTCTGCACAAACTCAGTACTTGTGAGTGGGGAAGTATTGCCCAGTGGAGTTCATTTTTCACAGATTTCTCGGTGGGAGCTCGAGCTATTTAAGTTTTGTGTTGAACCTGGTCCTTGTTGCTGCCAACACCACCTGGCAGAAGGGTAAGATCACAATATTTTCAGTTACTTCTGATCTTAAGTCAAGTCCACACACATAAACCCCTCATTTTCATTAGTGAGTTCTCTTAAAAGCGAATTTGGGAGAGGTACAATATTTGAGCACCAAAAGAAAAGGAATGCTGATGCTGAAGGTTATTCGTAAAGCATAGCAAGCACACTGTATTTACTACTAGAAATAAAAGTCCCATTGACTTCCAGTGAAACTTGTCGTCCTAAGTCACTTAAGTGCTTTTGAAATTTTCACCCTAAATAACTTTATAAACTGAATCTCTCATGGAGAATGCAGTTCACATAAAGTGAAATTTATTCCAGTGCTGAGGGCCAGTGCAAGCCCTTTATATTGTTTAAATCCAGCTATATCTAATCCTCATGTTGAGTTTTTAAATGGTGCATAGTGTTGTGAGCTTTACCGATGTGGCATAAAACATTTGATAACAAAGGTTTTATATATTGTAATAATACTACTTAGCTAGTAAACTTATTGGTGCTGGGAATTACTTCTCAGTATTTGCACAGTGTCTATCTAAAATAACTTCAGTTTATTTGGGATATAGGCACGTCTGTAATGTAAATAATAATTAACACTTATAGCACTTCATCTTAAATGGTCTTTGAAGACTTTAATGAATTTATTTTCAACTGCTGTGAGGTACGTTATCTCATGGATGGGAAACTGAGTCAGAAATTAAGTGATTTGCCTCAGGCTACAGAGGATGTTGGTGACAGAGCCAGAATTTGACTCTGGGAGCTCTTGGCTCTCTGTCCTGTTCTCAAACCATTAGACTGTGCTCTCCCTGATTAGCACTGTGCATCACACAGTCATATTTTGTCTTTAAATTTGGCATTTAAAATTATACTGTATGGAGGCAGGATTTGCACGAGCAGCATTTCTTTTCCTCTAGAAAAAAAAATAGGGGAGACAGACCTGTCCTCACATACAGACAACCCCCCATCTGAAGCAAATACTCACCAGCAACCACACATCACTCAACAAAAACACTAACCCAGGAACCTATCCTTGCAACAAAGCCCAACGCCAATTCTTTCCACATATCTATTTCAGTGACGACATCATAGGACTTAATCACATCAGCCAAACCATCAGGGGCTTATTCACCTGCACATCTACCAATGTGATATATGCCATCATGTGCCAGCAATGCCCCTCTGCCATGTACATTGGCCAAACCGGACAGTCTCTACACAAAAGAATTAATGGACACAAATCTGACAACAGGAATCATAACACTCAAAAACCAGTAGGAGAACACTTTAACCTGTCTGGTCATTCAATGACAGACTTCAGATGGCAATTTTGCAACAGAAAAGCTTCAAAAACAGACTCCAATGAGAAACTGCTGAGCTGGAATTGATATGCAAACTAGATACAATCAACTTAGGCTTGAATAGGGACTGGGAATGGCTGTCATTGAACATTGAATCTATCTCCCCTTGTAAGTATTCTCACACTTCTTATCAAACTGTCTATACTGGGCTATCTTGATTATCACTTCAAAAGTTTTTTTTTCCTCTTACTTATTTGGCCTCTCAGAGTTGGTAAGACAACTCCCACCTTTTCATGCTCTCTGTATGTGTGTATATATATCTCCTCAATATATGTTCCATTCTATGCATCCGAAGAAGTGGGCTGTAGCCCACGAAAGCTTATGCTCAAATAAATTTGTTAGTCTCTAAGGTGCCACAAGTACTCCTGTTCTTTTTGCGGATACAGACTAACACGGCTGCTACTCTGAAACCTGGGGAATAACTGTAATTTTATAAGAAACTTTTTGATTTATCACAAGATCTTAGAATATTTAGGTAAGGTTCAGTATTGGTATACTACAGCAGAGCCCTCCTTCAGTGCAATTGATTTGATCCTCTTAATCAATGGGATGTGGAGTTCTTTATTTAGCAGGGTCCTGAACGTGATTTATTTTCCCCCACTTTAAACTGAAACATACTTTCAAGTGGAAAGCTTGATGTACGCTTTCAGACACCTATCAACAACCATTTTGTTTCATCAGAGCTTTGAGATGCCAAGGGAAACAGAATAAAGAGCTGCAAATACGTGCCAAGAGTGACCACAGGGCAATTTAACACAGGTTGTAAAGAGCATGCTGGTTGCCTCTCAAAGTTGTAGCATTCTGATGAAGACTTTCAGGAATATGATGAATATCAGGAGTGAAAAGTGCAAATCACCAGAGCTTTAAATTACAGTATCTGCTATCCGTTTCTCCTCAGCTGCAGTGAACAGCAGCCATGTGTATATACTGACAAAGATATAGATATTGCAAGTGAAAGGCACTGAATTAGATTTGAATTAACTTAAAGATTGCCCTTCTTCATCTGATTTAAGATGTACTTGTGAGTTCACACATTTAATATACGAACATGAATAAGATGCAATTGTTTTTCAGTGGGCCTTTTTTAAAACAAATGTTTCACTTAAATGTTTCTGACAGAAAGAAAATGTGAAAATTGTTTGGCCCATATACAGAAATATAGTTTTTAACTTCTGAGGTTTCTAGTAAACATGTTAAAATGGTGATAAATGAAGGAATAGTGTAGCTCAGTAATTATTTTTTTGGCCAATTTATATTTTGGGGGTGAAGCAGACTATTAGGAGTACATCTTATCTTGTAGTTTCTTAATATATTGTTTTTATTCCCTTATTTAATTTTCAGATAACAAAAAGAGATTACCTAAAAAGGCTTTGTTGAGAATAATTTGTAAGACCCCTGAAAAAAATAGTATGTTGAAAACAAGCTGCTTACTATGCACAATATTTACTTTTCAATATTGTGTGCTGTGGGCTAAATCTTGGTCTCCGTGCACATCCTGTATATTTTTGGCTCTGTGATGAGAACATTGCAGGGGCTGGAGGACAAAGAATGTTCCCTTGCAGCATGAAGAGCACTAGAGACCTTATTCTGTAGCCACTGTTACACCACTAAGTATGTTACAGAGCCATATTTAATTCTCCTGTGCCCTGTCTCCCTCTGATGAGGGAGAGTCCACAATTGAACTGATGAAGCACACACTGGTCTCATCCCCACACCACACCTCTTCCATAGTGGCATGAAGGAGGATCCTCCAAAGTTGTTTTTGGTTCCCCCAAGCCTGTGCTAGGTTCACATAATTTTGCTTCCTCATCCTAATCAGAAAAAAAACCACCAGTTCTGCTCTGTTCAGGGTCTTCTACGCTCACAGGAGTTGGGGTGGATATATGATTTGCTTCTGAACATTAATATCTATGGAGAGCTGGGTTTGAATGTGTCTATTACATACTCCACATCAGTTTAAAAAACTGGAGTGAATATTTGTCACTGCTTACATTGTTTCTAAACAACATTTTGTGACCATCGTATCGTTAATTGGGCTGAGAACAAATGTGCTGAATTTCATTCAGTGGTTAATAATTGTTGCAAGCAATTAGTGGGGAGAGGAAAGGTCTTTTTAAAATGGGAATGCGTCTGCATCCTTAACTGTAGGCTTTTCCTGGAATACTTGGACTGTACTGTAAATGCATATGTAACACCGACAGACCCCAGCGGGCAGGATTGAACTGGGGACCTCTGGAGCTTAGTGCATGAGCCTCTACCGCATGAGCTAAAAGACAACTCGCTGTTAGCTAAGGCTGTAGAGGAGACTCAATCTCTCTTTAAATGGTCTCGGTGCCACTAGATGGGACAGAACACCACACCCAGAAGGTGTGTGGGTTACACATACTGGATCAGTCAGGGTTTGGTGTGGCCAGGTTTCACTTCAAAAAATGGCAGAGAGCTCTGGGAGGGATCCTACAGTCACTAATTAAGGAGGCATGTGCCTTTAAATGGGAATTGTAAGGCAGAGAGAGCAGGGGAAGCAAAAATTGCAGTCACTCTCTAGAGTTTGTATCTGAAGCCAGGGGAAAAAGTTCATAGGTTTCAGACCAAACTGGGTTGCAGACCAAACTGGATAAACAAGCATCTCGAACAAGTATTAAAAGAAAGCAAAAGAATACATGAAATGGAAGAAGAAATGAATTGGCAAGGCAATCTAACTCTTGAAGCTCAGAAAGTGCAGAAAAAAAAAGTGATAACTGCCAAAAGCAAGCGGAGTTAGACCTTGCAAAGGATATTCAAACAAACAGTAAAAGATTTAACCATATAAATAAAAAGAAAACAAGGAAAGAAGTGGGAATACTAAGTATTGATGATGGGGTGGAGATCAAAGATAATCTAGGTATGCCCAATACCTAAATAAATATTTTGCCTCATTTTATAATAAGAGTAGTGAAGAGCCTGGGGACAGTGACAGGGTGGCTAATGGTAAGGAGGACTGTTAACTGCTAATAGCAAATATCTCCAATGGGTGGAGATGGGACACTAGCTGGGGAGGTCTCTGAGTTACTACCAAGAATTCTTTCCCAGGTGTCTGGCTGGTGGGTCTTGCCCACATGCTGGGAGTCTAGCTGATCGCCATATTTGGAGTCGGGAAGGAATTTCCCCCCAAGGGAGACTGGCAGAGACCCTGTGCTGGTGGTGTTTTTTTGCCTGCCTCCAGTTTGGGGCATGAATCACTTGCTAGGTTGAACTAGAGTAAATGACAGATTCTCTGTAACTCGACTTCTTTAAATGATGATTTGAGGACATCAGTAACTCAGCCAGAGTTTATGGGTCTATTACAGGAGTAGGCAAGTGAGGTTCTGTTGTCTGCGATATGCAGGAGGTCAGACTAGATGATCGTGATGATCCCTTCTGGCCTTTAAAGTCTATGAATCTGAGTAAGGGAAGCAGTTGTAAGGCTGAAAGCATAATAGTTATTGCCATTGTGACCTAAGGTTTGGCAGCAGATAGGAGAGCCTGTTACCCTTCCATGTGTACAAAACAGGGATGGAGACAATTGTACCAGGGCCCTGACCTCAGGGAGGCCCCCAAAAGTCTGGAACTGGGGTGAAATGGAAGTGATATGGGAGAGGATGCGGCCCCAGTGAACATGATGTGCCAGGGCCTAGTACGAAGTATCACTGAGAAGCAAGGGAATAGCACACAAGGTATGCAAATCTCAAACTTCAGTCAAACACATACAAAAGCAAATAGTAAATCAGCCCCGCTATGACCAAAGTACACATAACACCACAGTATAAACAACGTTCATCATAACTGTAAAGCTATATGTATCAAATGGTGGAAAAACAACCTGTCTGAATCTATGGAAGAATCCACCAGGTCACAAAGTGCTCTGTCCCCATGCAATTCCCATTAAACCATATTTTTTTCTTCCTCTTGCAAAGGGCCACTGGTCTTCTACCCTTCCTCCCATTTCTTGCAGAGGCCATGAGGCAAGGACACTGTTGCCCTGAAATGCTACCTAGTATTCACAAGGGTGATATAAGTAACCTTTCCCCACATGGCATCAGAGCAGCACGTAAATCCACACCTCTGTGAAAGCAAGGCAGAATTGCTTCTGCTATCCCTGACTACCCGATCAATCACAAAACTACAGTATAATGTGATGAAAGTGACCGGTCTCAAAAAGAAAAAAAAACAACCTAAAATGCAAAAGAGGGAATGTGCAGGCTAGTATCAAACAGATTTTACTTTTGTGAGATAACTTTTGTTGTTGTTGTTGCAGCTGATTGACTTGATAAAAGGAAAGCATTGTGTGATTGAGTTTCATGTCACCCATATAAAAATTCAAGTGGGAGTCACAGGCTTATCACACTTACGTGATAGCTCTGTGGCCATCTTTAAAGATGGGACAACTTCACTCCTTTGGTATTCACATGAACATCCAAATAGTCACCAATGTTTGTTCAGTATGAACACAGAAAGAATAGCGCACTCTCATAAGACCTTGTGCTCACAGTGACATTGTCCATATGGACAGGTTTCTTTTTCCACTAACTCTAGTAGAGGACCAGGGAGTTCAAAGCATCTATTGTAGTAGCTGAACCCACTAAATTCAAATTCTTCTATAGTCTTGGCAGTTGCGGCTTCACAGACCTACCTCCTTCCTATGTGGTGTCCTGGTGGGAGATAACATTTTGGTTACAATTTTTAATCCTTCTCTGCTTCCATATGATTGAGTGTAGCTCCCATAAAAACAATGAGGATCTTGCCCCCCCCCATTGTAATTTGTAGATAGATAGATATAAAATATGCAGGTGGTATGTGTTGGCACCAGGGGGCTACTACCCCGAATGGATCTTTAATGGCTCCCCGTGGAGCAGATTACTGTCAGACCAGTGAAAAAGGTCCACAGTAATTAACTTGCATATACTGCAGTTTATTTGAGAAGGAATTACACAAGCTGTAAAGGGTTATATTAAGCACATAACTCCTATGTTAGACATCAAAGAACTATACACTAAGAGCTATACATTCCTCTTAGCAAGTCTCTCTTTCACAAACATACACAAACAGGCCCTGTGCTAGCCTCACACAGTTCCTGCTTGGCAAACAGAGAAGGTGGTTACCAAATTCTATGGACGATGTCTTCTCTCCAAGTCTGGTCTCAGCCCTCTGGTCTGTCTCGGATTCCCTCGAGGCCAGGCCTTGGCTGCCTGGAAATCCCTCTGGTCACAGTCCTACTCAAGCCCATGGAGCAGAGTTTTGGCTACTCTGTCTAGCAGCATCTTCAAGCGTCAATTACGGAATTCCCCCAACAGTAATTTAATTTGCTTGATTTTTATACTCTTTTTTTCCTCAAAGGAGTCACATGTCTTAAAAGCATACCCAGTGGGCATGTGGCTACAAATTTTTACTTAATTAATACTTTAGGAGGAGACTGCAGAGTGATGCCAACTGAACATAACCCCACTTTCGCTCCCTTATCAATCATTCACTTCAGACCCCTGAGTGATGTCCTGATCAGCCCATGCTCCTCTCAGGATGTTCTACACATGTTGTTTGCTTTCAAGTGGATATATTTGCTGACTCAAAGATCAGTATTGATCATACATGCAGCATGGAGCCAGTCAGTTTCACATCTGCCTGATGCTAAGAGAAGGATTTTGCTCCCAGTATCCTCTTTCATAGTTCAGTCATGTCAAGCCATGTTCTTACCATTCATTCAGTATGGCCACACCAATTCGGCGCCATCCCAACAGTATGTTTCCCATTGTTGGCTCTCAGGGAAAACTCAAGTACGCTAGAGCTATATTTTGTTTAGATTGCATAAAATGTGCAGGTTGGATTTGAGGCCATTCAGATTTTGGAAGTTGCATAGTCTATCCTCTCATCTGGAATATATTGTGTCTGTGGGCATGTGTTTTTGGGATTATCATTTGTAACCCATCTGTTAACAGTGTAAATTTGGGAATAACCTTTATTTTATTATTACCCAACAACTAGATACACATACAATAGACTGTACTGGACATTAGCAAAACAAACACAAATTAGTGAGACCAGCCACTATGGATGATGGTATTCAGACTACTATGTTATATCATCAATATAATTAACACCATCTTCACCTTCTGCAACAGCTGCAATATCACTACTGCTTCTCTTAGGATTTGCCCCTTAATCTACTCAACCTTGACATTGTTAAGCAGAAAGCTTTTCTAGAGAAAGTAGATGTTTGAACATGATAGTTCTTGACTCAACCTCCTTATAATGTGTGGTTTGAGGGCAGTCATACAAAATGCAAACACAGAAGCAAATATTATAACTGCCCATTCAGAATCCGCTGCTGCTGTAAACTCAGCCTGTCTTAGCTCAGTGTGTAAAACTCAGCTCTGTTCCCACCACTTCAGTATTTGCTTCAGCTTCAAAATTAAGTTTGTGTGAGAGAATCTCAGTTGACTAACACCGAATAATTCGCCTCTTGCCAAGACTCAAAACGAGGGCAATAGAATTAAAGTTAACCTTAAAATGATGTGGGATAAGGAGTGTTTTTAAGTAGAAAATAGTCTGTAACTTCAGTCTTGATATAAATAATTTAATAAAAGTGAGAACAAGAATTTGTGTGGAATGGAAGTAAATCTGTTTCAAAAGTTTCAAATGAGGGCTGGAGGATGTCATAATGAGTGTGTTAAGGCACAGGGAATGAAGTAGAGTTTATGCCATTAAACAATCACATTTTCAATTGATTTGTACTACATGATCACCTTAATAGATAAATTAAAAGGTTGAAACCATCATTTATCCCAAGAGCCACTTAAAATACTGTATTTAAATAACACTGAATATAGAAAGCAGACTGATATTAAAAGCAGAAATAGCAGTATAGTATTGAGCTGACATAAAGAGCTTTTTACTAGGGAGACAAGGTGGGTGAGGTAATATCTTTTATTAAACCAACTTCTTTTGGTGAGACAGACAAGATTTTGAGCTGCTTCAGACCTGAAGAAAAGCTCTATATAAGCTTGAATGTTTGTTTCTCTCACTAGCAGGAGTTGGTCCAGTAAAAGATATTACCTCACCGATCTTCTCTCTCTAATATCCTGGGACTGACATGACTACAATGCTGCATACAGACTCTTTACTACCCAGGACATCATATATTTTAAAAAAAGAAAAGCTAATGTACCTGAATATCAATCAGCATTATCTGTGAGAGGAATTTTACTGATTGTGACTAGTATGGAGTCAAGTATGCCAACTATCATATTAACTATATGTGGCATAGGCGCCGACTCTGTGGGTACTCCAGGGTTGGAGCATCCATGGGGAACACCCACCAGCAGCCCCGCCCTCAAAAGCTCCCCCTCCCCCAAGTGCCTCCTGCTGGTGAACCCAGCCAATCAGTGCCCCTCCCTTCCTCTCTGCATCTCCCGCCTGCCACGATCAGCTGGTTCACAGTGTTCAGGAGGCTCAGGGGAGAGGGCGGAACTGGGCGGGAAGGAGTGGAGGTGGGAAGAGATAGGGTGGGGGAAGGGGTGTAGGCAGGGCCTGGAACACAGTTGGGGGTCAAGCCCCCATCCCTGGCATTTTGAAAAGTTGGTGCCTATGATATGTGGCAAGATGAGGTAACATGGCTTAGTGAATAGAGCACAGGACTAGGACTCAAGAGACCTATTCCTGGTTCTGCAGGGTGACCTTAAGCAAATCACTTTACCCCTCTGTGCCTCAGTTTCTCCATCTGTAAAATGGGGATACCTGTCTCCTTTGGGATCTACTAATGAAAAGTGTTATGTAAGACCTAGCTATACATTATTATTTAAGGATGGAAATAAATTCTATCTAAAATCAAACTTATATAAAATGTATTTTAAAAGTTTTTCTGATATTTTAATTTGGAGAGGTACAGGAAAGAGATTTAAAGCAACCCAAGAGCTTTCACTCTTTAAATTATATTATGTAAAATACTGTTTGGCTAGTGGAATTAATGAATTGAGAAACACTGAGATGGAATTATGAATATTGATTCCAATATACTTATGGGGAAAAATACTATTTTTTTAAATTTGCAAAGTGTAGTAGCAGAACACACACACACACACACACACACACACACACTATAACATAATTAACACTAAAACTTACCTAGAATTAGTCACTGTCCTGTAGCAGAGTAAGGTCTCAAGTCTGAAAACTTTTTGGCATATAGATACATTTACCTGTGTGAGTAGATCCATTGACTTCAGTCAGACTACACTGATAGATGATTAGGGTTGGAAGAGACCTCAGGAGGTCATCTAGTCCAATCCCCTGCTCAAAACAGGACCAACTCCCAACTAAATCATCCTAGCCAGGGCTTTGTCAAGCCAGACCTTAAAAAATTCTACAAATGGAGATTCCACCACCTTCCTAGGTAACCCATGTCAGTGCTTTACTGCCCTCCTAGTGAAATAGTTTTTCCTAATGTCCAACTTAGACCTCCCCCACTGCAACTTGAGATAATTGCTCCTTGTTCTGTCATCTGCCAGCACTGAGAACAGCCTAGCTCCATCCTCTTTGGAACCCCCCTTCAGGTAGTTGAAGGCTGCTATCAAATCCCTCCTCACTCTTCTCTTCTGCAGACTAAATAAGACCAGTTCCCTCAGCCTCTCCTCGTAAGTCATGTGCCCCAACCCCCTAATCATTTTCATTGCCCTCTGTGGGACTCTTTCCAATTCGTCCATATCCTTTCTGTAGTGGGGGCCCCAAAACTGGACGCAGTACTCCAGATGTGGCCTCACCAGTGCCGAATAGAGGGGAATAATCACTTCCCTCGATCTGCTGGCAATGCTCCTACTAATGCAGCCCAATATGCAGTTGGCCTTCTTGGAAACAAGGGCACACTGTTGACTCCTATCCAGCTTCTCGTCCACTGTAACCCCAGGTCCTTTTCTGCAGAACTGCTGCTTAGCCAGTCGGTCACCAGCCTGTAGCAGTGCATGGGATTCTTCCTTCCTAAGTGCAGGACTCTGCACTTGTCCTTGTTGAACCTCACCCGATTTCTTATGGCCCAATCCTCCAATTTGTCTGGACCCTATCCCTACCCGTCAGTGTATCTACCTCTCCCCCCAGCTTAGTATCATCCACAAACTTGCTGAGAGTGCAATCCATCCCATCATCCAGATCATTAATGAAGATGTTGAACAAAACTGGCCCCAGGACACACCTCTGGGGCACTCCACTTGATACTGGCTTCCAACTAGACATTGAACTGTTGATTGCTAGCCATTGAGCCCGATGATCTAGCCAGCTTTCTATCCCCCTTATAGTCCATTCATCCAATCCATACTTCTTTAACTTACTGTCTTCCACAGTATTCTTGCCAGCATCAAAAGCTTTGCTAAAGTCAAGATATATCACATCCACCGCTTTCCCCATATTCACAGAGCCAGTTATCTCATCATAGACAGCAATAAGGTTGGTTAGGCATGACTTGCCCTTGGTGAATCCATGCTGACTGTTCCTGATCACCTTCCTCTCCTCCAATCGGATTTCTTGAGGACCTGCTCCATGATTTTTCCAGGGTCTGAGATGAGGCTGACTGGTCTGTAGTTCCCCGGATTCTACTTCTTCCTTGCCTTTTTCCAATCGTCTGGGACCTCCCCCAATCGCCACGAGTTTTCAAAGATAGTGGCCAATGGCTCTGCAATCACATCTGCCAACTCCCTCAGCACCCTCAGATGCAGCTCATCCGGCCCCATGGACTTGTGCTTGTCCAGCTTTTCTAAATAGTCCTTAACCTGTTCTTTCAACACTGAGGGCTGCTCACTTTCTCCCTATATTGTGCTGCCCAGTGCAGCAGTCTGGGAGCTGATCTTATCTGTGAAGACCGAGGCAAAAAAAAGCATTGAGTACTTCAGCTTTTTTCCACATCATCTGTCACTAGGTTGCTTCCCCCATTCATTAAGGGTCCCACACTTTCCGTGACCACCTTCTTGTTGCTAACATACCTGTAAAAACCCTTCTTGTTACCCTTCATGTTCCTTGCTAGCTGCAATTCCAATTGTGCTTTGGCCATCCTGATTACACACCCCTGCATGCTCGAGCAATATATTTATACTCCTCCCTAGTCATCTGTCCAAGTTTCCTCTTCTTGTAAGCTTCCTTTTTGTGTTTAAGGTCACCGAAGATTTCTCTGTTATGGCAAGCTGGTTGCCGGCCATATTTGCTATTCTTTCTGCACATCGGGATGGTTTGTTCCTGTGCCCTCAATAAGGCTTCTTTAAAATACAGCAAGCTCTCCTGGACTCCTTTCCCCATCATATTAGCTTCCCTGGGAATCCTGCCCATCAGTTCCCTGAAGGAGTCAGTCTGCTTTTCTGAAGTCCAGGGTCTGTATTCTGCTTCTCTCCTTTCTTCCTTTTGTCAGGATCCTGAACTCGGCCATCTCATGGTCACTGCTGCCCAGATTGCCACCTACTTCTACTTCCCCTACCAATTCTTTCCTGTTTGTGAGCAGCAAATCAAGAGGGACACAGTCCCTCATTGGTTCCTCCAGCACTTGCACCAGGAAGTTGTCCCCAACACACTCCAAAAACTTCCTGGATCGTCTGTGCACTGCTGTATTGCTCTCCCAGCAGATGTCAGGGTGATTGAAGTCTCCCATGAGAACCAATGCCTGTGATCTGGAAACTTCTGTTAGTTGTCTGAAGAAAGCCTCATCTAGCTCATCCTCCTGGTCTGGTGGTCTATAGCAAACGCCGACCATAACATCACCCTTGTTGCTCTCGCCTCTAAACTTAACCCAAAGATTCTCAACAGGCTTTTCTCCAGTTTCATACTGGTGCTCTGAGCAATTATACTGTTCCCTTACATACAGTTCAACTCCTCCACCTTTTCTCACATGAATAAAATTGTGCACATCGTTAAATATTTGCAGCTCAAAGCTTAAAGAAAAAAAAACATTTCTTAGAACACAGAAGCAATGGGAAACACATACCAGATTACGATTAAATGCAGAGGCCATAAATGTATTAATCTATTAACCAACAAGGAGTCATTCCCCAAATTATCTGAATGGGCTGATCCAGTGTGGAATTTAATTGGGCATCAGTGGCCTCAGGTTCTAGAGACTTGAGGATGGGTATGAGGGTAATGCCCCTCAACATCTCTGGACCTCCTTAAGGAACCTGGCAGGAAGCTTCAGTCCCAATCCATTCCCCACATCCACACCGAAGGTACAGAAGATAAGTTGAGGGGAGCCCCATGCTGCAGGAGACTGTGAAACGTCATGTTAGGGCCTATGCCCAAGCAGCCCACTGGGTTACAAAGACTTCACATTGGTTCCTTTCTTAACTCTCCCACTGCACTGACCATATTTCTTCAAATATTGTTTTCTTTTAGTTGAAACTGGTTTAAAAGACTGGTCCTGGGTTTGATATCAGGAATATTTGTGCAAACCAGCAGGTGCTGAATTTGTGAAAAATAACTAACTCATGAAAGCCATATAGAAACAGCATTTTAAAAAGGTATAATTTCAGTACTAATTATTACGATAATTTGGTATGATATGACGTTTAAAAATAATTCTGATTTATCCTTTGATGTAATTTAGTATGAACGTGCATTACACACTATGGATTTCAGTCCCTGGACAATCACAGCTTTAATATATGTCAAGTGGGTGTTTTGCCTGAGTTGAAGGTTCAGGCAAAATATTTTTGACAAATTTACAATGCATACTACAACAATGAATATTATTTCAGCTGCTGCACGTACAGTATATCCAATATAGCAGCGTTTCTCAATTTTTTAAATTGTATTGTAGCGTGGGCTACATTTTAATACAGGGACTATCTCATTGACCACGTCCCCATCCATGTTTTAGTGGTCAGAGGTGAGTGTTAATTAAGCATCTTCTAAGTATGTTGAGCATATGCTTAAATGCTTCCATTCCTACCAACTATAGAAAAATTAAACAATCTTTGTTAGTTTAGTAATTATATAGATTTGTACTTCATGGTAGTAGTGTTTCAAGTGGCAGGAAATTTTATTCAAAGGCTCCAATATTCACATTTTCCTTGATCTGTTTATGCACTAGTTTAGGATTGTTTAGTTATAAATATAGTTCCATTGGCTCAGTTTTCTAAACTTAAATGTCTTTGACAATACATGCAAGGATTACAGGCAATCTGATTATGATTTGCAAGGAAATTCAAAAGGAAAAATAAAGCAAAAAAAGCCCTTGGCCTTATGGATACTCTCCTTGGAGTGACCTCAGTGGCCAGACCCTTGTTACTGCTGAAGGAAATAAATGCTTAAAATACACAGATGAACTGATATACCTGCAAAGAGTAAAACTACTATCTAGTCCTGCATATTCCCAAAGATTCATGATATGCAACCCATGGAAAAGCTCCAGCTGCAAGCTCTCTCATAGAGTAAATAAACAACTTGGTGCAAAATGTTTTCCTGTACTGTTTAGAAATGATTTGATATAAAACCACATCATCCCTTCCTCAGTTGCTGCCCAAGGTGAATTTCAGATTCCTGACCACAACTTACTAATGCTCTAATCACAGGCGTCACCTGTGGAACCCTATGTACTGAGCTTCCTTTTGATCTCAGTTACAAGAGTTTCATATTAGCATAACTATAAATGTTAAATCAGGAGTAAATCCATTTAACACTGGTGCTTATGAGATCAGAACTAGGTCTGCTTTATGCACTGGTCATCTTTGTTGTCAGTGCAACATACCAAGTGCTGTTCATCCGTGTTACTGTAGACATGTCTTCTCATTGCACTCTCTGTAATTATTCATATTCCCAGCACAATACAGGCAAAGCAGCATTTTGCATGGGATACAATCACCCATCCTCCTTTTCCAAGTAACAAAGAATATCCTTTTACTTCTCTACAGAATCCTTCAGACCACAAGCGGGCCACTCCTTTGGCTACTGAAATGGAACCTCTTATTCAATTATTCTGTCTGAAGTGTAAAAAAAAAAAAAAACAAAAAAAACATATAATATTGCAGGACTCAGTCCAGTAGCTTGCCTCATTTAATGTAGATGGTAACTTCCTTGTGCCCCAGGGGTTTCCTACTGATCTGCCAAATCAACACTACGTATCCAAAATAGCTTCCATTCCAAAGGTCCAGTCCTCCACTCACTAAAGTCAATGGGAAAAACAGGAGTAAGATTGGGTCCAGAGTGGGCAAAGAACTATGTAAATTCTGTAAATAAACTGATCTACTTACAAACAGTTGTAAGGCATGGAGCAGTAAATATTAGGAAAAGGCGTACTGATAATTTGCTTTGCTTACTGTACATTAAGACTTTGATCTTACTGGCTTAGAGACTTTCAGTGCATAATAGTGGTGTTGTATCCACCAAGCAAAGTATTAACAACTTCAACAGAACTTTATTTACAGTGGAAGTCTCTTTTCCAAGCTGTAGCTGCACACTCTGTAACTCTCCCAGCCTCCTCAACTCCTCCCCCCTCCTTCCTGTTTCCTGTCCTTTCAGACTCCCAACAGCCAGTGCTCCCAATTCTAATGATCACATGCAGCATCTAAACACCACATTCCCTCCTCTTTTAAGAAACTTTCCAAATTAAAATAAACATTGTTGTTCTAACCACAGGAACAAATATGACACTATACTGTTGGCAGGAATATCACACTGAAAACACTGTAGATACTACATAACATAATCTTTAGTCCAGGCAGGTGGTCGTCTGAGTCTGACAGGCCGTCTCTCAAGCCCTGGTTCCAGTGCAATGTCTTGTTGTGTTGGTTCTACAGTGCAGTCATCCAATGCAGACTGGGTGTTGGCATAATCTCCTCTTGGTGCATAAGCAGGTGCAAGATAAGTAGCATTCCATACCCGCCCATCAGAAAGTCGATAGATGTAAGGTCCCTTCTTCTCTATGATTTTAAGAGGAGCTGTGAATTTATGGTCCCCTTTGCGTAAGATTCCAGGTTTTCATATTCTAACAAAGGAACCACACTCAAACTTTGGTTCCTTAGCACCCCGCTGTTTGTCTGTGAAAGCCTTAGACTTTGCTTGGTTCTGTTCAACTGTCTTTCTCACATCATCCCTGTGTGGGGCATCAGGTCATGTCTTTAACAATCCAGCAATGTTCAGTTAAGTAGTCATCTGTTTCCCATGAAGTAACTCTGCGGGTGATCTTTGCGTTGTGGCATGTTGTGTAGCCCGGTATGCTTGCAAGAAATCAGTAGTGAAGGATATCCACAATCGCCCTTCCAGTTTAGCTGTTTGCAAAGTCTCTTTCAAACTTCTGTTAAACCGTTCGATTTCCCCATTGGCTTGAGGGTAATATAGGGATGACCTCCTGTGTAAAATGTTCCTCTCTGCTAGAAAAGTTTCAAACTCCAGAGAAGTAAATTGACTACCATTATCTGAAACCAATTCTTTGGGGTTACCTTCCCGGCTAAAAACTGAAGAGAGGAACTTAATTACTGTAGCTGAAGAAATTTGCGATGTAAATGCCACCTCAGGCCATTTGCTGAAATAGTCAATTAAAGTGATGGCATAATGACAGTCAAGTGGAGCAGTATCAAAGGGTCCTACAATGTCAATCGCCACTTTTTCCCATGCAGATTCAGGAAGAGGAACAAGCTGTAATGGAGGGGTACATGTCACTGCTGTCTTATCATGCATTTGGCAAGTAACACAGGATTTTATGAGTGCTTCAGTTTGAGAGTCCATCCCTGGCCACCAATATAGATCCCGTAGTCATTGTTTGGTTCTGACAATTCCTTGATGAGTATCGTGTGCCAGGTGTATGAGTTTTGACTGTAATTCTTCTGGCACAAATATCAGGTGTGTACCTCGTAGCACACCGCCATCGAGCAAAGAAAGTTCATCCCGAACTCTAAAATAAGGCGGCAAAACTGGGTCAAGGTTTTTAGGGTTACTGGGCCATCCTTTGTTAGAAATTCCTGTAATTTTTGTTGAATTGGACATGCTGAACAAGCAGCTGGAAATTGTTCTCTTGTAGCTGCAGTAAGAGTGCTTGTAATAAGCACAACCACTACATCCTCATCCTCCGGTGGACCATCTAGTGAAGGCAAAGGCAGGCGAGAAAGGCAATCAGCTACCACATTTTTGTTTCCAGGCTTATATTCCAGTTCATAATTGAAAGAAAGTAGTCTTGCAGACCATCTAGCAATACGATATCCTGCTCTTCCCAGTCCTTTCGTGGTGAGCAACATCATCAAAGGGCTGTGGTCTGTGCGCAACTTGAACGTGCGGCCCCACAGGTAAGTTCTCCATTTTTCAGTAGCCCAGACACAAGCAAGTGCTTCTTTTTCAACTGTAGAATATTTTCTCCCAGCATTACTTAATGTCCTTGAAGCAAATGCAACAGTCCTCTCTGTGTTGTCTTCATGAAGTTGTCTGAGGACAGCCCCAAGTCCATAATCAGAAGCATCAGTAGTTACAATTGTGGGCAATGCGGGACTGAATAATGCAATTACTGGACTATGTACAATCAAGTCTTTCACCCTTTTGAAACTAACTTGTGCATCCGTTGTCCACACTAAGGTTGAATTTCTCCGTAGTAATTCTCGTAACGGTTCAATGACAGAAGCATAATTGGGAATGAATTTTGCATACCAGGAGGTAAGACCCAAGAAGGAACGTAAGGTTTGCAAATATGTTGGAGGAGGAGCATTTGGAATTGCCAGGATATGATCTGGATCAGGTTTTAGTCCAGCCTGTGAAATTGTATGCCCCAGAAAGGAGAGTTCAGTTTGTCTAAATTTGCATTTGGACCTATTGAGCTTGAGGCCTGCTTTGCTGATGCAGTTTAGTACAGACTGCAGGTTATTGTCATGCTCCTCAGTAATATTTCCAAACACAATAATATCATCCAAATAGTACTGAACTCCATGTTGATTCTTCAGAATCAATGACATCATTTTTTGAAAGGCACATGGGGCTGATATGAGACCGTATGGAACACGTTTAAAACGAAATAGTCCCTCATGTGTAATAAATGCTGTGAGGTCTCTGCTATCTTCATGCAACATAACCTGGTGGTATGCACTCTGCAAATCAAGAGTAGAAAACATCTTTGCTCCACGGAGTTCTGCAAATACTTCCTCTATGTGAGGAAGAGGATGGCTGTCAATCACAATAGCTTTATTTGGCTCCCTTAAGTCCACACAAAGGCGAATGTCTCCACCCTTCTTCTGCATCACTACTATAGGTGAAACCCATTCCGAGGAGTTAATCTCTTCAATAATGTCCTCTGAAACAGCTTCCCTGACTGAAAATGGTAAGCGCCATAATTTCTGTCATACAGGCAACACATTATTCTGCATTTTAACTTTATGCAGAAACCCATAAGCACAGCCGAGTTTCTCCTCAACCTGGAGTTGGGTCCCAGCTGAAACTGGTGTGTGTACCGCAAGAGTGCTTTGCTGAGGAAGATCAATTTGTCCATTAACTACTCTGAGATTTAAAGCAGCTAATAAATCTCTGCCAAGGATAGGAGTGCCTTTGTGAACAATGTAGAATTCTGCAGTTATACAGCGATCACCAAAAGTAACTATTGCTTACGGTTACCATATTTTAATTTTAAAAAAGGAGGACACTCCATGGGGCCCTGGACCCGCCCCAACTCCGCCCCTTCCCTGCCCCCGCCCCTTCCCGAAAGTCCCTGCCCCAACTCTGCCCCCTACCCTGAACACTCCGTCCCCCTGCTCCTCTCCCTCCCCTGCTTCCTGCGAATCAAATGTTTGTGGGAAGCCTGAAACAGGGAGGCGGCAGGTAAGCTGGGGCTGGGGCTGGGGCTGGGGCGGGGTGTGGTGCGGCCCAGTCCGGCCCCCCCGGCCGAGCGGCTCCCTCTGGCAGCCGGCCGGCCCCGGCCAAGAGGCTCTGGCCCCGGCGTCTCCCACCTGGCTCGGCTTGGGCCCTGGGGCACTGGCCCTGGTTTAGGCCGAGTGGCTCCAGCCCATCCTGGCCCCAGCGGCCCCGGCCTCCGGCTGAGCACCACCGGCCCCAGCGGCTCCGGCCGGGATCCAAGCCCCATGACCCCTCCCTCCCTATTTTCCTGGACATGTCCGGCTTTTGGGGATTTTCTCCTGGACGGGGATTTGAGGCCCGAAAAGCCGGACATGTCCCGGAAAATCCGGACGTATGGTAACCCTACTATGGCTGGCAAGCAGCCATGTACTGGAATCAAATAGCATACCAAGTGAAGTTTGGGTTCAGTAAGAGGCACATCTTTAAAGTAATGCAAATAGATGGAATCAGGTAGTATAGATACTGCTGAGCCAGTGTCCAACATTAGCTGAATAGATTGTGATTTGCCTGAGGGTATGACAGAAACTTTTACAGTGCACTTTATCTGTTCTGGAATATGGGCAGTAGTAATTTTGTCTACACTCAGCACAGTAACATCTGGTATTGTAACTGCATGCACCTGTTGATTGAACTGGCTGCTGTGACATACTTTAGCAAAATGCCCAATCTTTTTGCAATGATTGCACTGAGCTACTTTTGCTGGACGTCCTGTGTAGCTTGCAAGATGTTGTGGGGATCCACAGCGAAAGCATGCTTTTACTGTATTTTGCATTTGCTGATTCAGTGGCTTTTCATTAGTTTTCCTTTTGCAATTGTTTGTCTGCAGTGATAGTGAACTTGCCTGCAAAGGAGTCACAGCCTGGACTGGGCCTCCTGTACCCTAGCTCATTATTTTGGCTTCAGCTGTAGTTGACTCAATCTGAGTAGCAATGGTTATTGCTTTTTCTAGTGTAAGTTGTGGTTCTAGAAGTAAACATTCTCTTACACGAAGCATTGTTGTTTTCTCAATGAGCTGGTCTCTAATCATCTCATCTGCCATATTCCCAAAGTCACAAGTTACAATCAGACTCCTCAGGGAAGCCATATACTGCATTATAGTCTCCCCTGGTTTCTGCTCACGCTGGTGAAATCTGTAGCTATTAGCTACTACATTCGCTTTTGGCACAAAAAAGTTCTTTAATGCAGTGAGTGCAGTCTCATATTTATCATTTGCAAGGGGAAAAGTGTGGAATATACGCTGCCCTTCTGCTCCAAGGCAGTGGATTAGCAGAGCACGCTTTCTTACTTCAGAAATCTCTGTAGCACTGATTGCAAGCAGATAAGTCTCAGACATATGGATCCAGGCAGTAAAAGCAATTGGAGGCTCACCTGGGCTTTGCAGAAAGGGTGCAGGTGGGGTCAGAGGCAGAAGATCCATCCTTGTCGCCAAAATGTTGTATCCACCAAGCAAAATATTAACAACTTCAACAGAACTTTATTTACAGTGGAAATCTCTTTTCCAAGCTGTAGCTGCACACTCTGTAACTCTCCCAGCCTCCTCAATTCCTCCCCCCTCCTTCCTGTTTCCTGTCCTTTCAGACTCCCAACAGCCAGTGCTCCCAGTTCTAATAATCACATGCAGCATCTAAACACCACAAGTACAGAAGTAAATGTTGCAAGGAAAGAAAAGATGAATTTTTGTATATTGCACAAATGTGATAGCCCAGTGATTAGTCTGGTGCTAAAATCCCATAAGGTTTTGTTTGCACGCAAACCCAGCTAGTGGCTGAACACCATTTTTTCTTCCCGCGCCTCCCCATTCTTCCCCCCATCCCCGGAGTCATATTACTTTGGCATATTTTGAAATGTTTCTTTTTGGTAGCTCTAGGGAAATAATATTGCAGTCAGACCAGAGTCCAAATCCTGGTTCTAGCACTTACTTGATTTGTGATCTTGCTGAAGTCATTTGAGTTCCGTATGTTTTTCAAACTGTAATTCTGGTGAAAATGATGCTTAGATACTTTTATAGAGTATGCAGAAGTATTCTGTCTCATTATTATTCATAAGTGTTATGTGCCCAGAACATATGCCATCTCCCTCAAATTCTTTAACACTTCTTGCATTACAGAACTACAGGCAAAAGAAGTATTATCTTTCCTAGACACATGGTTCTGTTTTCTGTTGGTTCTGCCTTGGTTTGGTTTCAGACAGCTGTCCCTCATCCAGGTGCTAATTTCAGGTAGGCATTCAGAGAACCAGCAAATGGTGGCGGTCTTGTTTGTCATAAAGGGGATGACGGCTTACATATTGCCTGCATAGTGCTGGCATCTTCCCAGCTCTCCCAGGGGCTTCAGATAGATATTGAAATGGATGGGGGAGACCCCACACATGAGAGTCTTGGAGACTGAGGGAACAGTTACCCATAATAACCCTTTCATTTCAGAAGGAAAGACCTGAGCCATTTCAGGATATTTTTGTCTAACCCTTGGAAGTTGAACAGGATTGCTTGGTGGTCCATAGTATCAAATGCTGCAAAGAGGTCCATGAATATAAACATTGTTTTTCCTGTCTATGGGCAGGAGGAGAGGAAGGATTGTTCTTATGGTTAAGGCACTGGTCTAGGATTCCAAAGACTTGGCTATAGAAACCCGGTATGATTTTAGGCGAGATACTTAATCTCTCTGTTTCAGTTTACTATCTGGAAAATGGAGCTCCTTCCGTACCTCACAGAGATGTTCTGTGAATAAACAGATGAATGGTTGTGAGGCACTAAGATATTATGCTGGTGGGGAGGCCATATAAATAAATAGATCATCAGAGCAACTGGGGCTGTCTCAGTCCCATACCTTGAAGTCTCACTGGTGGGGATGCTGGATGGTGGCAACAGATAGGTGATGCTGAAGATATTTTTTAGCTTGCTTAGAAATAGGCTGGAAACTGAGAAGTAATTTGAAAAGTTACTGGTAACAAGCAAATATTTATTTGGTATTGGACAGATTATTCCATGTTGGGGTGGTGGGGGAATAGAATTCCCTCTTCAAAGGTGCTGTTGATGCACTCTGTTAGAAGATGTCCTCTAAGTGTTTCCTACTTTTTCTCACTACCCAGGAAAGATGTGGATCATAGTCACAGGCAGTTGTTACTGAGTGATGCCAGTATTGGTGTAAGAAAGGTCTATAAAATCATGAATGGTGTGTAGAAAGTGAATAAGGAAGTGTCATCTACCCCTTCATGTAATAAAAGAGCCAGGGGTCCCCCTCAACACACAATCAACTGATGGAACTTTTTGCCAGGGGATGTTGCGAAGGCCAAAACTATAATTGGAGTCAAAAAAGAACTAGATAAATTCATAGAGGATAGGTCCATCAATGGCTTTTAGCCAAGATGGTTAGGGATGCAACCCTGTGCTCTGGGTGTCCCTAAGACTCTGACTACCAGATGCTGGAACTGGACAACAATTAAATGATCCCTTGATGATTGCTCTGTTCTGTTCATTCCCTTTAAAGCACCTGGCATTGGCCACTGTTGAAAGACAAAATACTGGGCTAAGATGGACCATTGGTCTGACCCAGTATGGCCATTCTTACATTCTTATGTTCTTGTATGAATAAACAGTGTTCTTAAAAAGAGGGTGATGTTTATAGATCTGGTGTGGTATCATCTCAAATAAATAAATGGAAAGATCCTATCTCCTAAAACTGGAAGGAACCTTGAAAGGTCATCAAGTCCAGCCCCCTGCCTTCACTAGCAGAACCAAGTACTGATTTTGCCCCAGATCCCTAAGTGGCCCCATCAAGGATTGAGCTCACAATCCTGGGTTTAGCAGGCTAATGCTCAAACCACTGAACTATTCCTCCCACCATTGAGGAGCTCTCTGAGGAAAAAGTGGATTATTCCTCATGAGAAGCTGTACCAGATTCTAGGGTTGGACTGAAGCATTCTGGAATTACATAGTGATTTATCAAACAGAAGAGTTCCATGGAGAAAGACTTTGCTGCCCCATAGACAATGAGAAATAAGCCATCAGAGTGTTGGCATATACTTGAATTCTTTGTGTCCAAATCAGTCTTTATCTCCAGGGCTGCTTGAGATTTCCCCCCCCCCCTTCCTTCCTTCCTGTTGCATGTCATTTGAGAACCAAGATAATAGGTGTGAGCCATGGAGTGGAAGCGGGGGCTTTGGTGCCAGTGTCTAATGCAGTAGTTAGTGTATCCACTTATGTAATTCACAAGTTCATCTATATCCTTTATAGTAGTGATTCTCAACCAGGGGTATGTGTATCCCTCGGGGTACACAGAGGTCTCCCAGGGGGTACATCAACTCATCTAGATATTTGCCTTTTTTTACAACAGACCACAGAAAAAGCACTAGCAAAGTCGGTACAAATTAAAATTACATACAGACAATTATTTGTTTTATACTCCTTTAGATACTACACATTGGAATACAAGTACAATATTTATATTCCAATTGATCTATTTTATAATTGTATGGTAAAAATGAGAAAGCAAGCCATTTTTCAGTAATAGTGTGCTGTGACACTTTTTTGTATTTTTATGTCTGATTTTGTAAGCAAGTAGTTTTAAGTGAGGTGCAACTTGGGAGTATGCAAGACAAATCAGACTCCTGAAAGGGGTACAGTAGTCTGGAAAGGTTGAGAGCCACTGCTTTCTAAAATTTACAAAACTATTGAATTCAGCTTTTTTTTCAGAATAGAGTTCTATAAATACAATAAACTGGATGATGCTTAACATAATTTTTCAGTGTTGTTATAGCTGTGTTAGTCCCAGGATATATGAGAGACGAGGGATGAGGTAATAACTTTTATTGGATCACCTAGGGTTACCATACATCCATTTTTTCCTGGACATGTCCGGCTTTTCGGCAATCAAACCTCCGTCCGGGGGGAATTGCCAAAAAGCCGAACATGTCCGGGAAAATGCCGGCCGGGCACTTCCCCTCCCGCGGCTGCTCTGCTCCTCCCCTGACTCTTCGGCTCTTAAACAGAGCCGAGCTGCCCGAGCGCTATGGGCTTCAGGCAGCCCCCTTGCCTCCGGACCCCAGCCGCCGGCCGGGCACTTCCCCTCCTGGGCTCCGGCGGCGCAGGGTCCGGAGGCATGGGGGCTGCCCGAAGCCGGTAGCACTCGGGCAGCTCGGCTCTTAAACAGAGCCGAAGAGTCAGGGGAGGAGCAGAGCCGCCGCGGCCAGAGGCTCTGCTCCTCCCCTGACACTTCGGCTCTGTTTAAGAGCCGAGCGCTACGGGCTTTGGGCAGCCCCCATGCCTCCGGACCCTGCACCGCCGGAGCCCAGGAGGGGAAGTGCCCGGCCAGGGGCACAGGGTCCGGAGGAATAGGGGCTGCCCGAAGCCCGAGCACTACCGGCTTCACGGTTTGTCGGGCAGCCTCCAGACCCTGCGCCCCCAGCTGGGTGCTTCCCCTCCCGGGCTCCAGCTGCGCTGGGGAAGTGCCGGCCGGGGGCGCAGGGTCTGGGGGCTGCCCAGCAAACCGTGAAGCCGGTAGAGCTCGGGCAGCCCTTTTCGCGTGGCTGGGAGTGGGAGGGAGGAGGGGGCGGGGTTGAGGCGGGAAAGGGACGGAGTTGGGGCGGGGCTAGGGTTGGGAAATGGGCGGGGCCAGGGCCCGTGGAGAGTCCTCTTTTTTATTTGTTAAATATGGTAACCCTAGATCACCTTCTGCTGTTGGAAGAGACAAGCTTTTGAGCAACACAGAGCTCTTCTTCAGGTCTGAGGGGGAGGGGGAACTAGACCTGAAGAAGAGCTCTGTGTAGCTCAAAAGTTTGTCTCTTCCAACAGCAGAAGTTGGTCCAATAAAAGTTATTACCTCATCCACCTTCTCTCTCTGATATATTTAAGTTTACAGTTTATAGAAAGACACTTAAAATTTTTATACAGCAATTTTTCATTTGTAACCTGTTATTGTGCAAAGGTTTGTATGTAGAAAGATTATGGCTCATATATAGCAAACAGCCTATAGTATACTCTTGTACAGAATGCATATCTATTGGAATCCACAAGTGTGTACCAAAGGAATATATGTCGTGCTTTCCAGCAAATGAAGAATTGAACCTTTTATTTTACTTTTTAATTTTAACAAGAAAATGCAGCAAAATATTTTATAGAACTATGAAGTCAAGCCTCAGCTCTTTCACTAAGTGTCTTCAGCTGCTGGAGGTATGTCGTACCTTAATGGCCACTTAAGACATGCCTTAAAATGTCTTTTGTGTGTTACAGTACAATACAATACCTTAGTCTTACAATAGATTTTTAAAATCTTGTTACTCAATGTATTGAATAATAGATTAAGAAGGAAAAGAAGAAGAAAATTATAGAAAAGACAGTAGACACATCTTTAAAATACCTTTAGAATATTTTTCTAATTTTTAAAATAAAAAAAGTTTGGTTGGCTGTAAATCTTTTTGCAGCTTACCTTGAAGTCTCCAGTGTTCCATTATTACTTTCAATAGTGAATCACAGGGGGCTGAGACACTACAGTTAAAATATTATTAGAAAATCTAAATCAAAATGATGTTTCAAAAACCTGTGAAATGCTGTTGAAAGAGGTGGCATTAGGGCTAGTGGCAAAGAATGTAGCTTTTTGTATAATTGTACAGAACTGTTGCATTTTGATGAAGACCTACATTGTTAGGGAGAGAAAGGAATTAAAAGCTTTAAAAAAGTTTTTGAAACAAATAAAATCCACAAGTGCCTGTTTGATGAGGAGTGGAGCCTATCAAGTACTCATAATCTTGTTCTCCAGATGACTGAGTGAAATTATATGGAGTTATTTTCAAATGTTGTCTTCAAATTGTAAAGCAGGCATTAATGTGAGTAAAATAACAGAGGGTAAATCTATACAACTGCTGATATATATTGTTGCCCCCAAGTAGCTAGTCACAGTTTGGAGCCCCTTGGGATGTTCCTGTTGGGAATAGGAATTTGTGGTAATCAGGTATTTCTTTGATGCCAGTTTGTTTATTTATAGTGAATGTACAAAGTCCTGTGTGTCTCAAACAGCAAAGGAAACAGCCTCTTTTGCTCACAACACCGAGAACAGCTTTTACCTTTGACCAAAAAAACACCTCTCCCCAGGTTTCTTCCAGGGTCATACACCATGCTTTCATCTGCCCTTTTTGGCTGTTTGTCTGTCTCTGTGCGCTCTCTTTCTCTCTCCATATACATATACATATACGTATACACACACTCTCTCTGCCCACTGAGTCCAAAACCTCTTGGGGGTGTTCACAAACCCATTTTATCTTAAGTGGTGGTGTGATGGGGCCCCACACTAGGCAGGAAAGAGTTAATCCCACACTAAGGGAGGCAGAAGTCCCGCCCCTTAGGCCAGACTGGGCTTGCTCCAAATGCTGACTAGTATAAAGGAGAAAAGCCCAGCTCATTCTGGGCTGACCACTGGGGACAGGGGCGGCTCTAGCTTTTTTGCCGCTCCAAGCATGGCAGGCAGGCTGCCTTCAGCGGCATGCCTGCAGGAGGTCCGCCGGTCCCGCGGCTTTGGCGTACTCACTGCCGAATTGCCGCTGAATCCGCGGGACTGGCGGACCTTCGGCAGGCATGCCGCTGAAGGCTGCCTGACTGCCGCCCTCGCAGGGACCGGCAGGGCGCCCCCACGGCTTGCCGTCCCAGGCACATGCTTGGAACGCTGGTGCCTGGAGCTGCCGCTGACTGGGGAAAAAGGACGCTCAGTGGAGGCTCCATCCGGGGAGCTGCTTCCGCCCCCGATTGCAGGAACCAGAGAGCCTGAGGCCCAGACCGGAGACCGGTTGTCCCCAGCCAGTTGACAGGAGTCAGAGTCCCAACCAGCTACCTGTACCAAGGAACTCGGAGATCCCGATGACAAATGGATCCCAGCTTCAGGACTCACGGTAGGAAGTGGCCTGGGGGGTATAGTGAGTGTACCTCGCACCTGTAGGATCCCCACTGGCTGGGTGGTGACCACACTCACTGCTGACAGGGCCCTGGGCCGGGAGCCAGGGGAGAGGAAGGGGCTGAGTCCTCCTACCACCCCTTCTGCCACCCACCTCTGGGTGGTGGTCCACTTCTTTGGCTATTAGGCCACACAGCCCTGACCTCAAAGGCAGAGCTATTGACTCTGGCCACTAGGCCACACAGCCCTGACCCCAAGGGTAGCTGTGTTGAATCTGACCACTGTGTCTTATCGTGGAGAGGACTGAAAAAGTCAGGTAGATGGTGACCACGGTGTCAGCACCCCCATCACCCTGCTGTAACAGGGACAGAGTGTGCATGCACCACTACAGTGATTAACTTATCCTGATAGTTATGATAATTGAAGGGTGTGTTCAGACCCAGCCTCAAAAAGGTTTGTCATCCAAGCAGTCACCATTATCTCTCAGCAAAACAATATAATAAAAATAGGTAAACATCTTGAATCTTTTCCTCTATAGCTAAATCCACTCTGCTTGTTCTCAGAGTCACAGGCATATGCAGTCCAGAGAATCTGTTTAGCAATCCCAGGAGGTTCATGCTTAATCTTTCTTTTTCTGTTATGTGATACAAAGACACATCAGTATGGGAAGCATATCCCCCATGCAGATTATAATAGGTCTCTCGGGATTCTGAAATGTCTATCCCCAAGTTGTTGACAGTAGTGAGCTTCACACAACAAGAGAAGACTGTGTTAGTTCATTTTATGGCAGAGTCTCCACTAGTTAGTGGCATTACCTTTAAAAGACTCAGCCTTCTTATAGACTTTTTACAAGTTAGAGTGACTAGTTTGTGTAATAAAAAATTAATTCTCCCCAAACACCTTCTTAAAAGTAGGTAAGACAAATGGTAATCTCTTTGCAAATATTGTACTTGAGATAATGACATATAATATAAAATAATACAATAAAACAACCATTATGTAAATTAATGTAAATTTCTCTTTTTTATCGCTTGGAGGCTTTTTGTTTAGGGATCTGACTCCTGTTACAAATATGTATTGGTTCTAGCCCTGTCGTCTAATTCTATAACTCTGGCCTTGGCAACATACTCAAAGCAGGTTAATGCTCAGTCTTAGCATTGTAGGAAAACTAAACAAATCTTTCTCTCTGCCATGTATAAAAAAAGGATTTTCATATATCTGTACTTAGATTACCTGTTGATAAATAAGTACAAGAAGAAATCAGTTAGATCTTATGGCAAGGTAATGGATTTATTCATGGGTACATTATTAATGTCTACAAAGACATGATATCTCTTGCTCAGTAAATGAATCATGTGGGCACATCTTAACTTAGCCTTAGGAAAAGTTTTCATATCTCATCATCCATTACAATAAGAGAAACAATCTCCTCTAAGGCTATCAGTGTGACATAATTCTCTACATTATTATAAATAATACATTGCACTTCTACAGAGCCTTCTGACTGGGGCCTGTACCAGTAAGAATGAATTAAGAATCACAGCACTCCTTTGACTTTGTGATTGTCCCCATTTTACAGTTGGGAAAAATGAAGCAGGGTGATTATATGACTTGCTGAAGGTCCCAAACAGAATGTGTGACAGTTATAGAAAGAGAATCCAGATCCCTCCCACTTGCATGCCTAGAGCCTTTATCTGTGGGATGGCAGTGGCAACCACAACCATGAGGAGTCCCTTACAGGACAACTCAGCAGCGGTAGCCAGAAGATGGCTTCCTACAACAAGTGTGGATGCCAAAGCGGTTGGGCCACGGGACTCGGGAATGTGGTTGCGGATGGAGGGGGGAAACTCAGGCTAGTTGGTCCCTGACCTGATAAAGTTGGAGCCAGAGGACAATCTGGAGGCCTTCCTCTCTAATTTAAAGAGCGTGGCAAGGGCAGCAGGTCGGGAGGAATCTATTTGGGCGGCCCACATAGCACCATCCCTGATGGGTGAGGCACGGGCAGCCCAGTGACGGGTAGTGGTAACTGACAAGTAGGTGAGCTCCTCTGATGTGAAGGTTGGGACTGACTCCAAAGGTATACAGGCACTGGTTTCAGGTTGAACCATTTCCATAGGGGAGGGGTGTACAACCATGGGTAGTAGCTCAAAGATCATGGGATCTTATGGCTTGGTGGTCACACCCTGAGACCTGTTCAGTAGAGAAAATCATGGACCAGATCATCCTGGAACAGTTCTTAAAGGTCCTACCTGCAGGGACCCAGAGATGAGTAAGGTGATTTAAGCCTGCCTCACTGGGGAGGCAGTAGAACAGGCAGAAGACATCTCTGGAGCCAAAGGAGACAAGTGGCTTGAATGGCATGGCAGAGTGAGAACAGCCCATGTCCATGGGGAGTTGCAGGGAAACTCTCAATGGAAAAAGATCCTGAATAGCCCAGTAAAGGGGGTTGCATAGAAGCCATTGGGCCCTGGGCAATCCAACAGTCTAGTGGAAGCTCTTCTGGGGAATACTAATGGTGGTAGCTGGGGAAGACTTATGCTGCTCTTTAGATGTGGGAAACCTGGGCAGATTAGGTAAGAATGCCCAATAATGGAATGTGATTATCTGGGCTGTTGTTACAGTGACTCTATGGCCTGGGTTCACCCTGAATGACACAGGGTCTCAGCCATATGTGGTACCAGTCAGACTAGGAGGAGCAGTAGTGGAAAGGCTTGTAGGCCCCGTTTGTGGGTGCACCCATGTCTGGGAAGATGAGAGCAACTCTAAAGAAGATGGACCAGCATCTCCTTGTACATATCTTGTGTATACATGGCGAGATACGTTACACCATGGCAGTGGTTGGACTGGGGGGGTCCAAGGCCGGAGAGCTCAGCTTTGCAAAGGGGTAGTCAAGAATTTGCCTTGGCCAGAGATCTTGGGGGGAAATTGGCTGGGTTTCCAAGTCCTGATGCAGGGAAGAGTAGACCAATAGCCTAAGGAAGAGAAGACTCACAGAATTGTAGGACTTGAAGGGACCTCAAGGCAGGACTAATTATTATCTAGACCATCCCTGGCAGGTGTTTTCTCTAACCTGCTTTTAAAAATCTCCAATGAAGGAGATTCCACAACCTTCCTAAGCAATTTATTCCAGTGCTTAACCACCCTGACAGGAAGTTTTTCCTAATGTCCAACCTAAACTTCCCTTGCTGCAATTTAAGCTCATTGCTTCTTGTCCTATCCTCAGATGTTAATAAGAACATTTTTTCTCCCTCCTCCTTGTAACAACTTTTTATGTACTTGAAAACTGTTATGTCCCCCCTCAGATAGTACACAACCCATTTTTTTCAATCTTCCCTTATAGGTCATGCTTTCTAGACCTTGAATCATTTTTGTTGCTCTTCTCTGGAGTTTCTCAAATTTGTCCACATCTTTCCTGAAATATGACACGCAGAACTGGACACAATACTCCAGTTGAGGCCTAATCAGTGCAAAGTAGAGCGAAAGAATTATTTCCATTGTCTTGCTTACAACAGTCCTGCTAATACATCCCAGAATGATTTTGCTTTTTTTGGCAACAGTGTTACACATGACTCATATTTAGCTTGTGAACCCCTATGACTCCCAGATCCCTTTTCACAGTACTCCTTCCTATGCAGTCATTTCCCATTATATAAGTGTGAAACTGATTGTTCCTTCCTAAATGGAGTACTTTGCATTTGTCCTTCTCGAATTTCATCCTATTTACTTCAGACCATTTCTCCAGTTTGTCCAGATCATTTTGAATTTTAATCCTGACCTCCAAAGCACTTGCAACCCCTCCCAGCTTGGTATCATCCTCAAACTTTATAAGTGTACTATCTATGCCATTATCTAAATAACTGATGAAGATATTTAACATAACCAGACCCAGAACTGATCCCTGCGGGACCCCACTCACTATGCCTTTCTAGCTTGAGTGTGAATCATTGATAACTACTCTCTGGGAATGGTTTTCCAACCACTTATGTACCCACCTTATAGTAGCTCCAGTGTTTATGAGAAGGTCATGTGATACAGTACCAAAAGCCTTACTAAAGTGAAGATATACCACATCTACTGTTTCCCCCCATCCACAAAGTTTGTTACCCTGTCAAAGAAGCAGGTTGGTTTGACATGATTTGTTCTTGACAAATCCATGCTGACAGTTACTTATCACCTTATTATCTTGTAGTTGTTTGCAAATTGCTTAATTATTTGCTTCCTTATCTTCCCGTTATTTTTCCATTATCTTTTCATGGACAATGGAAAGGGGTGGAGGGAGCTGAAAGCTCAAGTAGAGATGGTGGAGTGAGGCCAAGAGGAAGCACTCAATCATCATCAGATATATGAGATCAGCTAAAAAAGTACAGACAAGAACTAGAGGATGTAAACATCTTCCAAACGAAGATTATCCATCAGTTGAGGGGACTGGAAAAAAAATAGCACAGGTTAGGGTGGAGGCAGAGAGTGGGAGGCAGCAGTGTTTAATGCTGGAATAGTAGTTGGCCACACTCTGGATAGAGAAGGGGGCTCTGGAATAGAATGTGATAGCAGAGGCGAATCAGGTTCTGTGGGGATCCAGACAGAGCTTCAAGCTCAGCAGGGTATAGTGAAGATCTAGATAGTACCTCATCAGCAGGCCAGGGCTCAGATAAGAGGCTAGAGTGAAAGTAATGGTGCTTCACAGGAGGAACGGCAGAGAACACCTGTTTTATGGGTTTTGTTATGAAGCTGAGGAACTATCATAGCAACTGGTGGCCACAGAACACAAGTTATAGAAAATTCAGCAAGAAAAAAGAACAGCTCGTTGTGGAACTTTGGGCCACGCAGGATGAGAAAGGTTGCATGATTCTCTCGATCAAAATGAACTTGAGAGAGTATTAGAGACTCTGAGTGCAGAGACCCCCAAAGCCCTGGCGAAGAAGATGAAGTTATGTGAATGGCATCCTGGTGGGCGTATGGATTGTAAGGCTGGCTGAAAGTACTGTGGGGAATTTGGGGATTACTGATGTGTGAGTTTATATAGAGTTTTCTGTGTTTTCATTTGTGGGTAAGAATAGTCTTAGAAGGAGCCTTGCAGGCCAGAAAAAAAAATAACTGGAAAAGAGCAGTTTTGTTTTAAAAGGGGAGTGGGGGAAAATATATGTCAGAGGATGGATGGCCACTGTAACTGAAGCAGCTCCAGCTCCCTTGTGCCACCTGGGACAATTATGGTGTGGGGGGATATGTCTCAGGCACTAAAAGGGTCAGAGGGAGATCCCAGGAGGAATAACTGGCAGAGAGAGCAAGCTAGGAAGCTGCAGGATACAGAACTGACTGAGTCCCCTTGGAGGAGAGGCAGTGAGAGCCTGAGATGTGAAGGGTGAGCTGAGGAACTGTTTCACTCTATTTGTTTTTATGTTTGAACAATAAAACTGTCTAAAAGAGACTAAGCATAGCAGTGAGTCCTAGCAAGCTGAGGAGAAGCCCTGCCTTGTAACACCTCATTGCACCAATTCTGTAACCTGAAAGATAGCAAAGGGTTAAAGCAAATGTGGGTCTGATGGTTCACTTTGTAATAAAACCATAATTGCTGCCTGTATGAAGGTTTAGTAGATATAGGTACTTGCTCCTCCATCTCAGCAGCCACACCACCAAATACAGTCAATTTACAGATTACCGCAACTTTGTGGTGAATGAGAATATTTCTGATTTGGATAGCAAGAGAACCTAAAGCCACAGTGATGACATCTGCTTGTGCAAAAATTTGAGGCACTGAAGCGAAGATTCACTCTTAAACATTAAGTCTCAAATTAGGAACTAAAGATGATGAATTGGATACAAATTTTAAACCATACGAAGAGAAATGTTTAGTTTTATAAGCTGAAATTGTCGGTGCCACTGATCGGAGAGGTTTTAGAACATGATGTACTCTTACATCTCAGGACAGATATCTGAAAACAATAGAAAATTCCATGCTGTTGGTTTAATGGAACGTGCCAAATTGCTTCAGAAACTGAATATTTTAGAAAACAGTGAGAACCTCATGCCCCAGCACCTGAAATTCCTATTGATTGTAATAGGCGTTGGTGTAACCGTGCCTCAGTGGGTAACAACCGAGGATGCCAAATTCAGGACAAACTTCTGAAAAATAGGGCAGATACACCCTAATACTGGTGGCTCATCCCCCATAGGATATACCAAACCAGGAACAAAAGTAAAGTCTGTTTCACCACACTGGCTAACAAAAAAACATAAAGGCAGTTTCTTCAGGCATTCCAGTTTTTATATCACCACCAAAAACACTGGATTCAGAGATGAGTGATTCTTTACAACCAGTTTCATCAAATAATAGGTTCTTCTGATCCCAAAGGACCAGCCACACACCTAAGTCAATATATAACTTAGATCTTACCCAAAAATCATGCTGATGCCAATCCTTTAGTATCTAAAATCTAAAGATTTATTCATAAAAAGAAATAAAGATGAGAGTTAAAATTGGTTAAAGGAATCATTTACATACAGTAATTACAAAGTTCTTAGTTCAGGCTTGTAGCAGGGATGGAATAAACTGCTGGCTTAAGTCAAGTCTCTGGAATACATCCACAGCTTGCATGGGTCCTTTGTTCAGAGTTTCAGTTTATAGCAAAGTTCCTCCAGAGGTAAGAAACAGGATTGAAGACAAAATGGAGGTGCTTCCAGGGCCATTTATAGCTTTTGCCATGTGAGGGCATCCCATTGTTCTTACTGTGGAAAATTACTGCAGCAAAATGGTGTTTGGAGTCACATGGGCAAGTCTCGTGTTCATGCCCAATTTCGCTCAGTCATTGCAGGAAGCCATTACCAACCCTCCAGACAGCATGTTTACATGACAGTCCACTCAGTGTAGATGGGCATCTCCCATGGTTCATTGTCAACCAAGTGTTTCTTGATGAGCCACTTAATTTGAATAGTCCCTCCAAGATGTGCTGGCTAGCTACCTTGTGGGTGGTATTCCAGGAGCAAACATTTGAAATCCAGGTTTAGAGGCAATACTTATAACTTCAAATACAAAAATGATACATGCGTACAGATAGCATAATCATAACCAGCAAATCATAACCTTTTCATAGACACTTCACTTGACAGCCTTTGTACAAGATTTGCTGCAATTATATAACAGTAGTTGCAACAATGATCTAGATCAGTGGTGGGCAACCTGCGTCCCACGGCCTGTCAGGGTAATTCACCAGTGGATTACCCTGATGGGCCACAGGTTGCCCACCACTGGTCTATATGGTCATATTTTAATCAGATAATGTCACAGTTGGAAATGCTCAATATTTCTTGGAGATGGTCCTGAAAGGTACACATGCTCTAATTCCTAAACAGCACTTTCTCCTCCTCTTTAGACTGTCCATTGTTAGTTTTATTTGAGAAGATAAACATCTCAGACTTTAATCCCATCTTTTACCTGTAAAGTTGGGTTAAAAAGATGTCAGGAAAGACAAGAACCAAATTTGATTTTTCAGAATTAGATGAGGTGGTTTAGGAATTCAGTCCAGGCAGATTTTTTTACCCAGTTTACAACTTGATAATCTCTTTAGTTTTCTTTGTTCTCATTTGGTAGTCATACTGTTATATGGGGTTTGCATCAAATGTTGCGGTCTGAGAATGTTGTCTTGCTGTTTTTTAAAAACATTTCCAGTTCAGCTGAAAGAATTGTATTATATTCTTTCCAAAGTCAGAGAAATTCACAGCTTTTTCCCTTGTTCAAATGAGCTTTTGATTGTACTGATTTTCTTTCAGTGAACCTTATGGGAAGTATTTTGAAACGGGTATTTCCTGCTGCATTTCCTTTATTAGTTTGGCTTGTCCCTATTTTTGTATGTATATTTATGAGAAGAAATAGGAAACTGTGATAAAAATTCATAAAGAACTATGATATTATTATTAAGAGTCATAAAAGAACAATGTTTAATATTAAACAAGCACTTCTTATGATGTTAAACATTTTTAAAGCATCCTGTAAACTCTTTTACATTTACAGTACTTAGTAGGGTTTTTATACTGCCAGTGCTTGATATGACGTGATTTTAAAGCAAGATGGTTAACCCCACCCAGAAGCCGAAAATTGCCAGTTCTAGTTTAACTCTGTTAATAGAATGCTGACACATCGGGTATATCTTGGTTTGCCGACTTTTCTTTAAATTCATTTACACAGTCAAAGCCTTAATTACAGAAGTTCTTGTATTCCCTTAGAGCAAACAGTAAGAATCATAACAGCAAAATATTCTTCCATTATCCTTTCTCAGACCCATCCCCCCCTCCACACACACGCTCACCCCAGCACCCACTTTCTAGGAGAGGGGAGAAATGCATTACATCATTACATAGTTGATTCACGGGGTCATGTACTTCTTACCATGTGAACTTTCATATTGCTGGAATAGGTCAAATGGGGTGCAGTTTTCCTTTTCATATTTTTTCTTATTGTAGCTTATCACATAGTGACTTTTAAAAATTGAATCTTTATCACATATGTAGTCCATTCAAGCATTTTTCACTGAGAAAATGTCCTTTTTGAAGTCCTGAATTTGTCTTTAATCTCCCTTTGAGCCATTTTGTCTGATTTTATGTTTTAAGATAAAAAATGTAAGCCAGACTGATGCAGTCTACATATTTTGCAGTTTTGTATGCTTCCATTCCATTCCCTTGCAACTTTCTTTTAAAAAGTTGAAGATTTTTAGGTGAAGATTTTTTTTTAACCTGTCCACATTTCTTTTCCTTTTAATCCTTGGATGTGTCTGGCTCACTTTTTCTTATCTTTGAAAATGCTGTTCTTGCTCAAGTACTAACATGTACAGTAGGACTCTCAATATTTTCCCTTTGTTGGATATAGATCTTCCTTTGGCTATTCTATTTTGTCTTCTCTAATTAGTTCTTTTCAATTTTTGTGTTCTGACTTAGTTTTTTGATACTTTTAGCTTAAGTAATAACCTGTCAGGCAGAACTTTATCAAGAGCTTTCTAAAAGTCAAGATAAACTGTGTTCTGTACAAGCCCATTACCTGTTTTAACTCTGACCACATTGAGGAGTCTGAAGGATAGAAACTCACAGTACTAGATGACTGTCTGTCTGTATATGATGGATTTTAAATGGGAACACCTGTGGTTTTCTTGATCCTTCTTTTTTAAAAAGTGGTTTAATATTTATTTGCTTCAATTCATCCACAGTAATCTTCCCTTTTGATTCATCAGATACCCTAACATGTTTCATGTGATTCAAACTTCTAGGGTTTTTTTCCCCCCCTGTCGATATCAGGGGGATATTATAATTTTTTTAAGTAAGAATTTTTAAATTGTAAAATCTTTCGTCTTAAATCAATAGCTTTGCTTCAGTAACCTTGGAATTTATCTTGTCGTTACCAGTGTCAATGGTCTATATTGTATTGTCACTATTAAATGAGAGAGGCATTTATTTAATATGAAAGAAAGAGCTCAGCAAAAAATACCCAGAACTTCCTGCAGATTGTTTGAGCATCATAGCTCTGCCGCTAAAAGTTATTTAACAGAAAATGTAACTGGCTCCTGAGGACCATTTTTGGCTGGTTCTATGGTTGCCTGCAATGAAGAGCTGTATCTCTGAATTTCATGTACTCCCTTCACCCCTACTTATAATTTTAGATACATTTAGAATTTGCTCATCACACACAACTATAATTTTTGGGAGCAGGCAGTTGTTAATAAAATATTTTAATTGATTACATTAGATTACACATGTGCTCAATGCATTAAATCCTTCTGTCACAACAATTGTTTGGATATCCAGTGGTGTTTGACGTGGTCTTGTGGTTGGCCCTGAGTTGGGAGAGCGGGTTAATATAGTACTCCAGCAATGTAAATCATGAAGATTTGAAGCTTATAAATACTGGACAAGGATATTATCACTTAGTACCTTTTATAGCATTTTTAATCTTCCAAGAACTTTAACTATGGTAATTCTCACTGTGTTTCTTTGAGATAGGTAAGTAAATTATTCCATAAAAGTGAAATCCCATCTTGAGGCCGGTATTCAGAGTGCCATGTATATTGGCAGTATTGTCAGCCTCATGGGATTTTTTTTAAAGATTATATTGTCTGTTTTGTTCTCTCTTTCAGTGTTTGAACTCCGCCTGCCCATTCCGTGTGTGTGTGTAATGATTGGTGATGCCCACTCTCCCAAATTTATTGGCTAAGGTGATTTTGGCCTCACTGCAGAGGTTCTCACATCCTAATCTGCTCATCAATCTTGTCCCCCAGTCCCCACATTGGTTCTGACCCCACATCGGTTTTGCTCTTCCAGCCCCTTCAGTTCTGACTCCGTAGCTCACTTCTGATCCTCCTGGGAATCTCCATCCCCCTCTCCTAGGCCTGGAGGGGTGCAGTGGGATCACCTTCTCTCCATTTCAGGTTGGGGGGCATCTCCAGAAATTCTTCACTCCCTTCCAAAGCTGGGCTTTGTGGGGAGGGGAGAGGGGAGTAGAGATACTATCCTCTCCCCATTGCTCACATGAGGGGAGGGAAAGGAGAGAGTAGACCCACTCAGAGCTGCTAGGCTCTTCTTGCTCTCTCCTCTTGTGAGAATTGTTTCGGGTTGCTCGAGGGAGGAGGGAGAGGTCTGATTGATTGCACTTCTCCAAAAGGCAGGCCGTAGTCTAGTGTTGCAGCAGGCGGTCAATTAGAGGGGTTCCCCCCATTGCAAGGCTCAAATTGCTAGAAGTGTGAAGTTTCTAATGTCATCATGACCGTGGCTTCAGCTCTGCCAAATTCCTGCCTCTCATGTTAAAAATCATGAGAGTAGGTAACAGTCAGTAGCCAAGGAACCAGTAACTGTTAGGAGCTTTGTCACCAGAGATTAAAAACAAACTATCTTCAACCAACGGTGTGTTACTGCAGTTATCCTATAGCTATACAACTACACTTCACCTGATTTTACTTCAGGTTTTCATAGAATCATAGAATATCAGGGTTGGAAGGGACCTCAGGAGGTCATCTAGTCCAACCCCCTGCTCAAAGCAGGACCAATCCCCAGACAAATTTTTGCCCCAGATCTCTAAATGGCCCCCTCAAGGATTGAACTCAACCTTGCGTTTAGCAGGCTAATGCTCAAACCACTGAGCTATCCCTCCCCCCATTGACTTAACTTTTTTGGGGTGGGGGGTCTTTCTATAGAGTCTTTTCCACTTGTAATTTTTTTTTGTCATTTAAAAATATAAATTGAATAATTTTGGGCTTCTGGGTGGCTAAGAATTAGCTAAGGAAGCATAAGAATGTGTCCAAGGAGTGTGGATCTCTTTTAGTTCCATGCCATCGCACGAAGAATTATTTGTGGTGGGGACCCTCAGGGATCTGTATTCTGTCAAAAGGGCATGGCCAGAACAGCCAAACATTGTACTGATTCAGTAGCTCTCTGGAAGATTCCTCACTCATGGAGGTCTTTCGAGGCCTCAACAAGACTTACGCCCTTCCACCACTAATGAAAAAAATCCATGGAGCTCAAAAGACTTGAATTTCTCCTCAGATGAAAGGGGTGTTGCTCTTGCAAGGAAGGGCAATTTATAATTCCCTGTACCAACTTTACTACATTTTCCCGAGCACTATAATAATTTTCTCTGGGTATCCATGCACAGTGGGTTAACAATGTACATGTGTGCATTCCAAGTAGAATCTGTGTCTATTGAAACTGCTACAGAGAATGGTGAAGTTGAGTTATTTAAACTGCAGTTGGATTTAACTGTTCTCCACAACCATGATTTATCAGCTACCGACAGGATTGGGGGTGGTTCTTCTGAGGTCTGCCTGGGAGTAGGAGGGTTAAAAATGTAAAACAAAAAGGCCAGACATTTATGCTAAGAGATTAGTTCATGAAAGAAGCAGCTAAGATGGGAGCTCCATTGGCTTACAGTCAGGGGCTGCTGTAGACCGTCTGTATTTGTCACCCAGGAGCTGCAGTTGCTTTAGAACAGGGGTCCGCAACGTTTGGCACATGGCTCACCAGGGTAAGCACCTTGGCGGACCGGGCCAGTTTATTTACCTGCTGATGCGGCAGGTTCGGCCGATCATGGCCCCCACTGACCGCGGTTCGCTGTCCTGGGCCAATGGGGGCGGCGAGAAGCCACGGCCAGGACATCGCTCGCCCGCACCGCTTCCCACCACCCCCATTGGCCTGGGACGGCAAACCGTGGCCAGTGGGGGCCGTGATTGGCCGAACCTCCCACTTCAGCAGGTAAATAAACTGGCCCGGCCCGTCAAGGTGCTTACCCTGGCGAGCCACGTGTCAAACATTGCCGACCCCTGCTTCAGAACATAGTTCCAATTAACTTAACTATCTTTTTTAAATCATGCCATCCTTATGGAAAGCAGATCTGTCATGGGTAATATGCTTTTAAGAGAAATAAATGGCACTTAAAAATTGATCAAACCAATCGAGCACACCTTCCAAAGGACAATGTATGACTGACTGAGAAAAGCAGGAAGCTTTTAAAACTGTTTCAAAGGAAACAAAGGTTAGAGCAAGTGGATTCACATTTAAGTGCTTAAAACAAGTGACCTGTACATATTTTGGCAAGGCCCCTTTTCAAAGCAAGCTGCAACACACAACATCCAGTTATTCAAATACAGCAAAGAAACAAATGAATGAACTGAATACTCATTTAATTAAATGTGAGTTCTGTCTCTTATTCCACTGGTTATAACTGATGTAGAGATTTGAAAGTAAACTTGTCTTCATTATGTTGTGCTGGTGATATTCCTTTCTCTTAGAGGAGAGGGGTCTGTCAGTATGATGGATTCTTCAATGTTCGTTAAGTGCTTTGTTCTTCTATTCCATTTTCTTTGGATTGTCCTTGGATTTAAGGGGGTTTAAAATAATTGCCAAAATTCTGCCAAAGATTTTATCCAGACAGGTAAAGGATGATCTGTCCATCTTTAAAAACAGAGACCAAACTGGGTTTCTAAAGAACAGCAAATTGTCATAAATATCAGGAAAGATCTTGATGTTGCCAGTCTTCTCAATTAACTGCACCTTTGTTATGTTTAGACGCTGAGAAAGAGGTATATAGGTGGAAAAGGAATTGCTTGGTTGTAAAAATGACATCAAATTTGTTGTTTGGGCAGGTTCAGTGGTAGTGTAAAGCAAAAGATAAGCATCAACATGTAATGGATTCAGTCTGGACTAAGGGATGTAGCAAGGCTGTCTTCTGTTTTCTCTGCTCACATATATTCTGTTTGATTCGTTAATTGAATCACTAGCACAGAAGCTCAGTGAAGACAGAACTTGAAATTTGAAAGGTGAACAAACAAAAAACCAGCACTTCATACAGAAGCAATGATGCTGCTTCTGCCCACCTGCTCAGACAACACCCACTTACAGAAAAATTCTGTTAGTGTTGGGATTTCTGCTGAGACCTTTTCCACTTGGCTTATTCAGAACACCTTGTCCAGTCCTGGGAGAACACGTCATCCAGTTCTCTGGGATCCAAAAAACTCAGTTTGATTCATGATTTCGTCACTTAGGTATCCTTTACTTGGTATGCAACAAAGCTATGCTGAGCTTGAAGGAACATAAATCCACACCGTGTACAGTCAAGCACAGGAGTTTATTACGCACAGTGCTGGCGGAGTGTCACCTTGCTTATTCGGCTCAGAGACACTGCAGAACAATTAATTACAATAGATTATATAGGGTGCTCATTGGGCGGAGAGAAGCAATGGGGATGGGTTTTCCCAAACCTCTGGATAGGTTCTAGCAGCAAGACAAGATAAGCACAATAAGCCAATGGTCTAAAAGATTATATAATGGCTCCGCCCAAGGCTCAAATTAACGTATTGCTGGCATACAGATAATTACCCGCAAACTATGTCTATTAAAGTGTATAGGTTAAATCCTAATTTTGGGATCCAGGGGAATGAGGTAGCAGCTCTCCCAGTTGACCAACAGGTACATTCCTGGAGATTTAAAGCAAAAAAGCAGTAATTAGCACACAATAGTTTATAAGTTTACCCTTGCATTTCTATGAGCTAGGATTGGCATACATCTGTGAGGGGAGGGTGTCATAACTAATGTCAAGCATATTAGGCCTCTCCCCGAACTCTGTCTGGGATCTGAGGGGTATTGTACTACTATCTCCTCCCAGCATTAGAGAGTAACCTTGAGGCCTTTCTCAGCACTTCATGTGTCTATAACTCATGATAAGGACGCCCAGTTACATTCAGAATTATGCTGACTCCGCTCACTGACTTGAAACACACAAAGTTATCTGAGTAACAGCCGTGTTAGTCTGTATCCGCAAAAAGAAGAACAGGAGTACTTGTGGCACCTTAGAGACTAACAAATTTATTAGAGCATAAGCTTTCGTGGACTACAAGAAGTGGGCTGTAGTCCACGAAAGCTTATGCTCTAATAAATTTGTTAGTCTCTAAGGTGCCACAAGTACTCCTGTTCTTCTTTTTACAAAGTTATCTGTTTACACCAGCTTTCTCTTAGCTATGTATTGTTCTCTGTTAGCCAGCCCCCAGGGCACAGGCCAAGCTGTGGACTTCGGGCCTATATGAAAAGTTCTTAGCAGAAACTGCAGTTAAGATCTTACATTCACATTAAATGGATTATGGCCCTTCAGAGCTGATCAGAGTTGAGCATAGGGGGTGAGTATAAGGCGAACCACACATCCAAAGTTACAGAGAAACGCTCTCCCTTTGTATACATTTACACGTCTCAATGCATTTACTGTACATTGCATCACACATTTTTGGATTGGCGTGGTCACTTTGCTGGAACCAACACGTGTGCAGCATGTTCTTTCCATGTATCGTCCATATTTGACCTCTTCTTTGCATTCCTAATTTGTCCATTGTTAGTAAAATATTCCCTCTTATTTTAGCTGGCTCAGATATTCTGTCTATTTAGCCTACTGACCTATCTCTTGACCTCCCTAATTCTGTCCTCCAAGAAATGAGGCCTCCTTGCATGTGTTCTAACTCATGTAACTAACTCATGTCAGGCCAGGTTTCAGCTACAGTTAGTTCAGTGTTCTCTCTCATTTGAAACCAAATTATGAAAAACTAGAAATTTGTAAATAGGTATTTTTGGGGACACAGTGAATCTATTTTCCATTTGGGCAAGCAGGGCAATTCACTACCTGGCTATCTACATCCAGAGCAGGGCTACTGATGTATTTAATTTATTCTATACCATTGCTGTGGCATCCTTATGACAACTACCTTGTCTTCACTGCTAAGGAAAGGTGCATTTTTACATCTAGGTAACTAACATGAGCTATCCCTCCGTAAAAACGCAGTGGGGACAAGGCTCTTTAGTTTTATTGTGAGGTAAACTAGGCATTGGAATCTATGTGCCCCCATAGTGTTTAGCTACCAGTTCTATTTTATCAAGGAAGAAGCTCATCTTGGTAGCTGCAAATGGTTTCTCAACTGCAATGCAAACCATTTTATCTTCAAGACTTCGTTTTGCTTCCAACTCATGTTTTCCACAGTGCTGTTGAGTGTTTCAACTGGGCAGTTGAGTTTCTATTTATTTTTAAAGTTTCCTGAATGTGCTCCATTAGCACTGTCTCAATTGTCAAAAAATTGAGGCTTCAAGCTTTGTAGCAGCGTCTGTTGCATTAAAGGGCTTGGACTTTCTTACTTAGACACTTTTGCTGCTGAATTGCATGTTTGTGCCTTTTTTTTCTTCTTCCTGTAGCCCCTTTTATTTCTCAGGGACAGAAAAGAAGCAACCTGGCAGCTTCAAAAATATCTTTCATGTGATGTGCAGGCATGAATGCTCTAGCCTGTGCCACAGAGTAGATTCTGACTGGCTCACAGGTAAGTTTTCTTACAGAAGTCTCTGTGAACTATGTATTCTTTCATAGAGCACTTAAAAATCTCTTCTGGTCTTCTCCAATCTGTTGTGTTAAGCTGACACAAGGTGGGCCCAAAGACCTTGAAGACTTTGGTATTGAGGGATCCAGGGTCAAGAGTTCCAGCTAGGCATCCTGACCGTTAGCAGCACTTACAGGTCAATGGGACCAGTACTGATGTATGACATCCCCTAAAAATTACTTAGTGTTCAGAAGGAGGATCTACTCGTCTCATGTAGCATGACAGTTGAGCAGGACACATGGAGATTTATGTGCAATATCTCTTCATTCAGCTTTTTCAGAACGTCTGCCAAAGATATTGTCTGATCAACCTGATGTTCTCACCTCTTGGCCATATGTCTCCAGAGGGCTTTCCCTTTCCATGACTTGTATTTGAATTCTGTCAGTTGGGATAGGCATTACTACATGATTCTTTTTTCTTATTGCATTTATGATATTCCTTTTTCAAAATGCTGTACAAGCATAGTGTCCTCTTGGGTGGGGGTGTGATCCATTGCATCTTATGCAAGTGTTTCAAAATGCATGCTTAATGCTTGAGATATGGCCTGCTGGAACTATAAATTTTTGTGACTCTAGAATATGAACAGATTATACTTTGTTTTCTACGCTCAAGCGTCATGATTTGGCCTCTTCCATAGCTCACAAAATGTCCATAAGGTTGCCCACCATGAGCTTTGGCTTGCTGAGAGTTGTTCTGCAAAGTTTGGTTGATGGACAACATTGAACTGTTTGCTAAATGATCTCACAATCCAAGTCAGAAAACTCACGTGAGTGTTAGTTGCCATAAGAATCAGTCAGTGTTTCATCTGGTTCTTGTCTCACTTGCCTGAAGACAAATGTTTTACATACCACATTCTTTTTCAGAGGGACATGGTCAGACAGCTTGCTAAAGGCATTTTCAAAGGGATCTTTATCACTGTCTCCTGTCCTGTTGGAAAGTGAATTGGAAATGTCATTTGCCACCTCATGCAGATACTGTAGCAGAAATACAGCTTGCCATTTCAGATTTTCAGTATTCAATGTAGTCAACAGATTTTTTTTTTTTTAAATTTGCTTGTTACTTTCTGCCATTGGATATTAATGTCTGGTATGGAGTTAATAGTAAATGATATGCTACTTCTCCCCCTCAATGTTTTTTCCTCTTTAACTCTATTATGGTACCACAGATGTGCCGTGACATTGTCCTTTTAATACTTTTCTTTAATGTAGAGCTGTTTTTTAGTTTTATAGATAAATTGTTACTGCAGATCTTATGAGCTACTCGCCTTTCAGGGCTTCCAACACTTTGTCTGTGCACAAATGCTTCCATCAAAGATGGATACTACATATTTGTTCTTAGTCTTTTTGCCCATGTAATTGGGCCAGGCTTCTCCCCCATCTCCAAAGCATGTGTCCTTGGTGGGGAAGTTTATTTCTTTAACAGAGGTTAGCAAACAAACAGAAAATAATCTTTTAACTCCATCCTTGGCCCCAGGCTTCAGGGCCACCTCTCTCTGGTCTCTGGTACTCCATCTCTTGGCAACTTCCTAGTCTGTCAGCTCTGCTCCCTTCCTGGAGCAACCAGCTGCCCTAAGCCCCTGACCCCTTGTTACAGGGACCAATCACAGGAGCTAGCTCCACTCCAGTGTGGCTTTCCCTTTCCAAGGCTCAGCTTGTCTCAGTCCTTCCTGCCCCAGGTGCCCAATAGCAGCCCTTTATAAGCCCAGGTGTAGCCCAGTTGTCTTTAATTAGCTGGATTGGGCTCATCTGCTCTGGTCCAGTCTATCTACAGGGACCAGCTCCCCTGTGACAGCCTTCTATAATGATGGACATTGCACTTTTAGCTCTGCAGTTGCAGGCATCCAACAAACAACTTCAGTTTTGTAAAACAAGGAAATAACTGACATCTTTTTAAAAGCCCCTATTGCTGTTGCTCTATTATTATTTCTATTGCAGTAGTGCCTTGAGCCACAACTGAGATTGGGTCCCTGTTCTGCTTGGCACTGTACAAACACAGAGTAAGACACAGTCCATGTCCCAAAGCGCCTATACTCTAACTGAGGCATATTACCAGTATCCTGCATGTGCTGATGAAAACCCCTTCTGAGCAATTCGATACCTGTTAGCTGCCATTTCTTATAAGGAAGGTCAATGTTCTTATAACTATGACCTACATTGGCAGGATTATTGAGCTTCAGGCTATAGTGTCTGATCCACCTTTCCAAAGGTAAGATGGAGCTACAGGTGCTTCCTAAATTCTCTCCTAAAGTGATCTCAGAGTTTCACCTTAATGAGTTGTCCTTTGCGCATTTTGTCCCAGTTTTTAATGACTTTCTCAGTAACGCCATTTTTCATACCTATATGTCAGATGGCTTTTTCTGGAGTGGAGTAAAGCCCTTGGAAAAGTCAACACTGCTTTTCCTTTTGACACAAATTCAATAGATTCCACTGTCTACAAGAGAACCATGTCCAAATGGCTGTCTGATTAAATTTCTCATTGCTGCATCTTGCCAGGCCTAGAATGTGAAGGTCATGTCAAATCCCATTCTGTATGATGCAAGTGTGCTATTAGCAAGGCAATTCCTACAGAGTTCTCTATACACTTCCACTAAGCAATATTCCTTAGACTCTTCCTCAGAACAGGAGTAAAGATGTGGTCCATCATTGTTACAGAACCGTCTTTCAAGGTTGGCACCGTCACCAATTTGTTGTAATTTTCCTGTTCATACAAATTCCGGATGTTTTGTTATTAATGTTCAAAGCATATTACCTTGCTTTAATTCTTCCTGCCTTTTGCAGCATCTCTAGTGTGATTACATTTTACCTTTTTCCGCCCCCCGCACCAGCAACAGCACTGGAATTTTGTAGTTGTGGACAGTGAGAGTCTTGTATGATGAGTTTTTTCAAAGAAGTGAGAATTACTTACTGTAGCTGTTTGTTCTCTAAATGTGTATATTACACCTCTACCTCGATATAACGCGACCCGATATAACACGAATTCGGATATAAGGAGGTAAAGGAGTGCTCGGGGGGGGGCCGGGCTGTGCACTCCGGTAGATCAAAGCAAGTTCAGTATAACGCGGTTTCACCTATAACACGGTAAGATTTTTTGGCTCCCGAGGACAGCGTTGTATCGAGGTAGAGATGTATATAATAGATCATCATTAAAATGCCCACCTTTTGGAAGAGGTGAATGAGGTAACTTTTTGATTAATTTTCAAATTATGATATACATGTGGAGCTGTGACAATCTGGGGGTTCTTTCTGTATCACTTCTGAATTGTGAATAATTTTATGAAATTGTATCATGAAATTACTGTGTCATGGAAAGAGTACATGGATGTGGATCCACTATTAGTTAACAGGGCTGTGTCACCTTTCTGCCAAGCCAAAGACAATGGGGAGTGATCAGCCCTCAACAATCATTTGTTAAAAGAAAAACACCTTGCAACAAAGGCTTCCTTGTAGCTGGGAAAAGACACTTCCTCCTCTTGTCTGAAGGGAGGTGGCTTTGAGAGCAGTGGAAAAAGACAGAAAGGCAGAGCAAAGAAGCAAGTTGACCGCTGAAGGAGTCTGTAAAGAGACTCACATTGGAGAACTAGGAGAAAGCCGTTTTGCACCAGATTAAGATGAGGCATGCTGCTGCAGGAGCAGGTCAGGCAATGAGGTAGAGGATGCTGCCTCAGTGAAACACAGGTCTCCCAAGGAAACAGTGACCTAGTAAGGGAGTTTGCATTTAGGATGTTTGATTGTTTTGTTTAATCTGTATTCTCCTGGCTTTTCATAATTAAATATAAGAGCATAAGGGTGTTACTGGGAGATGTTTGTATGTGGACTGCCTCACAACTAAATTGTAAACCAGAAGCTTTACACCTGTTGGGTGGAGTTCTGGGAGAAGGGTGTGTTCAAGTACTGGGGAGTCAGAAGGATCGGTGCTGTGTCCAGAAAGACTAGGTGTTGGGGTGGCTTCCGAGACCTTATTCACTCCGTAGCCTCTGAGATTTTATTCACTCAGTTCCTAAGAATTTAGCTCAACTTTGAACTTGTCAATAAGGTTTTATTATTGGCATACAACTGTTTGGAAAATGGAATTTCTGTCTTGTGAGAAGTTCCAGTAATTCAAAATTTTCTTTTCTTCTCGAACCAGGAAACAAGTTGAAATAGGGAGAAATTTCACAGGTTAGAAAAGCAAGGGGAAAAAAATCTGAAAATTTTGGGAGTGCTATGGAAGGTGCATCAATTTTCTTGGACTTTTGTGGAGATGTAGGGTTTAGGAATAGGGATGACCTGAGGCAGAAGTTTGTATCTTATTTTGGTGGTATTTCATTTTGCTCGGGATTGACTTATGAATCAACATCTATGGGGGACTTTCCCCTAAGGGTCTGGCCCTGCAAAAATATACATCAGTAACTTTACTAATTTTGCTAGTACTAGTCAATTAGATCATACATGTCTGTGCGGTTGTTCACATATATTACCGTTCGCAGGACTGGAGCCTTAGTTCGTATATTTTGTTTTATATAAAAATACTACAGACCCCTAGAACTGTTATGTTAGGTGCTTTTTGTACATTTGAATAAACTGAGGGCAGAATTGCAGGATTTGTCCCATGTACCTAATATAACTAAACTATAAAGAAATAGGAGAAAAATCCTGTTGCTCGTTATGTATGATCACATCTTAACTACATCATAAATTTGAATGTGTATATAGTGGCATATATAGGCAATATTGAAAGTGAGCCAGGATGGACTGGAATGGTATTTCTGTACTAATACAGTATTAAATGCCTTATTGTTTTCGCAGCCTTTCTTATTGTGGTGTTTATTACCATGTTCCTTTTCATTAATTCCTTAAACAAGTTTATACTGGCAACTCTTCTAATGTATTACAAGAAATAGTCACCCTGTTGATTAAGGTCATTCCAGGTCAAATCAAACAATAGTGAAATACATTTGAGTTTGCCCATCTTATCAGGGGTGTATGCAGGAATTTAAATCGGATAGTTTTTGGAGGGGCTGGGTCCCAGGCAAGAGCAGCAGCCAGGACTGGGACAGCAAACTGAGGTCAGCCACCCGGGCTGGAGCAGCAGTACATAGTTTTGTAGATGAATATTGGATGGGGGGTGCGCCCCTGCTTGCCTCCACTTGTGCATGACCCTGGATCTCTTATTTCTTTCTAATTTTAATATGTGACATTAGGCAGAAGAGGGAGAGGAGAGCAAATATTAATGCATTATTTAGGTTTAATAAATCAAGCATATAAAGTCAGGAAATGCAGAGTTCCGCTGAAACTTAATTCTGCCCTTTGAGCCTATACCATAATATATGGCTCTCAGTTTATATCACTATTTAAATTTTATAATATAATACACAGTAGAATTCAAACTGGACTCCTTTGCAGCAAGTTAGAGCAACACTTGAAATTTTGATAAATGCTGTGTGCTATTTAACCAGTTTTATTTAATCTTGGCTTATTCCTTAGGTGCCAAGTTTGACATTTCATCAGTTGACTTATCCATGCACAAAATTGTTGTTTGAAATGTGCGTAATAGCATGTTTGAAAAAAATGTGCAACAAAAAAGGCTTACTCAATTTCCTTATTTTTTTTTTAAAGCAAGTTTTGAAAAACTTCAGCAGCTTTAAATTTATGAATGTTTAAAATATGATGGCATGTATAACAATTAAGTGGACTTTTTATTGATTATTCTGGAGCATCTAACATTGTATGGGCTGTTTCAAAGACTGAGTATTCAAACATTTTTAACAGTAAAATTAAAGAAAATTGTATACTTAAACTTAGCTTACTCCGGAGATTTCAAATGAGATCAAGAAAACAACTCAAATCTAAACATTCTAGCTAAACACACTTTTTAAAATTTATCCAGGTATAATTATTTTGATTGAACTGTATAAGGAAGCGTGTGTCCATTGTTTCTCCTCTCCTCTCCTCTCCCGCCCTCCCGCACCTAAAGCATAATCAAATACGTTGGCACAAATAAAAAAAAAAATCCACTGGGTTTAGAGGAAGCATGAAAAATTTCAGCCTCAATGGCATTTGTTTTACAAAACTGTGAGCTACTTAAAAAGGGACTAGAATGAAAGTTAGAATTCATCCTTAACTGTAGTATACACTTCCCAGGCCTTCTAGAATCAGACAGGAGTGTTTGTTCTGGAAGCATAGATAATACCGCACAGACGACTTGACTAGTTTCTGAAACACAAAATGTAAAGCCTGATAGTCTTTCGCAGAGTATAGAACTTAACACTGGGCTGATTTTGGCTGTGCTTCTGTGTCTGAAAAGAATGACAAGTTTAGCTTGAATATTGCATTTTGGACAAATCTTGGTCCCACTGAAATGAATGGCAATTTTGTGTTGATTTCAGTGGGACCAGAATGCTTTCAGTAGATATTAAAGAACCAGGTCATACTAAGTCCTGGTTGTAATTTTCATCTGTAACTAAATTAAATGTTAACAAATTTATTTAACTGCAATTACATAATAAAAGCAAATCACTTCTTGTCTGCTTCGGATTGTCAAAGTTGGCCCAGCATTCCGATTTCTACACTGGGAAGAAAAAGAGGCTTTATAGTCTATGGGCCAAATTCACTGGTGGCATAGGTGAGTTCAACTTCATTGACTTCAAGAAATTACACTTTTTTTACATCAGTGGTGAATATGTCCTCTTTTTGTGGAAAGTGTTCAAGAATCTATTTGATATTTAGCAAACTCCAGTCACAAAAACTCCTGGTATACATATATATCAGTCTGAGGGTAATCAATACAAATAAGAAGGCATAGTTGATTTGGCATAGAATAACCCATTAGTGAAAACAAATACATAGTGCCATAGAGCACTTTTATCGTCCATTGAAAAGTTGCTAAGATCATATAATAAACCCCCTAAGGGAATATTTGATATAGCTTTCCTGTGCTTTTCCAGACCCACTTTCAACACTGCAAAAGGGAGGCGGGGGGGGGGGGGGGGGGGAGTAAGATGGTACTGAGAAGAGAGTCTCCACATCAGAACCTGCTTCTACTGTGGATGTTCATGCTGCTGCTCCAATGGAGCCAGGTTGGATTCATTTCTAGGAAATAGACATCGTTTTATTTTTCACACATATACTTTGTAGGAAGCTTCTCAATAGTATTTTATGCTCTCTTACAATTAATTTACATACATCCTGTTTCCAAATATAATCATTGATCCCGTTTTGGGCCCAGTCTCCCATTTTTTTCATGCTCAAATCTTCCAGCAATTTTGGATGTGAAAGGAATTCAAGATTGGGCTTGAAAATGCATTCAGCATTAATGCATCTCAGGGTTCCATGTTTGTGTCCTAGTGACTTCCATAGTCAAATCTGTTCACTTTACAAGGAGATTTCCCCCCCCCCCACACACACACACATTTAGCTGCCAACTAAGTAAATTCAGCCTGGGATGTAACAGGCCAAGCTGTGCCCTCTTTTGGCTTGTTCATTATCGCCAGTAGTAAAGATTGTGATATCAGTTACACCTGTTCTACAAATTGTGGCCTCAGCCACACTGGTGCAATCCTAGTACATTGCACAGGTGTAACTGATGAGGTGTCGAACTTTAGTTAACCGTTAAACTGTAACTGTCTGGGATTTTCAAAGGAGCCAAAGGGAATTAATCAGCTCTGGTCCAACTCCCATTGAATTTCAGTGAGAATTGGGTGCCTAAATCACTTACACTTCTTTGAAAATTCAGCCTGTATTGATACACAAAGCAGAGAAGGCTCCAGCTCACCCTCCCATAGTAGTAGTGATACTACTAGTCCTCTAGTGATAACAGCAAAAAAAAAAAAAAACCCCAAAAAACAAAAAAAAAAACAGGTAAACCACCTATACAGGGTGATAGGTCGGTTGAGTAAAAAGAGGTGCCATATTTACTCTGTCACTTTTTAGAGTATAGCTGTACCTCAAGAGAGTGCTTAACATTTTTATGTGAGACCATCCTTAACCTCTCCAGTGAGGACACTAAAATTCCTCTGCTTGAGCTAGAGAAATTAGATTTTTCTTTTATAAGTTTGTGATATATATACAATAGCTTTTGGGAGATGTTGCTTATTGCAAGCAACTTAGTTAAAATTGATCTATCTAAACAAAGTATCCCAGGATACATCACATGGACAATTTTAGATATCAAAATAACCATACATATGACCCCTTGCCTGTCCTGTATTTAACACTTAACAGCCCCAGGGCTCAGCAACTTTCACTCTGCTAAGAAAGTCTAGGGGCACGTCTTCACTACCCGCCGGATCGGCAGGTAGCAATCAATCTATTTGGGATCGACTTATCGCATCTAGTGAAGACAAGATAAAATCGATCCCTGAATGCTCTGCCGTCGACTCCGGAAATCCACTGCGGCAAGAGGCGGAAGCGGAGTCGATGGCGGAACAGCAGCGGTCGACTCGCCGCCGTCCTCATAGCCAGGTAAGTTGACCTAAAATACGCAACTTCAACTACGCTATTCACGTAGCTGAAGTTGCGTATCTTAGGTCGAACCTCCCCCCCCACTGTAGTGTAGACCTAGTCTAGGTGTTGTTCCCTCTGGAGCCAGCCCTTCTTTAGCTTAAAGAGGTCAATAATAATAATAATCTGTCTTCTGTGGTTTGAGCTTGCCGCATCTGCAGCTCCCTGCCATCTCTTTTGGCAAGGAGGGGAAAACTTACTTTTAATCTCACATATTGCAGTACTTTGTGCTGCCACTAGACCATCATGTCAATCTGAAGAACATAAGAACGGCCATACTGGATCAGACCAAAGGTCCATCTAGCCCAGTATCCTGTCTTCTGACAGTGGCCAATGCCAGGTGCCCCAGAGGGAGTGAACAGAACAGGTAAACATCATGTGATCCATTCCTGTTAACTATTCCCAGCTTCTGACAAACAGAAGCTAGGGACACCATCCCTGCCCATCTTGGCTAATAGCCATTGATGGACCTATCCTCCATGAATTTATCTAGTTCTTTTTTGAACCCTGTTATAGTCTTGGCCTTCACAACATCCTCTGGCAAGGAGTTCCACAGGTTGACTGTGCGTTGTGTGACAAAAAAATTCCCTTTGTTTGTTTTAAACCTGCTGCCTATTAATTTCATTTGATGACCCCTAATTCTTGTGTTATGAGAAGGAGTAAATAACACTTCCTTATTTACTTTCTCCACACCAGTCATGATTTTATAGACCTCTGTCACATCCCCCCTTAGTCGTCTCTTTTCCAAGCTGAAAAGTTTGTCATATTAATATCTCCTCATATGGCAGCCATTCCATACCCCTAATCATTTTTGTTGCCCTTTTCTGAACCTGTTCCAATTCCAATATAACTTTTTTGAGATAGGGCGACCACATCTGCACACAGTATTCAAGATGTGGAGGTACCATGTGTGACGGATTGGATCACAGAAACCCCCTTGGGGTGCCAACTGATGTGCCAAGACTACTTCTGCCCCTGCTTTCCCTGCCAGCTTGGGACTCCAGCACCCTGTCTTGTTGAGCCAGACACATCAGTCTGCTCCAACACAGACCCAGGGTCTGAACCATGTGCCTCAAAGCTGCAGACTGAACTGAAAGCAACTTAAGAAGTGTGCCTGTCTTTAACACTCAGATGCCCAACTCCCAATGAGGTCCAAACCTCAAATAAATCCGCTTTACTCTGTATAAAGCTTATACAGGGTAAACTCATAAATTGTTCGCCCTTTATAACACTGATAGAGAAATATGCACAGCTGTTTGCCCCCCACCCCCAGGTATTAATGTATACTCTGGGTTAATTAATAAGTAAAAAGTGATTTTATTAAATACAGAAAGTAGGATTTAAGTGGTTCCAAGTAGTAACAGACAGAACAAAGTGAATTATCAAGTAAAATAAAATAAAACGTGCAAGTCTGAGTCTAATACAGTAAGAAAACTGAATACTGATAAAATCTCACCCTCAGAGGAATTCCAGTAAGCTCCCTTTTACAGACTAGTTTCCTTCTAGCGATCCAGCGATCACTCACATCCCCTGTAGTTACTGTCCTTTGTTCCAGTTTCTTTCAAATAGCCTCTCCACCCCCAAGGATATCTTTTTAGCCAGCTGAAGACAATGGAGAAGTCTCCCAGAGGTTTAAATAGACTTTCTCTTGTGGGTGGAGACCTCCTTCTCTCTTCTATGCAAAGTCCAGCTCCAAGATGGAGTTTTGGAGTCACTTGGGCAAGTCACATGTCCATGCATGACTCAGTTTTTACAGGCAGCAGCCATTGTTTACATGCTACCCTGAACCTCCTCAAGTAGACTTCTTATGTGGATTGGAGCCTTCCAAGATTCATTGTCCTTTAAGTATTTCTGGATTGGGCACTTAATTTGCACATTCCTTTCTCAAGAAGCTGACCAAATGCTTTACTAAGGCTACTAAGAAATCAAGCAAGTATACAGCCAATATTTATAACTTCGAATACAACAATGACACATACATACAAATAGAATGAATATATTCAGTAGATCATAATCTTTACACAGATAGGTTATATGGCATATGTAACATAAAACATATTCCAGTTATATCATATATACAGTCACAAGCATATTCCCATGAAGCTTTATCGGGTATACTGTCACACCATGGATTTATATAGAGGCAATATGATATTTTCTATCTTATTACCTATCCCTTTCTTAATGATTCCGAACATTGTGTTCACCTTTTCGACTGCCGCTGCACACTGAGTGGATGTTTTCCGAGAACTATCTACAATGACTCCAAGATGTCATCTTGAGTGGTAACAGCTAATTTAGACCCCATCATTTTATATGTATAGTTCAGATTGTATTTTCCAATGTGCATTACTTTGCATTTATGAACATTGAATTTCATCTGCCATTTTCTTGCCCAGTTACCCAGTTTTGAGAGATCCTTTTGTAGCTCTTTGTTAAATCCCAAGCAGACTGCTATCTTGAGTAGTTTTGTATCATCTGCAAATTTTGCCACCTCATTGTTTACCCCTTTTTCCAGATCATTTATCAATATGTTGAATAAGACTAGGCCCAGTACAGACTCCTGGGGGACACCACTATTTACCCCTCTCCATTCTGAAAGCTGACCATTTATTCCTATCCTTTGTTTCCTATCTTTTAACCGGTTACTGATCCATGAGAGGACCTTCCCTCTTATCCCGTGTCAAATTACTTTGCTTAAGAGCCTTCAGTGAGGAACCTTGTCAAAGGATTTCTGAAAATCTAAGTACACTATATCCACTAGATCCCCCTTGTCCAAATGCTTGTTGTCCCCTTCAAATAATTCTAGTAGATTGGTGAGGCATGATTTTCCTTTACAAAAACTATGTTGACTCTTCCCCAACAAATTATGTTCATCTATGTGTCTGACAATTTTGTTCTTTACTATAGTTTCCACCAGTTTGCCTGGTACTGAAATCAGGCTTACCAGCCTGGAAATGCCAGGATCACCTCTGGAGTCCTTTTTAAAAATTGGCGTCACGTTAGCTATCCTCCAGTCATTTGGTACAGAAGCTGATTTAAATGATAGGTTACAAACTACAGTTAGTAGTTCTGCAATTTCACATTTGAGTTCCTTCAGAACTCTTGGGTGAATACCATCTGGTCCTGGTGACTTTTTACTGTTTAATTTATGAATTTGTTCCAAAACCTCCTCTAATGACACCTTACTAACACTTTTATTATTATATTAAAACTATAATTTGAATATGGAGAATTTTAACTGCCATTTATGGATGAGCCATTTAGAGTTTATTTAACTTTGGTAATAAAGGACCCATAGCAAAATAAATTGCAATTTGCCTTACACTTTACAGTATGACATAAAGACAGGCACAGAAGATATACTGAACTACCCAAAATCAGTTAGGATTTTGAGCATAACTGGGAAATTCACTGATGCAAAAATTTCAGAGATACTGTACAGTCTCTTACCACCCAAAATACTTAATTTGCTTGTCCACTTCTTTGCAAATAATCAATGTCCAGAATATCCATGATCCTATACTATTAGACGGACAGATTTGTATGATATTTTAGGGATTACCACATGTTAGCATAATCTTTGCTTGTTGATCTGATAACAAAATATTATGATACAGCGTGACTTTTTAATAATTTAAAATTAGTAGTGAAATATCCACAGTTATTTAAAATGGTACCTGAAGGTCCATATCTTTTGGGGCTACGTGTGTGTGTTTGTGGGGATGATGAGGTAGCCAGGGAAAATGAGGCTTAGATGGAGTATCTGTAAATCCTGTGAATCAGTGGCTCCCAGAAGCCCTTGTGGCGGTTAGCAACCAGCCCATAACACAGCAGTTTTTGTGTTGCTCTAACCTCCACTGGGGACCATCCTGGTGCTTGATAGGGAATTGGAAAGGATTTGCCTACAGTCATGTTTCTGGCCCTCCAGAATAAGTTATGTGCTTATAAGTGGCTTTTTGATATTTAGCAGTCACAATTTTGGTAGTGGAACCAGGTTGAGAAGAGGTTGAGACATTCAATAATTGCTAGATGGAGAAATATAAATTGATATTTAATCATATGAGATGATTGAAATATTACACTAATACAAACTTGTTTAAATTAGGCTCATAAAGTTTTGTTTCTAAAGACCAGATCCTATGCTGATGCAAATAAGCAAGCTCTGTTACCCTAAATATCTACCTTATTATTGTCTTCCAGATGTTTTCTATTTCTATTACAAGAATTCCCTCTTTTGTTCATTGTTTGGATACTGTATGAGTGTCAGTCAATTCGGTTTTTAAAGGAAGAATTGGAAAGCATAATGCCATCTCCCTGGCTTTGTTATAATTTTATTCTTCTAAAATGAGCTAACACATGCTTCTCTATTTCTTGGCATCTTTCACTTGAAGCAAAGTATATTAGTCATTATCTCAATGAATGTTCACTTCAAGATTGTTTAAATTATGTGGTGCTCAGAAAATATTAGATTGTCCTATAATAAAAGTAGAATTTAAATGTTCTGTTAGGACGAGTTTTTCTTCGGAGAACATTTTTAAATTACAAGAACTAGCTCTCCTAAGTATCTTATGTGATTTAAATTAACTTTGTCTTTAAATGTTTTTACTATAAAACACTTAAAATGGAAATAGTGTTTTAAGACAACATTTACTGTTAATTACTTTTAGACATGTAGATTTGAAGTCCAAAAGCATTTTATTACATAGAACCCCCTACTGTATATATAATATGAAATGCAATGCAAAGAACCAGGTCTCACTATGACCTTTTGTTTTAGAATGGATAGCACAGATCTGAAGGATATTAACAAGGAATAGGCAATGGTATATTTGATTAAACAATATTGGTTAATCAGAGTTGAGCAATGTATTTCCTGTGAAAACTGAAAAACCACAATTCCCATAGAAAGAATTGAGATTAGTTTTTTGCTGTTAAATTTAGAGACCTTAAGAATGATTTTCAATTTTAATTCTTTTGAAGGGAAAATTACCACAGCTTCCATCATTTTATATTTAACTGAAAAAAACATGTTCACCAAAAAAATCATTCTGCAAAATACAGTCTTAACCTATGGTGTTTTATTCTTCCCATGTTGCTTGTAAATCCCTTTATTATTATTGGGAGTTAGAAGTACATATCAGGTGGTGAAAATACCATACAGCAGTTCTCTATACTGCACTTTTAATTAAACTTCATCTTTTTAATAACATTGCATTTAGAAAGTTTGTCATAATCCACTTTTTAAAGAATAAAGCAGATGAACAACATATATAACATGGTAAATGGTTTTAAAAGTAATTACATTTTCATATAGGTTTATTTTCTTGTATATATTTAAATCTATTGAATGCCCATTAGAGAAGATAAGCAATGGCATTCCCCATTATAGATTGTAGCCAGACAGTTACAGAATGTGTGCAACAAAAGTAAGGAATGTGCGTAACAGGATGCTATAACTACTCTGTGCACTGAGAATCAACAATTGTCTGTCCCCAGTGAGAAGAGAGAGACAAAAATATTACCCATTTTCTACTTTGCTTTGCTTTAATTTAGCCTAGAATAGATATTGGTTGATGTACACAGAATGCAGGTGCCAGCATATACACAAGTGCTGACACTAAAAGAGGAGGAATTGTGTATTCACCACAAAATTTTAGCAATCAGTGTATTTTCAAACAGTCACCACTAAAATCCAAGTGCAATCACACATTAAATACTGAAGTTAAGTTGATGGAATCACAATAACCATCAAAGGAATGAAGTGCCTTTTTCAGACTTTCTGCAGAAGATGGAAAAACTGGTTCCTGTCCATAAAATGAGAATTTGCTTTACTGAAAAGTCTGTGAAATACGTGTTATCCCCTTGTCAATACTTTTTATGGTGCAGTAAAGAGTGTCAACTATTTCAGGCAGTCTCTTCACTAGAAACGGAAAAACAAAATGAGTTTTAATACACAGCTGGAGTTTTGTAAATGGATTAGTAACTAGGTTGCCAGGCGACCAGTTTTCGACCGTAATACCCAGTCAAAAAGGGATCCTGGTGGCTCCAGTCAACACCAGTGACTGGGCCATTAAAAGTCCAGTCGGCAGCACAGCGGGACTAAGGCAGGCTCATTGCCTCCCCTGGCTCGGCATGGCTCCCAGAGGCACCTGGCATGTCCAACTACTAGGCTCAGGGATGGCTATGGGGGCTCTGTGCATTGCCCCTGCCCCGATCGACGGCTCCATAGCTCTCACTGGCCAGGAACCGCAGTGCCCCCTTGCTGCTCCACCTAGAATCCTGAGGGGGGCACATGCACTGCTGCTTCCGGGCGGTGCCTAAGGGAAGTGCCGCCCAGCTGCAGCCCGCACCCTGACCCCCCTCACGAACCCAAACTCCCTGCCCCAGCCTGGAGCCCCCTCCCACATCCTAACTCCCTCCTGGAACCTGCACCCCTCCCACACCCCTAGCCCCAGCCCTGAGCCCCCTTCTGCACCCAAACTCCCTCCCAGAGTCTGCATCCCTTCCCACATTCTGAGCCCCTCATCCCCAGCCAGGAGTCCCCTCCTGCATCCCAAACCCCTCATCCCAAGCCCAACCCCAGAGCCCGCACCCCCAGCCAGAGCCTCATCCCCTCCCACATACCAACCCTCTGGTCCAGCCCAGTGAAAGTGAGTGAGGGTGGGGGAGAGCGAGGGATTGGGGGGGGGGTGGATTGATCAGGGGCTGGGGCCTTGAAAAAGTGGTGAGGGGTGGGGTAGGGGGCGGGGAAAGGGTGTTCGGTTTTGTGTGATTAGAAAGTTGGCAACCCTATTAGTAACTCATAAATGGAGCCCATATTGTGATATGTGGGCTGCTTGAAGTCCACTGTCTATTTACATTTAGTAAAACTACTTGAACATATATAGTATCAACACATTTGGTACTTTATATGAGTTGGTTATGGATATGTTTAGGGTACTCCATGGTGGATTAAAGGCTGCCACATGAATCTGAACCCTCAATGTAATTTTAAATAGTACACAGGACATTGTGCAAGCTCTCTACATTGGAACGAATTCCACCTTAATGATTGTGGTCCTCAAATAATATCTCTGTGCAACAAAGTACAGTAGAACTTCCTGGTCCTTAGTGAATGAGGGATTAACCTGATTGCAGCTTCCCCTTGTGCAAAAGTGCCCAGGGACAGGCTAAAAGAGTAGCTGCTTTGAAGACAGACAAGAGATAGAAGGCCTGTTGGAAGGATGGGTTCCACACCCATGGCTAAAGGATCCTATGGGTTGTAGGACTGGGTTGAACCTGAGGCTACGAAGTTTTCTGTTTCCTTCTGCTTAGTTAACTTACATTTCTTTCTTGTGAATTCTCTATAGTAACTCAGATCCCACCCTATCTAGTGTCCCATCGGGCATATTTACCGCTAATAGTCAAAGATCAATTAATTGCCAAAATTAGGCTATCCCATCATACCATCCGTTCCATAAACTTATCAAGCTTAGTCTTGAAGCCAAATATGTCTTTTGCCTCCACTGCTCCCCTTGGAAGGCTATTCCAGAACTTCACTCCTCTGATGGTTAGAAACCTTCGTCTAATTTCAAGTCTAAACTTTCTGATGGGCAGTTTATATCCATTTGTTCTTGTATCTATATTGGTACTGAGCTTAAATAATTCCTCTCCCACCCTGGTATTTATCCCTCTGATATATTTATAGAGAGCAATCATATCTCCCCTCAGCCTTCTTTTGGTTAGGCTAAACAACTGAAGCTCTTTGAGTCTCCTTTCATAAGACAGGTTTTCCATTCCTTGGATCATCCTAGGAGCCCTTCTCTGGACCTGTTCCAGTTTGAATTCATCCTTCTTAAACATGGGAGACCAGAACTGCACACAATATTCCAGATGAGGTCTCACCAGTGCCTTGTATAACGGTACTAACACCTCCTTATCTCTACTGGAAATACCTCGCCTGATGCATCCCAAGACCGCATTAGCCTTTTTCACAGCCATATCACATTGGCGGCTCATAGTCATCTGTGATCAACCAATATTCCGAGGTTCTTCTCCTCCTCTGTTACTTCCAAGTGGTGCATCCCCAGTTTATAACAAAAATTCTTGTTATTAATCCTAAATGCATGACCTTTCACTTTTCGCTATTAAATTTCATCCTATTACTATTGCTCCGATTTACAAGTTCATCCAGATCTTCCTGTAGGATAACCCGGTCCCTCTCGGTATTGGCAATACCTCCCAGCTTTGTGTCATCCGCAAACTTTATTAGCACATTCCCACTTTTTGTGCCAAGGTCAGTAATAAAAAGATTAAATAAGATTGGTCCCAAAACTGATCCCTGAGGAACTCCACTAGTAACCTCCTTCCAGCCTGACAGTTCACCTTTCAGTATGACCCGTTGTAGTCTCCCCTTTAACCAGTTCCTTATCCACCTTTCAATTTTCATATTGATCCCCATCTTTTCCAGTTTAGCTAATAATTCCCCATGTGGAATCGTATCAAATGCCTTACTGAAATTGAGGTAAATTAGATCCACTGTGTTTCTTTTGTCTAAAAAATCTGTTACCTTCTCAAAGAAGGAGATCAGGTTGGTTTGGCACGATCTATCTTTTGTAAAACCATGTTGTATTTTGTCCCAATTACCATTGACCTCAAGGTCCTTAACTACTTTCTCCTTCAAAATTTTTTCCAAGACCTTGCATACTACAGATGTCAAACTAACAGGCCTGTAGTTACCCGGATCATTTTTTTCCCCTTTCTTAAAAGTAGGAACTATGTTAGCAATTCTCCAGTCATACAGTACAACCCCTGAGTTTACAGATCATTAAAAATTCTTGCTAATGGGCTTGCAATTTCATGTGCCAGTTCCTTTAATATTATTGGATAAAGATTATCTAGGCCCCCCGATTTAGTCCCATTAAGCCGTTTGAGTTTGGCTTCTACCTCGGATGTGGTAATATCTACCTCCATTTCCTCATTCCCATTTGTCATCCTAGCATCATCCCTAAGCTCCTCATTAACCTCATTAAAGACTGAGACAAAGTACTTGTTTAGATATTGGGCCATGCCTAAATTATCCTTCACCTCCACTCCATCCTCAGTGTTTAGCGGTCCCACTTCTTCTTGCTTTGTTTTCTTCTTATTTATATGGCTATATCTTATTTATATTCCAGCTTCAGTTCCAGTATTCTTATGGCCTTTTCTCCCCACTTTATTCCTTCCCTCGCATGCAGATAAGCAGATGATTTAGCTAGTTTCTTGTAGGCATGGTAGAACAAGTGATTCTCTAGGAAGGATAAATGGGTAGTAATTCTGGATTTATTACATAAATTAAAGGGAAAATTCTATTTGTTTTTTTGTAGTAGAATTATTCTGGGATTTAACTTTGTCCACTCACGGAAATGAGAAATTCAAATATCCTATCTCCTAGAACTGGAAGGGACCTTGAAAGGTCATTGAGTCCAGCCCCCTGCCTTCACTAGCACAAGTACTGATTTTACCCCAGATCCCTAAGTGGCCCCCACAAGGATTGAACTCACAACCCTGGGTTTAGCAGGCCAATGCTCAAACCACTGGTTTACATTTGCAGTTGTAGAATTTTATTTGCTAATCCTAAACTCCAGTTTGTGGTTTACCAACTGTATGATTCCCATTCATTTAATCAAAGTATACTGCCTCAGAAACAATAACTAGTAATCAGCAATTGTGTAGTTTGAAAACGTAAACACAAAGCGCCATGCTTTAAGCAATGGCTAAGGAAATTCCTATCCAGGAAGTTCATACATTTGGTAAGCTCCCTACAGCAACACATGCTGGTCCTCTCTCTTGTAACTGTGGAAGACCAGGAACTCTATAACCATTCCACAGCTCTTTCTTTATAATGAAAGTTTAAAACGTAAATTATAAACCAACGTATATACACACAACATTTCAAATTAAACTTCAGATTCCTTAAAACTATTTACACCACCATGTCCCCTTGTCAATTGCATTTGAATAGTCCTGAGCAGATAGTCTTTGTGTGGGTCTGATCTGTCTTCCAGGCTGTTTTCTCACTTCTGCTGAGTTTGTGGGTTTTTCTTTTCCCTTTTTCGTGAAAAGACTGCCTGAAAAAGTTGACCCTGTGGAGGGGGCTCACTTCCTGACAGAGTATTTACCTGCAGGTCTCACTTCCTCTCTTCATTGTGTTGGGAAATATTGAAGATGAACCCAGTTCCCCTGGAGAAGTCCTTGTGGCATCTCCACTAGGTAGGATCTGGGAGTTTCTACTAAGTTCTGAACAGTTCCAAACCTCTGGGAGCTTTTCAGCCAGGTAGTGCTTTTGTTCTGTGCCAAACACTGAAGGTTTGTTATTGCCAAATTTTTATTTCAGCATTCAATTTTTGATATTTCTTCAGGTTGGTCCTCTTAGGTTTAAGCTGAATCGGTGCCATATGTAAAGGTGTGTTTAGTCATCTTCCCATCAGAATTTCTGCTGGAGCTAGCCCAGACGCAAGTGGTTTTGATCATTGTGACAGACGTGCCTTATATGAGTCCACTAACTTTTTGTCCCCAGAAGTCTTTTTAAAATCTGCTCTGCTCTCTCCATCTCCCCATTGCTCTGGGGCTAATGTGGACTTCTAGTACAATGTTCAAAATCAAAGTTTTGTGCAAATGTGAGGAGTACAAGAACTCCATGTGTTGCAGATATTGATTTTATTTTTTTCAATTACCTGTGCCAGTGAAGTCTGTGTAAATATAGCCAAGTCAATATCTGGAGAAGTAATCAATTACAATAACGTATATGTGTCCTTTCCAGAAAAACAAATCTATGACTATCCGCTGCCAAGGTCTGTTGGGTAACTTTGTAGAGAGTAATGGTTCTGGCAATGGTATTTTGTTTTTGTTTATTTATTTTTTGTTTGGTTTTGTTTTCCCCCCTTTAATCCTTCCTTAGAGACAGGACTTCTGTCACTTCTGACACCATGTAGTGTGAGGATGTGAACACAACCAGCCTCAAACAGCAACTGGGAACTCCCTAATCGGGATGTTCCTACATTTATTAAGCTCCCTGCTGCAACACATCCTGGTCCGCTTTGGTAACTGTGGAGGACCAGAAACTCTATGACCACTCCACAAATGCCATGTGGAGATCATCTCTGGGCAGTGCAGATATGTTAAATAGCATATGGGAAATCTGAACAGCCGTTATCAAACACTGGCTTTGTCTCATTTTGCTTCTGGGTCCTCGTGTGGAATATGGGAAAGGGGTAAGGAGTAAGTGATTGGTGCCGGTTTTTTGTCGGTTTTTCAGTGTTGTGCTTCATACTTTGCATTGTAATATAAATCTTGTGATAAACGAATGCTGAAAGTGACATTTTAATTTTGCCACTGGAAAATGCAACTTGAATTAACTAGAAATAAATACATGAGTTGACACCTCAAAATATATCACTGTTAAAATTAGCAACAAGCACAACGCACTAGACCAAAGGAAGATATCTGCTTACAAAGACCACGTGATGATATTGTACTTAACAGTTTTATGGGAGAGGAGGAGGAAGGAGCTCCATTCTGCAGTACTCCTAGTGGCAAAAGTCAAGAGTTTTATTTTTTTAAAGTGGAAGTCATTTCTATGAGAAACTACAGTGTGGTTTGAAAAATATTTTTTTTTTAAATTGGTAAATTTTATTAGGGCTTGTAACTTTTTTTTTGTATTTTTACTGAATAAGACATTAGCAGGAACAGGGATGAGCTGTCTGCATTCTTAGTTTATCAGGTGGCCAGGCTAATAATAGTATTCTAAAATGTGTGAGCACGTGTAGGTTAGAAGTATGGAACAGGCAAGATAGCTTCTTTTCTGACACACACACAACAGATCAAAAGAATAAGAATAATTATTTTAAGAAGTATTATAAGTTTTTAAATGAAATAATGCTTTGCTATACAGGCATGATTCACATACTTAAACACATTTCACTGCTAATACCTATAGTGCAAGACAAGGCACAACAGCAAAGGTGATTGAATAACATTTTCAAGTCCTCTAAAGTGCTTGCCCTCTTCTGCCCCAACCTCCCCCTCACTGGTCTGCCTGATACACACATTGCTCCCTTTAAATTGACCAGAATACAGCAGCCAAAATGATCATATTCATTGACAGTCAGGACATATTATGCAAGTGGCTTCCCCTTTCCCATTGTGTCAAGTTTAAACTACTCATCTTCAAGGACCTGTACCACTCTGCCCTGGCATTCAGTTTCATTTTCTATTGAATCCCCCTGTTCTTTCTCTCTCTCACACACACATATTTTTCCTCTTTTGTGTCTGTCTTCTAGACTGAATGGCCCTCAGAGCAGGGGCTGTCCCTTTTGGTCTTGCATAGCACCAGCCATGTTAAATATTAATAACTGTCTTGAAAGTTTTTGGTTTGTTTGTTATATTAAAGCAAACATAGAGTTCTGTTTTGCTTCAGTCTTATCTAAAAAAGGTAATTGTGACTAGATGCTCAACAACTAATATTAACAGCAAAGGGGAAGGAATACAAGACAGAACAGGGAAAGGACATGTTATATAATATCTGGATAAGTTAGATGTATTCAAGTTGTCAGGGCCTGATGAAATTCACCCTAGGGTACTTAAGTAACTAGTTGAAGCCATCTCTGAACCATTAGTGATTATGTTTGAGAACTCATGGAAGACAAGTAAGGTCCCAGAAGACTGGAGAAGGGCAAACACAGCATATATCTTTAAAAAGGGGAATATAGAGGGAATTATGCAGCAGTCGGTCTAACTTCAATATCAGGAAAGATACGGGAAGAAATCATTTAAAAAATCAATTTGTAAGCGCCTAGAGGAGAGCAGGGTGATAAGTAGTAGCCTACGTGGCTTTGTCAAGAACAAATTATGCCAAACCAGCCTAATTTCCTTCTTTGACAGGGTCGTTGTCATCGTCTTCTTTTGTATGGCTTGGGTAGGTATAGGGTTACCATATTTCAGCAAGAAAAAAAGAGGACGGGAGGAGCCCCGCCCTAGCCCCGCCCCTGCCCCTCCCACTTCCCGCCCCCCCAGAACCCCCAACCCTCCCCCCGTTCCTTGTCCCCTGACTGCCCCCTCCTGGGACCCCTGCCCCTAACTGCCCCCCAGGACTCCACTCCCTATCTAAGCCTCCCTGCCTCTTGTCCCCTGACTGCCCCAACCCTTATCCACACCCCCACCCCCAGACAGACCCCTGGGACTCCCACGCCCCATCCAACCACTCCCCACCCCCTGACAGCCCCCCCCCGAACTCCCAACCCATCTAAACCCCTCTGCTCCCTGTCCCCTGACTGCTCCGATCCATCTCCCCACCCCTGCCACCTGACAGCCCCCCCCAGAACTCCCAAACACTCCCCCCCTGCTCCTTGTCCCCTGACTGCCCCCTCCTGGGACCCCTGCTCCTAACTGCCCCCCAGGACTCCACTCCCTATCTAAGCCTCCCTGCCTCTTGTCCCCTGACTGCCCCAACCCTTATCCACACCCCCACCCCCAGACAGACCCCTGGGACTCCCACGCCCCATCCAACCACTCCCCACTCCCTCCCCAGAACTCCCAACCCATCTAAACCCCTCTGCTCCCTGTCCCCTGACTGCTCCGATCCATCTCCCCACCCCTGCCACCTGACAGGCCCCCCCAGAACTCCCAAACACTCCCCCCCTGCTCCTTGTCCCCTGACTGCCCCCTCCTGGGACCCCTGCTCCTAACTGCCCTCCAGAACCCCACCCCCTACCTAAGACTCCCTGTTCCTTGTCCCCTAACTGCCCCCTCCTAAGACCCCCCCCAACTGCCCCCCAGGACCCTACCCCCTACCTGTACCCTGACTGCCCAAAACTTTCTCCACTCCCCCCAAAAAGCCCCCCCCGTTTCTTGACTGCCCCCTCCAGAACCTTCCTGCCCCCGGTCCCCCTTACCCTGCTGCTCAGAACAGAGTGTTGGGCTCTGTGCAGCCGAGCCGGACACGTGGCTGAGCTCCCCAGCACAACAAAACCCGGTCTGGCCCTGCACAACAAAACCCGGTCTGGCCCTGCACAGTGCTGCTGGACTGGGCTGCAAGGGAGCTGCCGGCTCAGAATGCAGGGCGGATCCGGCTCCTCTACAGCTGCTCCTGAGTCCAGCCCGGGACTTCCCTGCAGCCCTCCCAGCCGCTCGCTCTGCTAATCCCGGACATTGTGAGTGCTTTACAAATTCCCCCCGGACGCTATTTTTAGCACACAAAAGGAGGACATGTCCGGGTAAATCCGGACGAATGGTAACCCTAGGTAGGTAGCAATGACTACACATTTATATCTAAGTTTGATAGCCAGCATATTGAGCAGCAGTGAGCTGGTGAATATCCTTAAGGCCTGGTAAAATTAAAAAGGGGACACTCAGATATGATGTACTCCATTGTTTATGCCTGGTGACCATAGTTATATACAGGTGTTGGCCTTGTTTTTCATTTAAAGAGGGTTTGTCAATATCTCCCAGGAGATGTCCTGATGTGACTCAATCTGAACCTGTCTTTCCGACATAAATCAAAACCTGGTTGTTTCTCGACAGGATCAGTGATGAGCTGTTTGTTTTGAGCGGTTGATGTGTTCCATGTGACTCTCCATTGAGCTTCAGCATTGAAGTTGGGTGTAAGGGTCTTGATGCGGTGCCATAAATGGTTGCGGGATTTTAATCTTGTCTTTGGCGGCTTTTGCAGGTCATCGTCCAGCGGGATCCTCACATTTGCATTGACATGGTTAAGAAAGTGAAATGTTTGCGCAGCTCTTCTAATCTGTGGAGGCTGGATATGCGTAAGGACTGGGAGACAGTTGACTGGAGTCGATTTGAGTGTCCCTGACACTATGCGCATAGCGTTATTGAATTGAGTGTCAAGGAGTTTAGTGTGACTGCTGTGAGACCACACTGGCATACAATATACTGAGGCAATTGTTGCGGTTCATAAGGTGCATGGACTGGAGCTCCATGATGTTCCGGCCAATTTTCTGATAAGTGTGACACAAGACCTGACCTTATTGCAGGTGTTCTCAAGGTGTTGTCGAAAGGTCAAACTCCAGTCCAGTGTAACGCCAAGATACTTTTGGATTAGCCTCATGGCTGACACTCTCAACACAGAACTGCACATCAAGTGCAGTTTTATTGTTCAGATGGAAAGTGGTTACCATGGTTTTTGGGGGTAGGCCTAAGTTTCCAGCATTGGAAATAATCAGCCGTTGTGCTAAGATCTCAGGTTAGGATGCACCTAATATGCTGAACAGCTAGGGCGATGTCATTCACATAGATGAATTTCCTTGACTTGGTCGCTGGTATATCCATAGTGTATAGATTAAAAATTATTGGGACCAGGACCGAACTCTGGTGATGCCCGAGTTAAGAGGTCTTGATTTACTGATCTGGCCATTAAGGTGTATCTTAAAGCAGTACACTCTGTATTGTGTTCTCCGAAGTAGAATTTGCTTTAAATACATATTTAGAAAAATGTATATTTCAGTGTTAGTTATTGTCTAATCCCTAAATTTCCTATCAAGCTTGATCTGCAATATATAAGAGTGGTACTCTTTTAACTTGGCTAAAAAACTACCATAATTGTACCAAAATGTATTCAATTATAAATCTGCCTATCTATCCAACCTCACTTTGTCTGCACTTGAGCAGAGTCTAATTGCAAAGTAACATTGCACTAAGAACTAAAATGTAATAGAAAACGTTGATAATATGATCAAATTATAATAAGGAAATTAATGTTTTAGCATCTGTGTGTTGCATATCTTGGTGAATTTTAAAAAATCATTAATGTCAGTTTATGAATACTGATGAAACACCAAATTCTGTTAAAAATCAAATCTCAATCCATAAAAGATTTTCCCAATTCATTGAATTGTTAGCTTATGAAATGGTAACTTGCTCCATAAAGCAATTGTTTCCTGCCTCAGACTGAAAAGTGAAGAATGGTCTTCAATGAAGAGAAAAACTATGGCACTGATGCATGAAAGATCAGTCATATCTTTGCAGTAGGGATGTCACATAAATCAGAATCAGAAATACATTCCAGTAATTCTTTATTAAACTTTTAAACATACAAATGGGTTCTTTGGGGGAAGGGGGAACACCAATGATTGAGTAATGTTCCCTGTGACGTCTCAGCACCCACCATGGGGTGACCGGATTGACTTTTATAAACAACTCTTTATAAACTTCAGTGATGTTGGGTTTGGTGTTGCTTGTTGGGGTGGGGGGGGGGTTGGTAGTCATTTAATGTGTATGCAATAGGGAATCTGGGTAAGAGGAGAGGCTGAAGGCCAGATAACTGCAGAAGAAGGAATATTTATGAAGCAAACACAAATTCTTAAGTACTGGCTGCAAAACAATTCCTTCCTGACTCTCATTCCCACAGTATAGATTAACAATTATTGTTCACTTATTTTTAGAATACCTACATTTAAAGGAAAAGAACTCCAAGTATCTAGATAAAGGGGGGCATTTTCAAAGTTGCCTATCAGTCCTCATCCTGAAAGGAAACCTGCACACTTTCAACAGACGACCCTGGGAGCTTAAAATCATAACTTCGCTAGACACTAAAAATCATGGCCTGAATAGACTGTAGACATAGTTACAATAATCTATAACTCACTAACAACCCCCACAACTGCTTTCCACCCCCTTCTTTTCCTCCTCCCTCCCCACTTCCATTCCTCCCTATGACTGGTGGGGATTTAACGGGCCACTTCATCTTGAAAGCAGGGGCGGCTCCAGGCATCAGTGCAGCAAGCGTGTACCTGGGGCGGCAAGCGGTGGGGGGCGGCCTGCCGGTCGCTGTGAGGGTGGCAGTCAGGCAGCATGCCTGCAGGAGGTCCCGTGGTTTCGGCGGGAATTCGGCAGCAGGGAGGCCAAATCCGCGGGACCAGCAGATCACCCGCAGAAACGCCACCAAATCCACGTGACTGCGGACTGCCCGCAGGCATGCTGCCAAAGGCCGCCAGACTGCCATGTTTCGGGTGGCAAAAAACATAGAGCCGCCCCTGCTTGAAAGGTCCCTTGAAATGTGTTAATTACTTATGTGTGGAGTTTAGATGCTGCTTGTGATTATTAGAACTGGGAGCACTGGCTGTTGGGAGTCTGACAGGACAGGAAACAGGAAGGGGGGGGAGGAGTTGAGGAGGCTGAGTGAGAGTTACAGAGGGTGCAGCAGCAGCTTGGTAAAGAGGTTTCCACTGTAAAAATAAAGTCCTGTTGAAGTTTTTTAGTACCTTGCCTGGTTGATACAACATTATGCTAAACAATCTGTTCCATCTTGTACTTAACCTGTGACACTGTGTACATTTCCCAAACCCAAAGAAGAGCTCTGTGTAAGCTTGAAAGCTTGTCCATCTCACTAACGGAAGTTGGTCTAATAAAAGATATTACCTCACCCACCTTGTATCTCTGTCTCCCTTAAACTCCTTTAAAATCCCAGTCTAATTTATTTATGGATTTTTCTAGGCCGGGGTAGGCAACCTATGGCACATGTGCAAAAGGTGGCACGCAAGCTGATTTTCAGTGGCACTCACACTGCCCGGGTCCTGGCCACCGGTCCGAGGGGCTCTGCATTTTAATTAAATTTTAAATGAAGCTTCTTAAACATTTTAAAAACCTTATTTACTTTACATACAGCAATAGTTTAGTTATATATTATAGACTTCTAGAAAGAGACCTTCTAAAAACATTAAAATGTATTACTGGCACGTGAAACCTTAAAATAGAGTGAATAAATGAAGACTTGGCACACCACTTCTGAAAGGTTACCGACTCCTGTTCTAGGCTGTTCTCACTGTAATATTTAAGCACCTTCCAAACACTAATTCATTTATCTGTGTGGACTGGTGGTGGAAAAGCATCTTGTTTTTACTGATAGGGAAGTAGAGCACAGAAAGGTTAAGTGAATTGACTAAGGTTATACAGGAAGTTTGTACATAGGCAGCAGTGTAACCTTCTAAATCTCAATCCAGTACTTTATTCACAAAAGCATACTTTAAGGTTCCTCTTAGACTCTCATTGACTTCAACAGCCTTTGGATCGGGCCCTTAATGGGAAAAAATTGCTTAATTAAACCAGTAAATATTTTTTCACTGCTGGAGTTCAAATGCTTCCTCTCTTTTATATGTGTATATATATATATCAGACATGTAAGTGTATGATACAAAACTACAAAGAAGGAAAACACTATAGGGGCCCTAACCAATAGAAAATACCCCTAGATTTCCAAGCCTACACTAAAAATGGAATGCCAAGAACACCAGCTGTGTAGAGGAAAGATCTTTTTATGGAAAAGGTCAGAACAACAAGTTAAAACAACTCTAGATGGTAGATTTAGAGTTAACCCAGTGGGAAGAGAGATAATCTCTCATAGAAATTAGCTCTCTACCTCTAAGCAACTGTCCAGGTCCCAGATCACAGGTTCAAGACTAAGTGTGTAATTAATCATGGTCTCCAGAAACCACAAATAGTGAGGGTGCTTAACACTAATGTTGCTTCTGAATGTGTTTTATCTGTGGTATTCAGAAAGATTTGCAATCATTTGTATTCTGGATGCACCATTCCCATTTCCAGCGTATTCAATCGTGTAGAAATTTCTTGAGTCTTTGGTTTCCGTTTGAAAAACCTGGAAGGCTGTCAGGGAGCCATTTGCAACTCCTGATTCTCTGTCTCAGCCACAGAAAAAATTAGAGCAGTCTAGAGCCTGCTATAACTTATGCCAGCTGTCCTTGATCTCTTAAGGAACATTAAACCAGCTGGGGATTACCAGAACATGTGCTCCAGACTCTCACTGTCCCTTTGCTCCTCCTGACACACTCCCTATGCTAGCAAGCAACGTTAGGAACTGACTGTATACCTGTAAATGGCTCCGCTATGCCAAAGAATCCCTTTCTTGGGGTTTGCAAGAGGTTTCTACAGAGAATCTGCCCTGTTGTATACATCTTGTGGGAGACTTAATTAACTATAATCAAAACTGTTAGTCATTGTTTGCTCCTTCTCACAGCAAACTTAGGTAAGTATTAAGATGGGAAAATCCTAAGGGAAAAAACAGGTCAATGAAAGCTGTCATTTTAGCAACTCAATAAGAGGCATTTTCCCTTCCAAATAAGTACAGAACTAATGACTCTTTCATGATTTTAGATGGGTATGCTCTATTGAAGTTGCCATTTTGGCAATGAGCACCTGTTTTCCTAAGCAACTTGGTCATGAAAGATCATGTGGTGCTTGATGGAAGAGTTAGCATTGTTTACTGTACGTCTATATTTCTGTGGTGAATGCAATAATTTGTGTGTGTAAATGTAAAACACTTTGTAAGCATTAAGAAAACTTGAGGGAAGTAGCGCAAAACCCTGGTTAATCAGAGAAGGGAGAAATTCATCCCTGTGCAGAAGATTGGGCATTATTTAAATCCTATTTATCTTCTCAAAATAGGTCCTAAATGGGATTTACCTAGGACACAGATTTTGTGCCTGGGGTGAATTGTTTTATATTGGATTTGTACAGCTTACTTAGCTTAGTCACATCAGAATCAGAATTTTTATCACATAGCTTGATGCCCTATAGTGTGGTCCATAAATTAGAGTTCTGATTCTGAACATTTGGAAAACTTCCTTTATTTTAAAACTTTTCAGTGAATAACGTAAACTGTTCATTGAACTTCAAATGCTTTTTGTAATATTGCAGTTGTAAAATGGAGGCCCTACTTGCAGTTTCTACTTTGGTGGGGTGCTGTGAGGATTAATTAGTTGAAGTTTGTAAGCGGTTTATATATGGAAAGTGCAATACAAATATTGATTATTTTTATATTATACGGGCAAGGACAAGTCTGCACAGAGAACTCTCAAAAAGATTACCAAAATTAACATTATACATAGCTTTTAATGCTAAAATTAAATAAAAGCATTTGGCTTAGTGTACAATACATCTTTCTAGTTAAAATATACAGATTATTAACACAAAATAGAGCTTCTGTAAACTATGTTTTGTGAGATATATTCTTCACTATATTAATAGGAGTTCCCTATACGCATTGAGAGGAAATAGCATTCCTAAAAATGCAAGTGGCAAACCTTGTTTCTTAATAATTAGATATTTTTGCTGACGTCAGATAAAATATTGTGGTCCATTTCATAATTTGATAAAGTAGGCTATAATTTGAGGAAAATGAAAATTTTAACAAACCTAAAAATGTTTTATACTGCAAAATATGTGTTTTTACTTTTTGTTTGAGTTCAGCTAAGTACTGCTTCATCTCTTTAGTCATGTCATTCAGAATACCAACTGTAGTTTTGTTACATTGTCAGAATTTAAATTACTAGCGGCTTGAAAGCTTGCTCATATCTGTTATTCTGAAGTTAAGCATGCTCCATTTATACCAATGCCTGCCTTAAATTTACATTTTTATGGGCAGACTTCCGTTGTGGAGAGGTTCAAGCACCTTATGTAAAAAATAAAAAAGGAGGGAGGATTGTAAGAAAAAATACGCATGTAATCTCAGAATGAAAACTCATGTTCCTATCTGAGGATGTAAGGATAGAATGATGAGCAGACAGAGGTCCAGAATCTAGAGCCAGGCTCTTTCCACAGCGCTAACCTTCATTTTCACCTTCACAGATGGAGCTCAGTGAGTTAAAAAACAAAACTTTATTACCCATGCCAAATAGACTAAAGGTTATTTTTCTTTCTCACACCATGCTAATGATTTGCAGCTCACTGAATTTTAATTAAAAAACACCGGCTAACTCGATAGCTGAACACACTGAAGTGCTAGTGTTTAGGGTCTAGTACTACACATACACAGTGGATCCAGAGGTAGGACCACTGCATTGGAACATGGAAGCAGGCTCTTCCTCAAGGCAGGTGTCTCTCTTTCCCCGCTCCCTCTTCCCGAGTTGAAATATCACTATAAACCAGGGATCGGCAACCTTTCAGAAGTGGTGTGCCGAGTCTTCATTTATTCACTCTAATTTAAGGTTTCATGAGCCAGTAATACATTTTAACATTTTTAGAAGGTCTCTTTCTATAAGTCTATAATATATAACTAAACTATTATTGTATGTAAAGTAAATAAGGTTTTTAAAATGTTTTAGAAGCTTCGTTTAAAATTTAATTAAAATGCAGAGCCCCCTGGACCGATGGCCAGGACCCGGGCAGTGTGAGTGCCACTGAAAATCAGCTCGCTTGCCGCCTTTGGCACACGTGCCATAGGTTGCCTATCCCTGCTATAAACTAATAATTCTAAGGGAGAAAGTATTTTATATGGTCATAATAAATACTAGTATTTCAGAAGGTTTTTAAAAGTGCAGCTTTAAAATGTAACAAATTGCATCCTCTTTACTTGTTTCAATTAAAAATTCTTGCCCTTAAAAGGGGACATGGCCTTCTCTAGCTGTCACCACCAAAAGCAAGTTCTTAGAAACATCATTGATAAAATTAGCATTTTATTGTTGTCAGTGATATGATCCTGAATGTAATTACATTACAGCATTGTTTAAAGAAGCCCGGTGTTAAAATGAAATTTCACATTAAATGTGTTTGCACCATCTGTGATTGTATGTGCAAATGCATGCAACATAACCTTTTCATTTAGGAAATTGAATGCAATTTAAAAAAAAACATTAATGCAACTGTATTGTTGTTGATATAGTGTGTGCGAGCATAAAAGTCATGAAATTGCAAGTTATGATTCCCATGTCAGCTGTAACTGCCAAATGGTATGTGTATAAAGCATTAAAATTAAGGCCATTTAATATAACATGCTATGTATGTGGAAAGAAGGCCTCCTTTCAAATTCCTGATTTGGGTGAATGAAAAATCTCAACTGTAAAGCAATATGACATTATTGTACTTGTCTGTATATCAGTTACAATGTAGTTGCTGTTCCTAGAAACCAGGAATGGTACAGTACAGATGGTCCTATTCTCTCACGATATCTATACCACCTCTCAGTGTAGGTCTGTCCAATTAATACCCTCTCATCTTTCACATAACTCATTAAGGCACACTTTCTCCTTGATATCTAGAAATGTGTCTGCAGCAGTACTTACCAACTTTTAATTAACTACAAAGATGGATGTGTCTAAACTTAGCACAGTTACTTAATATAACCCTTGCCCTTCTGAATACTACCCCTACTTGTTGTACCACCGTGTCTCTTTTTGGTTCAGTTAAGTGTCTAGTGCATGCTTGGGTACTGTAAAAATATTGTTTTTAATCCAATGTAAATACAAACATAAACTGGTACAAATGTGAACAGTTGTGCCAACTTTAATAAATATACATAGATATGTTCAGAGATGAATAAATCTGTAGCTTTCTCCTCCATTCCACATCTGACAGCCTTATTCTGGGGTTTCTCTTCTTCATGCAGCAAAGTGCAGAACCACTCAGTTTCTCTTCTCTTCCTACTCACCACACTCTCACACTCTGTGCTTTTCAGAAGTAGACAAAACATTAATTCAACTTCACAGAGACAGTTCTAAAGATATAATCTTTGGTCTCAAAATGTCTAATTTGGAGGAGTAATTTTCTTCTGAGTCAGTTCAGAAGCCAACCCTCATCATTCAGGTAATGGCTAGTGAGTTGGCTGACAGGCACAAAAAGACAGACTATTCACAGTATGTTCAAGATTTTTTTCAGCTGTGCAGAGAGGAAGAAGCTTAACAATCAAATGTAAGAAGGAAGTCATTTTGTTAATACCTAGGTTTCCTTTTTATATAGGAATTAACCTTATTTTTAGGTAACCTTATACATAGGTATTTAACCATGAATATCATATTTGTTTTTAAATACATCTTCTCTCTAAACTCCCTAAATATGAGAATATTAGAGAGGATGGGAATTTAGCACAGAGTATTTCATTCATTGTATTTAGAGGACTTTGGGTGTCAGAAAAATTTGGAATAGGTTAGACCAGGGGTCGGCAACCTCTGGCATGCGGCTCACCAGGGTAAGCACCCTGGTAGGCTGGGCCAGTTTGTTTACCTACCACGTCCACAGGTTCAGCGGATCGCGGCTCCCACTGACCGCGGTTTGCCGCTCCAGGCCAATGGGGGCTGTGGGAAGCTGCGGCCAGCACATCCCTTGGCCCGCGCCACTTCCCGGAGCCCCCATTGGCCTGGAGCAACAAACTGTGGCCAGTGGAAGCCGCGATCGGCCGAACCTGCGGACGCAACAGGTAAACAAACTGGCCTGGCCCGCCAGGATGCTTACCCTGGTGAGCTGCGTGCCAGAGGTTGCCGACCCCTGGGTTAGACTTTGTTTTGTGTTAGTGCGTATCTGAGAAACAACCCTTCAAAGTGGAAAGCTCAGTCTTCATATTCATAACTGTTTCTTGTTTTACAAAAAATGATGCTTTTACTAAAACAACAGCAAATAATATTGTGAAAAGATTCATATTCTTAATGTGGTATACTGTCTTATTTTTGTATTAATAGTCTTAATTTTTTTCAGTGGATATGAATAAGGGGCAGACCTCTAAAAGTTTGCGGTAAGGTTCAAGTAATCATCTAGGCATTGGATGTCGAGCCAAATGTCATCCAAGTCTCTTATGTTCTGTCTACACTAGCTTTTTTTTCTCTTAAACTCCAATCACTAATACCACTGGTGGTAGCTCCTTAGGAGTGTATGCAGGGCTGGACAGCCACCAGTATGATGAATTGTTGTTCAACTGAGCTCAGAGTCAATCTCTGTGATGCAGTACTTAAAAAATGTTGGTGGCCACTGACACCTAGTCTGCATTTTCACTGCTGATGGACAGAAGACCTTTGGAATAGAAATCTCATGAGTATCAGCTCCCTGGAGTGGGCCAGGTCAGAAACACCATTAGAATAATATTTCAGTATTTCTCCTTCTTGTCCTAACTGAAACCAGAAAGAGAAGAGGCACGCAATTTAGGGGAGGGGAGATTGTTAACCCAAGTATTTTGAATCTTAAATAATTCCTTCACCAAATATCAAAGACTGTTATCTGATTTTTATTTAATGAGCCGTTATCTTTATGAATTTTCCGGGCTGAGTCTCATTTACACTAAACGGCCACCACTCAAGAAGTTCAAAGGGCCCTTATATTGGGTGTATGTGAGAATCAGCCTCCCAGTTTATGTCCCAATTCATGTGGGAAAAAGTTATCGTATCCTGCACCATGGCTGGAGTGAGGTTGGCGAGGATCAGTCTTTTCCTTTGAAATCTAGGCAATTTAAAGCTTGGGAATTTAAAGTCTGATGTTGACAGAGAGAGATGCTGTAATTCAGTTACAACAAAGAGTAACGTTTTGTGAATTCCATTTTATGCTGACATGGCAAATTTTGGAGAAGTAGGTAAATATCCTCACACATACAAATGTCTTGTATTCCGTTTCATTGCCATTTCATGGTATAATTCTTGTTCTTTTAGGAGGGAGAGGTTTAGTTTTCTAAATTGATTATATTCTCAAGAAAGCTTTCATAAATATTTAATGCTTTTATAGATTTAGCAACTGGCAATTTTTTAAAATTTGTTACAATGACTCTCCCTGAGTTATCAAATCACATCATAATTATTTGTGAATAATGCAATATAAATAGTTCTTCCAAAGGACTTTGATGCATTCTGTTTATTAAAATGGTTGAGAGTTCCAGAATTGAACTGTTACAATATAGTGTTTTTTCTTGATGATGTCCAATGACTGCATATATTTCAAAATGTTACAATTACTTTAATTTTAATACATACATACCAGCCAATGAAAATGATTATCAGTAATGTGTCGCATCCTTTGACCATGTACTGCACAGAACCCACTGACTCTAGGGGACTCTGGGACTCTGCATGCAGCCAGTGTAATGATGTGGCCTCTACATTTTTTTCCGTTTCTATTGCATTTAAGACAAATGGACTTGTCATTTCTTACATTTATTAGAAATATAGAAATTTTGGGAAAAGAATTTTAGGTCTATTTTTAATCCATCATTTGTTCTTTAAGAGTAATACCTATTTTTTAGCAGCTACATCCAGAGGGATTACTGCTCTGTAAATGATTTTCATTTTAGATTTATTATATTCGCTAGCACCATCAGCTTCCATATGGGTAGGCTATTCCTCCATATAGTGAATTGGGGAGAAATTACTTTTACAGACCAGTATGAATCGCTCCTAGTTGAGTTTTAGATCAAGCCCCAGGTTAGGCATTACACATTCTGGGAACAGATTTTCCCTAGATTCTTGTGACTTATTCTTGGGTATTTGAACACTGTATATTGGTGATGGAACACTATATCCTTAGGTCAGTTGGCCTGCCATGAGAACTCACTTTCTGTAGAAAAATCAGTCATCTCCATAGCATTGACCAATACAGAGGTTTATAGTTTAACCTTTCTTTGACTTCCTTGAGCTCAAAGTCTCATTTCCATTGAGCACACCATCATGTAACCATAATGAGCTCTAACAGTCAAATACCAATTCAGTTTAGATGAAACAAAAGATGAATTGGCAAGATAAAGATTAGAGAATTAGAGCAAAACTTCCACACTTAAACATTTACAATGAAACATTAGAAGTGAGCATTATAAATAGCTGCTAGCATGCTGAAGTTGTCTAGTTTAGTGCATTGCTTAATTTTGTAATGAAAGAGGTACCAGGGCTCAAGCTTGACAAACAGAGAGCAGCGGCTGCTGGCCAGGGACCTAGGTCTGAAGGCAGCACCCCACCATTAGCAGCACAGAAGTAAGGGTAGCATGGTATCAGAGCCAATGCTAGGCATAAGCCAACTAAGCAGTTGTCTAGGGCCCCAAGCAGCTCAAAGGGCCCCCTATTTGTTTTTTCAGTATGTGTTGTGTGTGAGAGGTGCGAAAATATTCCTGCTTAGGGCCCCAATGGGCTAGGACTCCTCTGCATGGTATTCTTTTGAGCTGCTGCTCATAGCAGTGCTGCCTTCAGAGCTTGGCAGTTGTAGAGCAGCATCTGATGGCCAGGAGCCCAGAGCTTCTGGAGCTATGCACTGCTAAATCTAGACTGGCAAGCCCTGGCACAATTTAAGCATTAGTTTAGTGTCAAGTCCTCTGCTTATTTTAAGATCTCTGTGAAACATGCTTTTGAGAAAGTGTTTGATTGCCCAACTAACCAACTCTTTCTGGAATTTCTCAAGCTTAGAAGTAACAGTGTAAATTGTTACAATGCACACTAGAGTTTAATTAACTGTTTCCTTTGTTCATTGACTTTTTCTTAGGTCTGAAATTGCTATTAAAAAAGGGCAGTTTGTTGTCTAGCGTTACTTCCAAAAACACAGAATACTAATTTCTTTTCCGATTTTGGCTTTCCTCCTTTTTTGCCTGTGCATTCACATGGTCATTAATCTTTCCTTCATTAACGGGTCTTGTATAAAGTGCTATTAATATGAAAATACCCAGATCACGTTATATAAAAAACAAGCAGAATACAGTTGTGTAATACACTTTTTATTTTGCAATAGAGAAATACAGATTAAAAATCATAAATACAGTCTAATGACAAAAAAGTTAAATAATTGACAGGCTATATATGTGGATTGTTATGCTTAATATTCTTCTTTTTTCAGTGTTCAACAGGTGATTTTTATAGCCTTTCTTTGTGTCTAAAATTAGTGTGTGAAAATTCCAGTACTTCCTTTTTTTTTTTTTAAATCATAACCAAATCTGCATGCAGTAATTAGAATTATAGAGTTGAAAGTAAGCTCAGAATTAACCAAGAGGAGAAGTGTATGGCTCTTAGATTACAGTAAGAATTCCATGCCGGTACTATTGATCCATGACACATTAAAGCATAATTTCTGCTGTACTGGTACAGCATTTCAGCATCACAACAGTTTATCAACCAATTACTTTAAGGAAAAATATTAGTTTAGCAAGTAACAGGGGGGAGGGGTCACAAATTCTGTATTCTGGCTTAATCTTAGTTTATTTCCTGTAATTCTTTTTCTTTTTAATGTTGGTATAAAAACTGACTTGTGGCTCTGCCCTGGTGCCCTATTCAGCTCTAAGCATCTCTGCACTTGTGACAGACCTGTTCAGGAATTAAAAACACACAAGTGAGAAATTTCTGCACACGGAAGTAACTTGTAGCATAACTTTACATTTGAAATATATAAAGACTGAAAGGTCTTGCCAGTGCCAATGCATAAGAGGCATTAAAACACAAGCAACATTGAGCAACTAAGAGCAAGCAATAACTTGAGACTGACTTTCCAATCTGCTGAACGTATGCCACTCCCTATTAAGTCTGTCTTTGCTCATTTTTCTAGCCCCACAGATTTTTCAGCTCCCCCCAAAAATCCAGACCTGACCTAAGTAATGTTGTTTTATGTACAATAGATCATAATTTTAATATTTTGCTATTAGTCACCCATATTTTACTTGTCAGTTTGTTGTTCTCCCACATGGCAAGAGTTAATGATTCTTCCTGCAATCAAGCCAACATGCATTTACTTGCCTAAATTCCTCAGAAATGACAGCATTGCTTTTAAACTGCAGGTGCCCAGTATCAATGTGCTAAGGCTGTAATAACATCTGAGAGAAACCCACTCAGTGCCCTGAAACTCCCTTTAAAGAGGGAGTCCAAGCTCTGTAGATAGCAGGGTATAGGGTGACCAGATGGCAAGTGTGAAAAATTGGGAGGAGGTGGGAGGGTAATAGGCACCTATATATGAAAAAGCCCTAAATATCAGAACAGTCCCTATGAAATTGGGACATCTGGTCACTTTAGCAGGGTAAGCCCGGTCAACTCAGCTGCACTAGAAAAAGGCTGACTGGGAGCTAGGGAACTGTGACATGTGGGCAAGAAGTAGTGTGGAGCCACAGGGCCTCCACTTGGATGTCATCTGTTGGAGTCTCACAGGATCTGAGAGTTATGGGGGATGAATTTAGTGACGGAAAAACCCCTTTCTCCCCCTTGGAAGAAATAAAAGGAAGCTCTGAAAGGAGAATTTCATGGAGTTTTTCACTTACAGACAGTTTCATGCTTAGTTATTCCCCTGGGTGAAAAGAAACTTACCATATCTAGATAAGAGTAACAGAACATTTCTTTTTAATGTGTGGGCTTCCACAGAGGTTAACATGTTTGTTTCCATTTCATTAATTTGATCTACCCTTTTCTCCTATGTTGCCTCTTGATTTTCTTTCCGTTTTTGTAGTTCTTGCTCTCAGAACAAGCTTTCTAGCTGTGGATTTAGGGCTATCAACACTACAATGGGTAATCAGAATGTGGGGTAATGGGTACTTCAAGAGCATCTAATTTCTTTTCTCTTCCCGTGTCATATTCATACACCATAACAAGAAAATTGTATCTGCTACACCCCTCATCTCTAGCAATTCAGGAAATAGGAGTTCTCAGGTTGGCCTTTTATCTCGGTGAACAGCTGGATAATTGGCTTCTATGAAAACTAGTGCAATTATTTTTAGAAACCAGTATCTAATACTAAATCTTAAATATGGTCTGTTTCCATAAGTGATAAAGTAGACTGTTATTAAGTGCTGTTACTTCCTAAGTTATACATATTTCATTGCATTTTGTTGGGGGTGGTAAAGATTAATGAAATTTTTATAAAGTTGGATTGAAAAAAGGGGGAAATATATTAAACTATCCCTGGCCTACTGCACACTAATTATTGTGTCAGATCCCATTACAAAACATAGATTCAAATACAAGTATACTTACTCATTTAACTATTTCTCTGTAAAGAAAGTACTCTGCAAACTCTAGTGAACAAAAAGTTATAGATATACATCTTTCCCAAATCCCCATATTAAAATTTCTTCCCTTTTGATCTCTCCCTCTCTCATTCACTCACACATGCATATGCACACGCCCGCGCACACTCTTTCAGCAAATGTGATAACAGTACCATACCGGCATGCCAAGTATAATATTAGGAGGTAGAAAATATTGACGAGCATTGTCCTATGGAACACAATTACCATTAAAAAGTCAACATTTCCACACAGTTACCCAATCGTGATATCATAGTCTTTGACCAGGACATCATTGTGGTATCTATTGGGTGGGAAAATGACTTTAAAATGCTGTACATTACTGTAAGCAAGGGCACATTTCCTTTATCACAGTTGTATAACCTCAGCACAGAGTAAGGGTTAGTATTCCTAATGGGTAGGGCTCCCCGCCCTAGGCACAGAGTAATGTGATGACATAGTGGTTTGAGATTTGTGATTGGTGTACCTCAGTTTTTGGGTAAGTATATACAAGTTGCAGTGTCTACCCAGACTATATGCAAACCTTTTGGGTCTGGCAAATTAGGCCAGAAATCCTGAGAAGATGAGGGAAAAAATCACAGAAAATACTATGCAATATGAAAGGCTAATTTTAAAGTTAATTACAAACAATACTACTCAATAAAATGTTAATTTAAATCGGCTACCTTTATTTTTATTTATAATTATATATAATTATAAATTAATAGAAACAGTCTGATCCAATTCATCACAGGCACTTACCCCCATTCTGATTGCCAAAAGGGAGGAGACCTGTTGCCTTTATGACAGCTCCATCTGTGTTGTTTGGAGCTGCATGACTCCTTTTAAGGTTATCTTTATCCTCAAAGAATCAGGAGGCAATTGCAGCCTGTATCATGCAATACCTGAGAAGGGGCAGTACTGTATTGACTAAAAAGCAACAGAGGGTCCTGTGGCACCTTTGAGACTAACAGAAGTACTGGGAGCATAAGCTTTCGTGGGTCAGAACCTCACTTCTTCAGATGCAAGTAATGGAAATCTCCAGAGGCAGGTATATATCAGTGTGGAGATAACGAGGTTAGTTCAATCAGGGAGGGTGAGGTGCTCTGCTAGCAGTTGAGGTGTGAACACCAAGGGAGGAGAAACTGTTTCTGTAGTTGGATAGCCATTCACAGTCTTTGTTTAATCCTGATCTGATGGTGTCAAATTTGCAGATGAACTGAAGCTCAAAAGAGAGAAACTGCTGAGCTTCAGTTCATCTGCAAATTTGACACCATCAGATCAGGATTAAACAAAGACTGTGAATGGCTATCCAACTACAGAAACAGTTTCTCCTCCCTTGGTGTTCACACCTCAACTGCTAGCAGAGCACCTCACCCTCCCTGATTGAACTAACCTCGTTATCTCCACACTGATATATACCTGCCTCTGGAGATTTCCATTACTTGCATCTGAAGAAGTGAGGTTCTGACCCACGAAAGCTTATGCTCCCAGTACTTCTGTTAGTCTCAAAGGTGCCACAGGACCCTCTGTTGCTTTTTACAGATTCAGACTAACACGGCTACCCCTCTGATGTATTGACTAAGTCTCCTCGTATGTCAGGGAGATTCCTGTTTACAATAAAAAAACTCCCAACTCCTGATTTAATAATGTTATTTCCCACATAAAGATAATGAGAAAATATCCCATTTATGCCAACTTCAAAAATTCAGTGACATTACCCAGAATCTCATGTGTCAGCCACATATATGCATCCATGTAGGCTGGGGAGCCAGGAAGCCATCAGGAGGCCATAGCCCAATAGGGTGACCAGATGAGGGGAAGAAATTATTGGGACACATGGGGCGGTGGGTGCCCGCCGGCTGAGCGAAAAAAAACAACAACCCAGTGCTGCCGGTGGATATCAGGACACATTTTATCAGGACATCTGGTCACCCTATAGCCCAACCACCTTTTAGCGGGGCCAAACCTGAGTGGCACCGCACCCCTTGTGCCAAGTCTGAACTCCACTCAGATTTGGAGGGGCTGGGTGAAGGGGCAAAGAGTGCTATGTTCCCTATACTTCAGTCAGATCATTATGGTAAATACATGTTTCTACATTATTTGGCAAGACATATAAGGGAACTTATATTGTGTGTCTATTCAGATAGGCTTTATTAGCAAATTAAGTACCACCACAAATCTCCTTGAAATTAATTTGAAAATGTTGATCAGTATGGGTAGTACTCCCTCATAATATCATTTGCACTCAGGGGATTAGATTTGCCCTTGTGAAAATATGTCATCATTTTAGGATATGGAGAGCCTTGCACAGTTTTGAAACTCCAGTTGGGAAAGGACAGACAATATTGTTTCAGAAACAATAAGTACAGTTGTCAAAATGTTTAAACTACTTATTGATAACAAAGGGTTCCTATACTAAACATTATGGCAAATATTTTGAAAATAATAACATGGAATAGTAAAATGGCCTTCAGAGTTAGCTACAATGGAAATATTACTTTTATATTTGGGAGAAACAAAAGATAGATGGCCTGCATTTCTTTAGGAAACACCTACCTAAATAAGCTACTAAGAACCTTCAGGAACTGGTCTCATAGAGCATAATATTGATTATAAACAAAAAGAAGCCTTGGTGTTTTTTAATAAAAATGTATCTCAGTCCCTGGAAGGAAAGAACATGAATGATGATAGAAGGATCTGTATAATAGCCTGTGGTATACAAAGATAAAGGATTGTCTGCCTTTTAATGTATATGATTTAAATACAATTAATCCAGTTTTAAATTAAAGCTCCTCCTGACACCTTAACTAGGCAACGTATAATAATATGAGGTTTTAATTTATATGTGATTGCAGATCTGGGCACATAGTTCATACCAAAAATCCAAGACAATCCTGGTACACTCTCTCATCAAAATATGTGAAAAGGAGAATATATTCCTCCTAATCTGTGACTCAGGAAAATGCATACTCAAAAGATCATGACAGTCCCTCGTGGCCTTAAAGTCTATGAATGTAAATTTATTTCATTTTGCTTGTACAAGGCTTCATACAAGAGACCTATTTTGAGATAGCTCACATAATTAGGGACCACATAAAGATAATGAGAAAATATCTATCCACTGTCTGTCTCTTGCATTCAACTTTTAAATAATAAAATACATTTCTTCTGGATGGAGAAATACATTAAAGCTTAAGGATAGGACACTTAAAAGATATTTTGTAACAAAATATAACCTTTCTTTTTAGAGATGGATGAATTTTTTTGGCCAAAACTTTTTTCGGTGAGAAATACAGATTCGGTTACACCAAAATGTTTTAAACACTATCAAAATTAAGTGTCTTGTTTCAGGTTGAACAAAATGTATTGTTCAACCTTAAACACTTTTCAAAAAAAAATTCACAATTGTCAGAGAACTGATATATCTATTACTTGCACAGCTCTATTTCTTACAATAAATAAAAATAAAACAGCCTGGCCAAAATGTTCAGAACTGGTCCCTAAAATAACAATTGCAATTGTTTTCAATTAGCTTGTGGCTGTTCTGAACTGCTCAGAATCAAGCTATCTATTTAGGAGTCTAAATGTAGATTTAAATGTCAAACTTTAGGCAGCATCTCTTGGAAAATTTTGGCTTCAACAATTACAAACTGAAGTATTATCTTTTTAAACAATATTACCCTCAAGCATGAGGAAATATGAAAAGGGAAAAAACCTTCTGAGGAAACTCTTACAAGTAAACAGAAATATGAGCTCAACCTTATGTACTCTAAAAAGGTAGAGTATGACTTATTTAGGATGAAATATAACCCATTATACTTCAGGAGATAAGGCAGGGGTGGGAAAACTAGGTCCTGTGGGCTGGATCCAGCCCGTCAGGGCTTTGGATCTGGCCCGCGGGATTGCCAGGCCCATGGCGCCGCAGAGCTAAGGCAAGCTCCCTGCCTGCCCTGCCCCCCCGTGCCCGCGTTGCTCCCGGATGCAGCCAGCACCATGTCCCTGCAGCCTCGGGGCGGGGGGGGAGGGCTCCACGCGGCCAGCAGGTGAGGGCAGCACGTGGAGCCCTCTGCCCTCCCAGGGCCTGCAAGGACATGGTGCCAGCTACTTCAGGGAGCGGCACAGGGCCAGGGCAGGCAGGGAGCCTGCCTTAGCCCTGCTGCCCATTGCTGCCACCCCGGAGCCTCTCAAGTTAAACGGCACCTGGAGCCCGAACCCCTCCTGCACCCCGCATCCCAACCCCCTGCCCTGAGCCCCCTGCACTCCTCCTGCACCCCAACCCCCTGCCCTGAGCCCCCTCACACACCCCTTGCCCTCCTGTGCCCCAACCCTTTGCCCTAAGCCCCTTCCTGCACACCGCACCCCCTCTGACACCCCGCACTTCCTCCCACACTCCAACCCCCTGGCCCAGCCCTACATTCATGGCCCTGCATACAATTTCCCCACCCAGATGTGGCCCTCAGGCCAAAAAAGTTTGCCCATCCCTGAGATAAGGTCAATTGCTAGTCTAGCAACTAAGAATGGTGAAAGTGTAGAGGTTGCATAGTAGTGGTGGGAGGCAATACCAGTTAATAAATGATCAATGTTCTGCATTTTACAGGAACCTCTAATCTGATGAACTTCAAATAATAAAGAGCAACTCTTTGAACACTTTCTCAGATTAATCTTTTTGACTAAGCAAATGTATCTTTGAACACACAAGGAAAATATTAAAATGGTGCAGCATAAGGAGAGTGGAATGTATCGTGGAGTGATGATTTCTGGGCACATTCTAAACATTTAAAAGTGAACTACTAGCCCCTAAGCTGCTTTGAGTGCTAAGTGAAGGCTGCTGTTCAACCCTAGTCTTGTTCATATTAACACCTACTACAGACCCTACATTTTGTGACAGCTGTAGATCAATCTTTCTTCTTAAACACTGGATTACAAGTTGTTAATAAAGAAAATAAAAATGTTGTAACAACATAGTCACCAGTTTAATACTCTCATGCGGCAAGATCTGTGCCAGACAGATATGTCACACCACAGGATTTCCCAAACTATCGTCTTTTGTCTGCTAGTGGTCTGTAGAGGACTTGGTGATAGTTTGCAGAGAGCTCTATGATCACATGATGCCAACTTTCCTCCTTGTTTCTAGCTTTTACCTCACATTAACACAAGGTAAATATGCATTAAATATTGTTCTACTTTTCTTTACTATGAAAACCATTGCTGTAATTGTCACAGAGGGTTATTCAATCATTAGTGGGAGCCGACTTGATTGCAAATAAAAGAGGAGGTGTCAACAAGATGGTAATTCTACAAGTTTAAGAATCTATGCCTTGGAAGAACAGGCAACTGCAGCTGAATAAATTCATTGGCATATTATTTTGTTAGAGGAAGGGTAGGCATTTGATAGAGTAGAGTGGGAATACCCATCATGTATATTTTTTAAAAAGTAAATAAATAAATTGAGATCTGATGTAAATTTCAATAAACAAACTAGAGACTTGAAACCTGAGATCTGCTGCATTTGATTTAATGAGGGACTAGACAGGATTGACTTTTGTTCCCAGTTCTATTTGCCTTAATATTGTAAACATATGTCACATTAATCATATTCATGAATGACATGAAGTATATTCAGACTGAACACAAAATAAATCTCATCTATATAGATGACATTCTGTTGCTCATTAAAGAGCTGCACAAATCTATTCCAGCTACCCTGAACAGAGAAGCAGAGTTTAGAACAGTTTTCGAGTGCTATGTAAATTGAAAATAGTTTCGGTGTTATTTAGCTTCCTTTACACAGTGGACATTCAAATGTGTCCCAAATAAAGTGGTTTACTTTGGGGTCAAAATGAGAATATTTTTTTATAAGTGCCAAGGTAGTTTGGGTCCAATAATTGGTGAAGAACATATAGATTTTTGCTGCTATTACAAACAACCTACAGGGAAAGGCAAATGACTCCAGTTCCATTTGGTTAATTGAATAGGTAAGATAATATTGGATTTCATTTAGGCAGGACATAAAAAATGTATTCTACACTAGAAGATAGAAGTCTAAATCCTCACCCCAGCTGAGGCCCCTTTACATTGGGTAAAAGAGAATCAGAATCCTTATTCAGCTCGGGGAGGATTACACCAGCACAGAAACCATGGAAGACAGCACAGGATTCCCTTCCAAGGATGCCATCACAAACCCCAAAATAGGGAGCACGTTGTGGACAGAAGTGCAGCACATAGTGCTGTGGAGATAGTGGGTAGTGCTGCAGCCCACTTAGATAGCCCTGGGAGCCTGTCAAGAATTGGTGCTATTACAATGCTATAGTCCTCAGTAAACGTATCATTTAGAGAACTGAGAAAAGGAATTTTGTGCAAAACAATCCTAATCTGTAAATATGGCAAGGACTGTTGCGCACAATGATGTATGTACCTCCAGATTGTACATTCAAAACATTGCTTGGAAAAATTCAATTCAAACCACAGCAGGCTTCAACAATGTATATGTTTTAAAAATCCTAAATTATGGAAAGTCTGTATCATACACGAGATCCCTTTGGGAGGCAAAAGTTCTATTAACATATTCTCAAGTAAAGTATGTGGCCTATTTGGAGAAGCAGTTATTCAGCAGAGATGGACACATTTAAACATATACAGTCAAATTCCTCCTTAAAATTCACTTCTGTGTTGAGGTGTTACATCAATTAGCCACAGTAGGAACAAATTCATGACAAAAAGAACAATCCTAAGCGAACAAACAGAAGATCACCATTTCCAGTCTAGGACATTATTTCAGCCCACGAGTGTGTTCTATATTCTGTCTAATTTAGGCACAGATCTTGCAAAGGGATCCACAAACAGAGTCCCTTTCTTTCTTGCTAAGTCCCATTGACTTTAGTGGGACTCCCTGTAGAGAGTAAGGATCTCATGGCAGAATCTAAGCTGTTGATTGTAAACCCCTTGAGACAGGAACTATGCCCTCTTCTGCAGAGATGAGCAAACTATCAATGCTAAATATGAGCCTGAGTGATAAAATGTATGTTTGCAACATAAAGAATAGGTTGGAAACACTTTACACATGCTTTTGTTTAGAGAATATTCCAAGCATTACTCTGCCAACCTAAGCATACTTGGGTGTATTAAAATGATATTTCATCTCTACAACATAACATCGACTTTAACAAAAATTGGTTAGGAGAAACCTGAAAATAATGAGGCACTAAAAAGCAACATGACACCTTCAATATCCATGATGATATCTTTGCCTTATTAAGGTATCTGTGAAAGAGTGATGTACAGAATGCAGGGTACAGCGGATCATTAAGTAGATACTGTATTTTGCCACCTTTTATGAAATAGAGTATTTGCAGATATTGGTAGCATTAAACCTTAAAATAATTAAGGGCATGGTGCTTCCCTCCATTTATGCTATTGGAGATGAGATGGAAGGAAGGCGTTTTCCCCTCCTATGAGTTTTTCCACAAGAGTGGATGAATGTGCCTTGTGAGACTGTCTCTCTTCACAAGATAGCAATACCTTCAGGCTCTAAATAAATAAGTAATTCAATAGGAAATTTGTGGAAGCAAATATGATGGAGTAGTGTATGTTTTCTCTCCCCCCGCCCTCCCATTAATCTTTTTGTATTTGTAAGGACACACAGTTAATCTGTGGCAGAGCTGGGACTAAGACCAAGGTTGGTAGTTTCTAGTCCTGTGCCTTAATCTCAGGACCATCTTTCCACCTATCTGACTAGCAGTTTTAAAAATGGCAAACTCATGGTCTTAATCTCCTTGCCTTAAATGGTGAATAACCCCAGTATTGTCAATCCTTGCAATTTTATAGAGAGTTTCGGGAAGTCATGTAATTATGTAAAAATCTCCATTTTCATCTTTAAAAAAGTGTAAATGGTTGCAGAGAGAAGCTTTAAAAGGTGAACTCTAAAGGCTCGAAACATAAGAGGCAAAAAAAAAAGAATTCTCTAATTATTTATTATTTTAAACCTCATGTTTTTAAGCCATGTTTGGGGACTTGAATCATGATTTTTGAATGCTTGGGATTGCCAGTATTAGTGACACCACTTAAGAAAACAGAGAGAGAACTCGCTTAAAATGGGCCCTCGGCTAATATAAACAGCAGTAATAAAAGATAAAGAGATAATGTTGCTGTAAACCTTGACAGCTCTAGGATTCTGCGGTTCTGATGGGTTATAAGGACAGTTCCAATTATGTAGATTGTAGGTCATCTTTTCCTACAATAATTGACTAACGAATGGGGCATCTTGGCTGTACATCTGCTTTGTCCATAGCAAATGGCTTTTCCTTTTCCTGACTTGTATTTGAAATCTGTCATCAGGTATAGGCATTGCCCCATGAAGTGTTTTTTTCTAGATACATTTATGATATTTCCTTTTCATGTGCCGGGCAAATGGAATCTCTTTTTGGAGGCAGGAGTAGAGTCTGGCTGGGGGCCAGAGTCTGACACATTGCATCTTCTGCAAGTGTCTTGAAATCCAAACATATTTCATGACATTTGGCCTGTTGGGTGCCTTGAGCATACACACAGTTGTACATTGTAGGCTCAGGGCTATGACTCAGGCCCTTGCTTAGCTCATAAAAATGTCCATAATGGTTGTTCTGCAAAGCTAGAACAGTGGTTGTACTGTATTTACATTGTGATTTCATACTCCCAAGTCGGCAAATTTGTAATTTGGAACTGAAGTTGGTATCACCTGATTCAATGGGCACCTTTTGAAGTCTCATCTGGTTCCTTTCTCCATTTGCCTGAAGGCAAATATTTCACATACCACATTCTCTTGCACAGAGATGTGATCTGTCAGATCACTATGGCCTTTTACAAGGGGATCTTCCTCTCTGCCACCTGTTCTATTAGATAGAGACATGTCATTTACCTCCTCACCCAAATTGCGTAACAGAAGTGTTAGGCTTTCAGATTATAATACAATAACTTTAAAATGATGCACTCTTACAGAAATGGGATCTAAAATGTCAGGTTCCCTTCTCCATGCTCCCTACAGCAACAAAACATATTATTGCAGCTCTTTTCTACTGCTGTTCTTAGAGGCAGGAACTTCTGATTTCTGCAGCATCACAGTTGCAAGTACGGAGCCGAAGGAAAGAGAGTTGAACACTAGACAAGTACAAAAAATATATACATTTAATACATTAAAATGTAAACTCTTTTTTTAAAAAAGCCTATACTTATGATTAATACTCCATGAATTTGCCATTTTCAAAGATTTGTGTTTTAAAAGCCAACCATGCTTTTTAAATGACCCTTTTTAAAAGTATTAATTAGAAAGTTTTTCTAAACTTCACAATTCTGTAATTTTTAACTGTCTTTGTCTGAATGCTGCTACAGTCAGTGGATTTTGAAATCAGCATTTGCAGATGGCAGCACATTTTGCAGATGCCTGCAACCTAAATATGCTAAGTGAGAGTTCTTCTATGCTGCTGCTGCTGTCTAGCTTTGACCTTTCCGATCCCATTTCCATGGAGATCAGCTCGATGGAAACAGAAAAAGGGAATTTTCAAAACTTTTTAAAACCTCTTACTCTATTTTCACCAATTCAACCTCTGTTTCCATGGAAATAGGATCAAAAAAGTTGTCAGTAGCTTTCTGTTGAAAGTGAGAATTCACTTGTAGACTTCAGCTGATGACTCTTAGCTGAGATATGCAAGTGCTGGGACCCAAATAAAGTAATAAATTAGATTATTGACAGTAATGAATTTTTAAAAAAAATTAAAATACTAAGAAAAATATCTACTATCTCCCATTGGATGTAATGATTAAGTGAAATGTAATTAACCATTCCTACACACTCTGGACGTCCCCACAGTGTCAAACTTTCATCATATAATGAAAAGCCTCCTTGCATCATGGTCTTTTTTTATAATACCAACATAACTAATCCCTTTATTTTAAGAATCTGATCCTGCATCCATTGACATCAGTGGAAGCAAAGATTGCACCTCTGAAAATCAGAGCACTTTGTTAGATGCCTAACATTAGGTGCTTGGTTTAAAAATGCTGGCCTACATTTTTATGTGGTGTTTCACTGAGAATTGTGTAAATCACAGTGAAATGCTCTTTTTTTAAAAAAAAAAGCAAGGTTAGAATAGATTTGGCATCAGTTTTGATTGAAAGAATGTTTTGTCCGTTAATTTGGATGAAAAATCATTTCATGTTACCTCGACAGGGCTATAAGCTTTTACACATTTTTAAAAGAAATTTGGTCTCTCTCTCTCTTTACAGATGTGTTTTCTTAGGAAGTAATGAAACAAACAGAGTGACCGGAGTAAAGAATATTTGCTTTCCCCACTAGCATCTTTTATTATTGTGAATTCCTCATTATTTACTCTTTTCCTTCTTGATAATTCATTACTTGTCAAACTAATGACCTCACTGCACATTAAATGGTGAGGGCCATTTTCTGACTTGTTGGAAAAGGTCTGTGCCCCTTTATGGGATAGAGAACTAGGAAGTGACTTTCTGCTGCAGATTAGGTCTGGGTGAAGTCACTGACGTCATATCTCTCCACCTCCTGCCCAACATGACCAGAAGAGAGGGGGAACTATATAGGTCCATGCTGATGCAGGAAAAGCCCCCTTTTACTTGCACCATGCACAGTGGTCCAGGTTTGTATATGGTTTAAACAGGTCCTGCTCCAATGACTTCAGAGGAGATATACCTGCTTACAGTGGACTGAAAATGGCCCAGTATCTTACTTTCCATTTGAGGATATTATTATAAAGAAAGAAACAAGTATTTGAAAAATAATTGGGTATATGAAATATAATCTTTTCTTAATGGTGGTGTAAATAAAACCTTAATCTATTCACCTATTGAATTGCAACTAATGGTTCTTTTGTGGTTATTTTTTTAACCTGAAAGTAGTGTTCGCTTTTTAAAACACACATACACACACACACTCACACGCGAACAGACTGTGAAAATAATTTCCAATATTATAACAGTGCTACCAGGAGGTAATAAATTAAGTCATTAGCCCTTTATAGTGTTCTCCATATAGTGATTAAACATTAGTGAAGTCCTAAAATGAAAAGGGAAGGTTGTAAAGTAGCTTGTAAAGATATGAAAACATCTGAGATTTTAACTCAATAAAATTTAATTGCTGTTTTGTAGCCCAATCTAATATTTTCTCTTTTGAGTAGACAATTTGTAAATTTATTCTCTTCCATACTCCAAATTCTTCTCTCCACTATTTCAATTGTGTTGATAGAATGAGTTTTATGCTATTGCTACTATCAATTTTTTTTAAAATAAGTACAGGGGCAGCTCTATGTATTTTGCCACCCCAAGCACTGCAATGAGGCAGCCTTCGGCGGCATGCCTGCGGGAGGTCCTCTGGTAACGCGGATTCAGCAGCATGCCTGCGGGAGGTCCGCCAGTCCCACGCCTTCAGCGTACCCGCCACCAAATTGCCGCCAAAGCCGCAGGTCTGGCGGACCTCCTGCAGGCATGCCGCCGAAGGCAGTCTGACTGCCACCCTCACGGCACCCGGCAGGCTGCCCCCCACGGCTTGCCACCCCAGACACGCACTTGGTGCACTGGTGCCTGGAGCCGCCTCTGAATAAGTGGAAGCATAAAATCAACTTGAGTCAACTTCAAAGAGACTAGTTTTCAGAAGTGTTGAGCATCCACTGTATGGATGAACCAGGCACTTTTCAGAGGTCTGGCTATGATTGTTTTTTGCTTTAAGGAACTATTTTAGCAATTGTTCAATATTGCAGGACCATTATTACCTGTTAAATTCAATATATTATATTAACTTTGTAGAGAATAAAAACAGACAGTAAACAAGCATTTATCTTAGGATCAACATGTTCTTGACACAGATTATCACAAATTCAGATGCCTGTCAAATTTTGGAGTAATTTGGGTAGACGTTTTGGGGACCTATTTCCATTTTTGAGCTTGGCATCCAAGAGTAGAGATAAGAAACACACAAATATATAAACATATGCATTTTCTAATTCACTTTATTTCCAAATACAATGGCAGGAGCAAATTAGATGTTCATTTTAAAGGTATATTATATTCATCATCTAACTATTACTTTCTCGTTTAATACATTTGGATTTCTAATAAAGTTTTGTATCTGCCCTGAGTGGACTAGAAAAACTGTCCCTATATATGGATCTTCTTGTTTTGTTCTTTGAAACTACACCTCTACCTCGATATAACGCTGTCCTCGGGAGCCAAAAAATATTACTGTGTTATAGGTGAAACCGCATTATATCGAACTTGGTTTGATCCGCTGGAGTGCACATCCCCGCCCCCCCGGAGCACTGCTTTACCGCGTTATATCCGAATTCGTGTTATATCGGGGTAGAGGTGTAGTTGCTATTTATATGGAGAACCTTTTCCTTAACTGCAGAAAAAACAGATTTATGTTCTTAACTACATGCCCAGCAGCAGAACTAAAGACTCTATTTGTGTAATGTTCAAAGGAGGGTATTGATTCAAAGTAAATATTTAAATAGTTCTGAGGAAAATATCATATTAGAAGAATGATATTTTTACAAGATATTTTGAAGGAGAGTAGCAGCATGCAGGAGCTCTTTGGTTTTAAGCTAATTCACTGCAACAGGACAGTATATGACTGACTGCCTGTTCAAAAACTACGTTCTGGCTAATCCTTCTGTGTTTTTTGACCCAATGTTTGTAAGAGACCTCTGGAGCTATTTCTTGTAGCATCTTCCTCACACACATGCCTTGGTGTACACATGCCACTAGAGAGCCTTTTGCACTTTTTCTTGTTTTGGTTTAAATTACAGGAGATTATGTATTTAGTTATCTATACAGTTTCCAAACTGTGCTCGGTACTTTACAGACAAACAAGATTACATGTCCTTGCTTCAAAGAGTTTACAATATAGACAGGGGGTCCAGAGGGTTTCTAATGATATATATATATTTTAATTCTTCCCTATTTCCCATGTTTTATTGTTTGTTTGTTTTATTCTTTAACTCTAGCTTTTTTAAACCCTTCTCAATTGTTTCTTATTTTAACTCTAGCATAATCAGCTCTTGCTTAGCTATCCCTTATGCGCTGAGCCCTCAACATTCTTTTCACATTGTGTGACTACTTTGATGTGTTCCTCTCTCCCTCCCTAGATTTCTCTGCTGACAATAATCTCCTCCCCTTCCCAAATCCCTTATCTCTCTGGAAAAAAATTCTTCATAGACACTAAACTCTGTTGATGACAGTAGGCTGTTGAAAATTAACTGTGTTGGCTGGTAAAAGTTATCAGGCTGATGAGGCTGTGAAATGATGCTGCTGTTGCCACTGTGACTGATCTGTTACCTCCAAGGGGGATGAAGTCCACGGGGGATCCATGTCACCTTTCCCCCCATGGGACTAGCAATACACTCTTAAAAGTTATGGAATAAAGCAATATTATTTTTCTCTACATTTGAGTATTCACATTGTCCTTTAAGATGACATCAAATGGTTAGACTTCTATAAAACTGAGCTTAATACTTTAACTAATTTCTTCACCTCATATCCACAATGAAAGGAGGTAAAGAGGCAATCTCTTGTCCTCATTACCGAGGACAGATGCCTCAAAATCAGGTTAGAACAGTTCCTTTGTTCATAAATGGTGAATGTGCTATAGGACTCATAGATTATATTCAGCACAGACAATCTAGATTTTCTCAGTCTAGAGTCCCCTAAATAAAGTACACATTCCTCAGGGCATTGAAACAAATAGAAATGATAGATGTTCTACATCTCCAAAAACCAAAGCATTTATGTAGGTGTTTAACATAGATACCTAAATTAGAATATGTTGGTCTTGTCTGTTGTGGAGTGGGCAATATATTTTTAGTATCATGTGCTAACAATATGTGAATTCATGTTTGAATAATGTTGTTTTAATGACTTGAAGGTAATTATTCCCTTATCGCACCTGAAACTGCATATTGACTATAATTCTAATGCACATTTTTACATAACATTTGTTATGTAACTAACATGGTAAAATGAAATTCGGTGTCAAGAGACAAAATACAGAGGAGGGATAGCTCAGTGTTTTGAGCCTTGACCTGCTAAACCCAGGGTTGTGATTTCAATTCTTGAGGGGGCCACTTAGGGATCTGGGGCAAAATCAGTACTTGGTCCTGCTAGTGAAGGCAGGGGGCTGGACTCAACTCAATAACCTTCCAAGGTCCCTTCCAGGTCTATGAGATAGGTATCTCTCTCTCTCTCTATATATATATATATATATATTTACTGCATGGACTTCTCTACTTCGAATTGTTTTACCAATTTCATTTTGATATTTTCATACAGTGTCTTAGTAACTAATACGCATGCAAACAACTTTTATTCAATATATGTTCAATATATGTTCAAAATAATAGCATTGTAAACATAATCTATAAAAGTTTAATGTAAATGGTGATGGTTTATAGCACTAAAAGAAAGAAGTCTGGCATTTTCAGTGATATATTTAGGAACAGCTGTTCAACTCACTGCTATCTCAGTTTACATCTAGAATGGCGTATGAGAATGGCACGTTTGAAAGGCCACTCAGAACTTAGTGCCTTAGATCTATATATTGCCTAGATCTATACTATGAGTATAGTTCTTCTTAAGTAGGGTTACCATTCGTCCGGATTTACCCGGACATGTCCTCCTTTTTGTGCTAAAAATAGCGTCCGGGGGGAATTTGTAAAGCACTCACAATGTCCGGGATTTCCCCCTCCCCCGGAGCGGCTGGGAGGGCTGCAGGAAAGTCCCGGGCTGGACTCCGGAGCAGCTGGAGAGGAGCTCCGCCCTGCATTCTGAGCAAGTGTCTCAGCACAAAGTGCAGCCCTCCCCTTTTGCAACTGGGAGCGGTTTCTGCCATGCAGGGTAGCAAAACGGGAGTGAGAGCACTTTGTGCTGATACAAGGGCAGCTCTCCCCTGCAACCCGGTCCGGACCAGGGACCGGGTTTTGTTGTGCAGGGCCAGGGACCGGGTTTTGTTGTGCTGGGGAGCTCAGCCACGTGTCCGGCTCGCACAGAGCCCAACACCCTGTTCTGAGCAGCAGGGTAAGGGGGCCAGGGAGGTTCTGGAGGGGGCAGTCAAGAAACCGGGGGGGGCTTTTTGGGGGGAGTGGAGAAAGTTTTGGGCAGTCAGGGTACAGGTAGGGGGTAGGGTCCTGGTGGGCAGTTGGGGGGGGGTCTTAGGAGGGGGCAGTTAGGGGACAAGGAACAGGGAGTCTTAGGTAGGGGGTGGGGTTCTGGAGGGCAGTTAGGAGCAGGGGTCCCAGGAGGGGGCAGTCAGGGGACAAGGAGCGGGGGGGGGTAGGGGGCTGGGAGTTCTGGGGGGGAGCTGTCAGGGGGCAGGGGTGGGGAGAGGGATCGGAGCAGTCAGGGGACAGGGAGCAGAGGGGTTTAGATGGGTTGGGAGTTCTGGGGGGGGCTGTCAGGGGGCAGGAGTGCGGAGAGGGATCGGAGCAGTCAGGGGACAGGGAGCAGAGGGGTTTAGATGGGTTGGGAGTTCTGGGGGGGGGCTGTCAGGGGGTGGGGAGTAGTTGGATGGGGCGTGGGAGTCCCAGGGGTCTGTCTGGGGGTGGGGGTGTGGATAAAGGTTGGGGCAGTCAGGGGACAAGAGGCAGGGAGGCTTAGATAGTCCTGGGGGGCAGTTAGGGGCAGGGGTCCCAGGAGGGGGTAGTCAGGGGACAAGGAACGGGGGGAGGGTTGGGAGGTCAGGGGGGGTGGGAAGTGGGAGGGGCAGGGGCGGGGCTAGGGCGGGGCTCCTCCCGTCCTCTTTTTTGCTCGCTGAAATATGGTAACCCTATCTTAAGGAACAGAAATACACGTATCCTGAGTTTCTATTATTGTTAATGAGTCTTCAGAGGTAAAATGATTATTGGCTCAACTTTACTGAGTATATATTTGATAACCAGTGCTGGTCCCTTTAAATTAGTAGATTTCATAATAAAGTAAGCCTCTTACAAGTCTTTCACAGGTGGCATTAGAATAAACACTTTTGTAGCAAGAATCCTACTGGAGACATTCACATTGGATTTTTCAATTGGAAAGGTCATACAAAAACATTATTCATTGTACAGAGAGTCCAGAATTCGAAAAATAGATCACGCCCTGACCTTCCAAATTCAGAGAACATTGAAATTCTGATTCAGATCTAACCTTCACAAGATGGGCTTATCTCTAATTCTGTATGCTCTTTGAGATATTAGTTTGACTACATGGTAAAGGCATGATTTCCTATTAAACTCTGTAAATGCTACGGTTTGGCAAGGAGTCCATGCATGAACTTGCTAATAGCCACGTTATTCAAAAGCTATTTTTACCCTTGCTAAGTTATTATACAGTATCTGTCTTAAGAAGCAGATGTATACAAAGTGATCATCTTTAGCAATATGTACAGTTATACCACACCTGGAATGCTGTACGAAAATTTGGAAGCTTCATGTTGTTGAAGGAAGGGCAACAAAAATTACCAGAGGGCTATCAGAGACTGGTTGATGAAGAGACAATAAAAGTAATACAGAACATATAGGGTCTGATGTTGAGACATGCCAAGTAACTTCATCCCCCATTGAAGCCAAGATCATTAGAAATTTTGTTTTACTGATACAGTTTCTCGATTTCTGTTCTTTTCAACGTGGAACTTCTAAGATGCAAACTATCTTTTCCATAGTAAACCTTCTTCTAATTAATATCTAAGCTCTAATTTGTAAGTAAAGGAAATGTTCTAACTCTATTAAGGTTTTTATATATAAACCTATATTTTATATATATACACACAAAAAATAGGTTATGATTCTTGGTTTTTCAAACAACTTCTTTTCTTTTCAGTGGGATGCCATAACTGAAATGGATGAACACAATCGTCCCATTCACACCTACCAGGTATGTAATGTAATGGAACCAAACCAAAACAACTGGCTTCGTACAAATTGGATCTCCCGTGATGCAGCCCAGAAAATTTATGTGGAAATGAAGTTTACCCTGCGGGACTGCAACAGCATTCCATGGGTACTGGGAACTTGCAAAGAAACTTTTAACCTTTACTACATGGAGTCAGATGAGTCCCATGGAGTTAAATTCAAGCCAAACCAATACACTAAAATTGATACTGTTGCAGCTGATGAGAGTTTTACCCAGATGGATTTGGGTGACCGCATCCTTAAACTCAACACAGAAGTTCGTGAGGTTGGGCCAATAAACAGGAAAGGATTCTATCTTGCTTTCCAGGACATTGGAGCCTGCATTGCTCTGGTCTCTGTCCGCGTTTACTACAAAAAGTGCCCTTTCACAGTTCGTAACTTGGCTATGTTTCCTGATACTATTCCAAGGGTTGATTCTTCCTCTTTGGTGGAAGTACGGGGTTCCTGTGTGAAGAGCGCTGAGGAGCGGGATACTCCAAAACTGTATTGTGGAGCAGATGGGGATTGGCTTGTGCCTCTTGGGCGATGCATCTGCAGTGTAGGATATGAGGAAGTGGATGGTTCCTGCCATGGTAAGAAAATAGCACTTTATAAAAGTTACCTTATGCAATTATCTGCATAACAAATAAAGCATTTGTATGTTGAAAATATTGCACCACATATTTATAAGGAATGCCTCTATAAGCAAAATGTACTTTTTAAGTCATGTTATTGTTGGTTTCTAAGAAAACTTTTAGTTTCTAAGTGACAGCTTTGTAATCATTCATTCAGAATGAACAGTTTTAAGTGCTGCATGAATATCAAGTAAAGTAATTAGGTACGAAATATGTGGATGTTGAGTTCAGTCTGAGAGAAAAGAAGATTTACTGGAGTGTGCACAGAAGTTCAATGTGAATGTGAAAGTTTAGAAATAAGCCTACTCAAATTCTGTTTCATTATAGTATTGAATTATACTGCATAGCCAGTATTGGTGTTTCAGTAAGTCTGAATTTTTAAGAAACAAATATCAGTTACCATTTCTTGCTTTGAAAAATACAGGATGGTTATCTCCTGCATCAAAACAAGTACTACAATAAGAAATCTTCTGCTGGCTGCTTCTTGTTGTCTCCTTGGAAATTACAATATGTCTACCCCAATGCTATTCAGTAGTTTTGTGATTTAAAACTTTACATGGAGATCATTTTGTGTGCTAGTTTTATTTTGGATAGATATATGTAGGACAAATATAGTATTGCATTTTGTTAGGGCATGGAAGGGCATGAATGATTTCTCAGAACAAGTAGCAATTTCTTGAAGATGGCATCAAAGGGAAAATATTTTCATTTCTTGGCTATGCCTGACATGCATGGATTAAAGCATAGAAGAAGAGGAAGTATGAACAAAATAAAGTCTTCTGCAGCTGTCAAGTGTTGTTTATGGACTATAGCACTATTTGTGTCAGACTCTTCAGAAAGAGGATGTACACTTCTATCCCGATATAACGTGACCTGATATAACATGAATTCGGATATAACGTGGTAAAGCAGCGCTCCAGAGGGGGCGGGACTGCGCACTCCGGCGGATCAAAACAAGTTAGATATAATGCGGTTTCACCTATAACACGGTAAGATTTTTTTGTCTCCTGAGGTCAGCGTTATATCGGGGTAGAGGTGTATCATTGGAACTTGGTGGTGATTGAACTTTTTACTCAGTTGAAAAGTCCACCTGTGACCTCAACCTCCTGATTTTTTGGTACATGGCAAATAGACATTCAGATAAAACTCTGATAAAGTCCCATTCTTGGGTAAGATTAGGAATTTTTGTGAGGTTGGGGCACATCCCTCCTAAAATTTGAAAATTTGGTCATATAGTTCTAGTTCTTTTCAGCCATGTGCATGTGTTGACAGACTGTTCTCAGTACCTCTCAAAGATGTCTGTTCTTTGGTACAGCAATGCATCTTATAGCATCCAAAATATGAAGCTATCAGGTTTATCAGCAGGTTTCCTCATGGCAATGATTGTTGCATGTCCGTCTATCACAAGGCATCCTGAAAAGTCTTTGAGATCTATCGTTGACAGCTATTCTAGTAAAAATGTATCCCTAGAATAACTACATTGATACCAGGGATGAATTTGACCCTAATGTCAGCAGACAATATACCTGTCAATACTGACTTTCCACCAGCATGGAAGGGTGCCATTTATTTCCACTAGTGATATAGGCAATTGCTTCTGTTCATCTTGCTGCATATCCTGGAAGTTAATATGCTGGCCAGCTTCAGAAACAATCAGGCCCTACTAGAGAACATATCTGCGTTTGATGTTCTTTTATTCTCCTTTCTGTAACAACTGCATATAGGTTTGTGAATGTGGTGACTCTGTTCCTGAATAGTGAGTTATAGAGGGAATGCCACTCTATAAAACCACTTGCCTTTGCACAAAGGTCTCTGCCTGCTTTAGTCTAATGTCTGGCTTGTAAGGAGGAGGGAGGAAAGCCAGAGGGCTCCATAAATTACACAAGGGACTTTGCTATTGGAGATGGACAACAGTGTAGAAACTTAATATAGATAAATAGTATGGAGAATATGAGAACATTAGCACTGGTGCATTAAAAAATTTCATATACTGCCATAAGAAAGTGGACCTCACTTTCTCCAGTGTTGTTGTGATGACAAAAAATTATCATTGTCTCCTGAAATTTATCCATCAGAAAGATACCAATTTTTGGCAACATCGTCAATAGAAATTTATATACAGTTAAGATATTTATGATTTTTTTCACATAGGATTTCATTTTATCTCTGACTGACTCATAGGGGAAGAATTTTCCACAACAAAAGTTATTCACACTTTGTGAATTCCATTGCATCGTGTGATTCATACTATAGGACTATGTGTGAGCAATGCTACCTGCATCCTAAACCAAGAGAGAGTGACTGTGAAGCTTCTTGCTATACATTGACTCCCTTTGTTAATTCAGTAAGAGGATCAAGAATACTGTTAAACAACCATATCCTAGATGGAAGCATATTGAACTACAGGAGTGCCTAAAAGCTTATTTAGTAGAGTATTTATTTTTTATTTAATTGCCCAGAGAGTGACAGGTTAATGTTTAAACAGATTGTGTTCTAAGATAACTGCTTTAGGGTTTTTTCTCTTTTTGGCTTGCTGTGGAGATATAAATTATTTTCAAAGGTGGCTGACATTTCCATCCATCTGTACATCTTCAGCCTTATGCCATGTATTTTAAGGTTGACACTGGTCTTCCTAATTTTCAGTCCCTTACTGTACATTTGTGTTTTGTTTTCACCAATTAGTGTGCCTAAATGGTGATCTAGAGGAATCCCTGCTAGGGTATTTAAAATTCCTCACTTCATTAGACTGCCAGTACAGACATACATCTCTGCCAAGTCTGATTGCAGGGTATTTTTATTGTGTTTAGTTTTGGAATGTGGATACTTGGTCAAAATAAACTGAACTGGGATAACCAACTCATTTAATATAGCCCCCCCAAACAACCATCAAATCATAACTATCTGGGAGCACTCTTAGCCAGGATGAGGTCTGAATCAGTAATTTAAAAGTTAAAAAATCTTGCTGCCCATCAGCAACCTTCTAAGCCATCAAGTCTATGCACAAATTAAATCTTAAAATGATTTGAAAATTATCTGTTTGGTACAGAAATTAATGCAGCATTTGAAATTTCTAATTTATTTATTAAAAAAGGAAAGAAGAGTGTAAAATAAAATAAAAAAGCACACACACCAAACCAATTGTTTTTTGTGTGTGTTTAAGATCACCATGATTATTGCTTATTCCAAACATTGCCAACAGAATTCCATTTGTGTCCCCAAGGAACTTCTCTAGAATTCTCTCATTGAAGTTTCATACAATTGTATCTCAGAGATATCTGAACGTTCGCACTATTTGATGCCCTTACATCAGTACCCCTCAGTGGATAAACTCTCTCATGACACTCCGAGTCTGTGTGTGAAGCAAGAGAAAAGGCTAGTTAATTGGTTACCTCCCTAAGATCAGAGCTATTTAGTGTCATTCTCTACCCCAAATTAATTGTCATACTCCTTAACATTATCCCATGCTAACATTTGTTCTGATATATTGTGCATGTGCTGAAGGGTTACTAGAGGGAAAAGGCTAACTATGAAAACTATATTAATACATTTTACATTCCCCGTATATATTTTTCCTGTTTGCTGAATTACGGGTCATCAAGGATTGAGTAATCCACCCACTCACCTGCCAGTGATGAATAATAAGCCTTTCATGGTGAGGATGGATCAGTTTCCACTGAACTAAAAAAAATTCTTACTCTTGAAGATGTGAAGATGACTACAAAATATCCACTGACACAGCACTGTCTTTCTGAATCTGTGGAAACACTGCTTTCTGCTGCTCATAGTTTCACTAAGCAGCTACAAAGTGGATGAATAAATCTTTGGTGAATTTTACTGCTGCTCTTAAAAATTCAGTGGGCTGCAGGGAAACTGTCAAAAATCATGTCAATTTCATGGTGCTGGTGGGAAAGTTATTAGCAGCAGCTTAACCAGAAATACCTCGTGTATTGAAATTAATGTTATGTAATTATATCTGGAGACTTACACTGATTTGGTCATCTCTTTGTACCCATGTCAATATTCGTACTTCACTTATTCTTGACTCTTTTTCCTGTTTACACAGGGTTGGAGTCACCCACGATTTTTCACCACTCCTTCCAGTCCATGGCACAGGTTCATAGGTTTTGGAGTTCCAGACTTTTTCTCCGCAAACTTCTCTTGATAGAATCTTTCCTTTGTATCCGTGGTCTTCCACATCCTTTTTTGCTGTCCTCTTCCCCCCATCCTTTCTTTGCTGGTCATTCTTTTTCCATTCTTACTGCATCTCCAGCTCACCTCTGCTTTCCAACCTATCTATCACCAAGAGTCCCAAGTTCATCTTCCCCCTAATTTCTTCCATGCACACTCTGTCTACCTTTCCTACCATTCTCCTCAGTATATTATTTTCTACTACCTGTATCTTCTTTTCCTACGTCTCCGTTAGACCCACCATTTCCAAACCATAAAGCAGCTGGGGCCAAACACATGCAGCATACGCTTGTCCTTTCAGTTGGTTGCTTAATTGCCAATGCCTGCCTCCTTTTTCACTGCTGCCTGTACGCATTAGGTTCTTCTTTTCAGTTCTCCAGATCTCTCTGCTATGGCACTAAGTGTACTTATCAAGTAAACAAATTCTTTCTCCTGATTCAGTGTCGGTATTCGCCATGCAACATTTTTTTTCAGCAGCACCATTTTAGAGTGAATGTGTCTGAGCAAGGGATGTGACAGCCTGGTTATATCCATATGTATTAAATTCACTACTGAAAATGTGGGTGCTAATGTTGGAATATTTAGGAGAAATAGTACTAGAATGGGTTGCCATTTTTACTGATTTAGGGACTTATTCTACTCTTATTGAAGTCAGTGGCAAAAAGTCCATTGACTGCAATGGGTACAGAATTGCTCCCATGCTCTGTACTTTTAAAAAAGATTTTAGTGACAGGCACTTTAAAAATGCAGTCTTCTCTGAATTAACTGTATGCATCATCTGTCCCTCTTTGATTTATGAAACTGAGTTTAATTTCAAACTGTATTTTCAAGAACTCAGTAAAAATAGTTATATTGTCTCTTCTGTACATATGTTCTAGTGTGTTATGTTTCATTAAACATTTTGAATAACTATAGTACCGATGAATTGGAGAAGCTAATACCAGAAATCAGAGCCAGTCACACCATACTGTGGGGAGGTGTTATGCAGGATTCTCTACACAGCTTTGTCAGTACACATTTCTTGTGAGTTCCAATTTCCATGACATTCTTTTTCTGTTGAGCAGAGAATGCAAATCATGCTGAAATTAACATGTGCCATATTGTGGATTGTAGTGTGTAAACCACTACTAGGAATAAATGGTTAATTTTTACTTCTGATCCTTGAGAAGATGTGAATTTGGATTGTTGGAGGTGACTATAAAAGGGAAGAGAAGAGGGGATATGATAGACATCTGTAAAATAACAAATTTTGCAGAAAAGGCCAATTTGATATTCCTATTCACTTTTGCTCAAAATTAAACAAGAAGCTGGCCTTCAAACATCAGAGGTAACAAATTAAAAAGGGCAAAATGAAATTGTTTTACACACTGTACAAGTAATTTATGGAACTCACTTTTGCAGAATATTATTGGTCCAGCTAGTTTAATAAGAGTGAAGAGTAGACATTTAAATAGGAAGAGAACATGCATTTTAGTTAGTTAGGAGAGCAACAAAAAGGCTGTTAGTTGCTGGTTTGTGTTAGGAAGGAATTCCCAGTACTTTTGGTATTGCAGTGTGTAATGGGTACTTGTTCCCCCTCCTCTGAAGCCTTTTATATACACCATGGTCAGAAACAGAATACTGGATGAGATGATCCATAATCTGTATCATTATTCCCTATTAAAGTCACACGTAATAATTTTGATTGACTATCCTAGATAAGTCTTCCATAAGACTAACATACCACTAATTGGGTTATTATTAGCTAAAGGCTGGTTCCTTAATGGTTCAGTGAAAATTAGATGAATGTATTCATTATTTATGGAGTGCATTTAAATTAGGTGGTACAAAATAATAGTTGTTATATCTTTATCAGCATGTGTGCCATTTCATGGTCTCAGCCAATCAAAATGCACTCAGCAATTTATTTTATCTATACAGTGCATGTCCTTGAAGAATATTCTCAGAAAAATAAGGTAAATAATGTTGTATGGCTTTCTGGAGGAATTTGTTCACATGTAGGATGAGCACTGATAAATTATCTGGTTAACTCGGTTAGGGCATTCCAATGATATTAACTAGTAGAATGAAGCTGAATTAGAGTTGATTAAACAGTATTTGACACAGAGAGTAGTGTATGAGCACCATTGAAATTTGCCAGTAATAAGTAAAACAGGTATCTTTTTCTGTTGTTCAAATAGCTCTAGTTCGAACTAACATCACAGTTATAGGATTTATACCTTAATATCCTGCCATCAGCATTATTTCTTGTAATTTATTTAGAAATTATTTTAACTCTGAAGAAATTAATGTAAAAAACAACAACAACAACAACAAAAGCCCATCTCTTTGCTTCTGGGAGTAATCTCACAAAATGTGTGAGTTATGATATGGCAACTTCCAACTTGCTCAGTGCCAAGGTATTAAAACAAAAACAAAAAAACCCATGAGGTAATCATGCTTTAGTTACATCTCTGCTGACATAAGAAAAGAAAAAATATGCTGACAACAGAACAGAAAGTTTGTTTTTGGATGCAGAAGCATAATGTTTCCTTAGAGTTTTTACCAGTATTCATTTACCTCTCTTATGTAAGCAAATTAATCTCACTGTCTCATGTACAGTATAGGAAAATATCTAGAGGGAGAATATAGAAACACTTGGTAAATAATCAGATAGAAACTTAATTTAACAAAATTCAAAGTTATATATTTAAGGAGAAATCTCTTTCTCCCTCCCCCCACAGTGGCCAAGGAGGATCCATCTTCCAGTAGAACCAGAACAGCACCATTGCATAGGATGGGAAGTCAAGGTGCTGGGAACCTAGGTAGGGGGTGCATTCCCCAGAGAAGCCAGGGGATAATTATGCAGTTTTGCAAGTGCTGTTTTGTGCAGCCACAGAAGGTGGCATATAACTTTGCATTTTGGCAGAAGGCCCTGTGGATAGGTGACTACAAGTACACCTCTACCCCGATATAACGCAACCCGATATAACACGGGTTCGCATATAGCCCGGCATCAGGACTCGAGTGGCCCTTTAAATCACTGCTGGAGCCCTGCCACTGCTACCCCCGGGGCTCTGGCAGCGGGGCTTGGGCGGCAATTTAAAGGGCCCGGGCTCCCCGCAGCGGCCAGAGCCCGGAGCTCTTTAAATCACTGCTGGAGCCCTGCCACCACTACCCTGGAGCTCCGGCAGTGGGGCTCCGGCGGCACTTTAAAGGGCTCGGAGCTCTGGCCACTGTGGGGAGCCCCAGGCCCTTTAAATCACCATCAGAGCCCTGCCACTGCTGCCCCAGGACTCTGGCAGCGAGGCTCGGGTGGCAATTTAAAGGATCCGGGGCTCCCCGCGGACGGAACCCCGGGCTCTTTAAATCACTGCTGGAGTCCTGCCGCCGCTACCCCGATATAACGGGGTTTCACCTATAATGCGGTAGGGATTTTTGGCTCCCGAGGACCGCATTATATCAGGGTAGAGGTGTACTCCTCATTCTTTTTGCTGATACAAACTAACACGGCTACCGCTCTGAAACCATGGATCCCCACAAGTTATTCCTCTTCCATCACGGTGTGGGAGAGCACAGCAACTGGTGGAGTTATTGCAGTTATGAGGCTAATTAGTTGCTGGGGAGCATCTCTGCTGCCATTCTACAACCTGGGGAAATTTTACTCCCCCATCCCCTACAGAATTCCCAGCACACACTGCCTGTCGCACAACTGGCTCTTCAGCTGTGTTCTGGATTTCTCCTTTAAGGAATAGAAGCACTAAATAACAACACAATATAGGGAGATAGTGTAAGTGTCCATACAGCTTTACAGGTGCTAATGGAAGACAAATTCTAGATGAAACCTAAGTGCAAGTCTATGCCATGTAGAGGTATTGCATGGAAGATCAGTGTCATGTGGTGGGGAAGCCAGAACTAAGAGCACAGGGAGTTGTGTGTGTAGAGAAGAAAGGATTTTAGGAAACAGGGCATTACTAAGGGTCAAAATACATGGTCAGATGCAGTGAGACCCAGAGCACTAACTCAACCCTTTTCTCTGTTGTCTCCCCATGTGCCTCTCTAGGCTCCTTTTTCCTTTCCGTACCACAAAACAGAGAAGTAACAGTTTGTGTACATGGTCAATAGCATATTAGTTTGGTGAGGCCTAACCTGGAGTATGATGTACAATTCTATTATGAGCTGTAGTAACAGTTTGTACTTATTTTTATTATACTGTTGCCCCTGGCTGAGGGGTGGGTCCAATTTTGAGACATTGCGGCCTGTCAGTTTCAGCTACTGAAGAAAAATCAATGTAACATCGACGACATATTTGTGTACATGTGCTTATCTACACCCTGAACCAGTTTGTCTTAAATTGAAACAACCTAAATAGTGCAGAGGCAACTCTGGAACAACCAGCACAGTCACCTGGCTGCTTTTGGGAACAGAGACCCTTCCCCTCTTCAGTGAGCTGTTTCCCTCCAGTAAGGAGCCTCTGCTAGCCTCTTATTTATCAGCAAATTCATTCACTGTTATCTTGCCAAATTGTATGTTGTGACTGTGTGAAAATCTCATTGTTCTTTACAAATTTTAACCAAGCCCCACAACTTTTCTGGTTAATCAGCAATTATTATTATAGAAGGGTAAACTGAGGCACGGAGCAGGGTATAGATGACAGATCTGGGAAAAGAACCTAAAATTCTAGCTCCCAGACTCCCTTGCTATGACCACTATATTGGGCTTCCTCTAATTTTATCATCTATGAGAGGTTGACCAAGAAAAGTATTGCAAAGAAATAGAAATTAAAATATTAATTTTAGATTACATAGGGAAAAAGTAAGTTATTAGAGAGAGGATCAATGGCAAAGTTGGAAAAACTATATGTAATGTATTTGAGGATGAGGAAGGAGAAATAAGACCTCCCCCCATCCAAAAAAAATATCTGATGAAACTACAATAAGTGGAACATCCTGAATTTGCCTCCATTCCATGAGTTTTTTTCTGTGGAAGTGGGCAGTCCAGTACCTGAATTACTTACAACCATATCACCCTTTTCCTCCCAGAAAAAAGCCACAGAAGGGAGCCTTTGGGAGAGGAAAACTTTGAAATTTTGTGAAATTCTCATGAAGCTTTTATCAAAATAATTCCCACACCCTCCTCTCCTACCACCAACCTTCTATACTGGAATAAACCGCACTTCCTCCCCAACACCTCATAGATCTATGAAGATCCACAGGAGGTAGGGGCCTTCTGTTCAGAGGCCATAAGAACATAAGAATGACCACACTGGGTCAGACCAATGGTCCATCTAGACAAGTGTCTTGTCTTCTAACAGTGGCCATTAGCAGATGCTTCAGAGGGAATGAAAAGAATGGGAAAATTATCGCATGATACATCCCCTATCATCCACTCCCTGTGTCTGGCAGTCAGAGGCTTAGGGACATCCAGAGAATAGTGTTGCATCCCTGACAATCTTTGCTAATAGCCATTGATGGACCTGTTTTCCATGAACTTATTTAATTATTTTTTGAACAGTTATACTTTTGCCCTTCACAGCATCTCCTGGCAATGAATTCCACAGGTTGACTGTGCGTTGTCTGAAGAAGTTTTTCCTTTTGTTGGCTTTAACTCTACTACATATTAATTTAATTGGATGACCCCTGGTTCTTGTGTTAAGTTTACTTTCTCTAGTCTATATCATTCATGATTTTATAGACCTCTATCATATCCCCCCTTTGTCGTCTCTGTTCTAAACTGAACAGTCCCAGTCTTTTTAATCTCTCCTCATATGGAAGCTGTTCCAGACCCCTAATAACTTTTGTTGCCCTTCTCTGTATTTTTGATACATCTTTTTTGAGGTTGGGCATTGAATTTCATCTGTCATTTTGTTTCCCAGTCACCAAGTTTTGTAACTCATCATAGTCAGTTTTGGACTTAACTGTCTTGATTAATTTTTGTATCATCTGTAAACTTTGCCACCTCACTGTTTACCTCTTTTCCCAGATCATTTATGAATATGTTCAACAGCACAGGTTCCAGTACAGATCCCTGGGGGACCCTGCTATGTTCCTGTCTCAATTCTGAAAACTGACCATTTACTCCTACCCTGTCTTTTAACCAGTTACTGATCCATGAGAGGACCTTCTCTCTTATCCCATGACTGTTTCAACCTCCTATGCCAGTTCTAGGGCCCCAGGCACCCACATCCACTTCTGTTGGAGCGTGATGTAAGCTCATCAGTCATGTATGGCCCTTTTTTCAGGGAATAAAGCTGTTCAGTAAAGTAAAGCCAGGGGTGAAAGTAACTTAACGGACTTACCGGTACGCAGAGTCCTGAGCAGGGGGCGTGGCCTCAACTGGAAGAGGCGGGACCTTTAAATACCCGTCAGCAATTTAAAGGCCCCGGGGCTCCAGCTGTGGTAGCGGCTGGGAACCCCGGGCCCTTTAAATCACCCTCGGAGCTACCAGCTGCAGAGGCTACCGCAGCGGAGCCTCAGGCCCTTTAAAGCGTTGATGGAGCCCCTGGGGCTCTCGGCTGCCGCCGCTACCCCGGAGACTCCAGCAGTGGGACTTGGCTGGTGATTTAAAGGGCCCGGGGCTCCCTGCTGTGGCTGGAGCCCCGAGCCCTTTAAATCACCACTGGAGCTCTGCTGCCGCTACCCCAGGGCTCCAGCAGCGGAGCTCGGGCAGCGATTTAAAGGGCCCGGGTCTCTGGCCGTTGTGGGGAGCCCCAGACCCTTTAAATTACCGCTGGAGGTCTGCCACTGCTACCCCTGGGCTCCAGCAGCGGGGTTCAGGTGGCGATTTAAAGGGCTCGGGGCTCCCCGCAGCGGCCAGAGCCCCAGGACCTTTAAATTGCTGCCTGAGCCCCGCTGCTGGAGCTCTGGGGTAGCGGCAGCCCAGGGCTCCGGCAGTAATTTAGAGGTCCCGGGGCTCCCAGCCGCCACTACCACAGTGGAGCCCCGGGCCCTTTAAATCACAGGCCTTGGGAAGCCGTACCTGACCGTACCAGCATACTTTCAACTCTGAGTAAAGCACAAGTCTATAAAACATAAGTGTGTTGGTTTTTTTTGTTTTTAATTACTAATTTGGGATTTATGCCCTTCTGTGGTGACGACGCAGGAAAGGAAACAGAACGCCAGGTTTGTTGGTAGCCAGAGAGCTTTACAAGCCTCTTGCAAAAAGCCTCCCAGGAAAACTTTTCCTGGGGTTTTTATTTCTCTCCTTGCTTTGTTTACAACACTTCTTAGTGGTTCCATTTCATGCGCATAGAAACGCCAGGCAGTGTACATGCACATAAGATAACGAACCCATCTCTTGAGCGCGTGAACGCCAGCTGCGAGGAAACAATCAAATCAGCCAAATAAGTTTCCCAAACATAGGCGCTAGAACAAGGTCACTCCTGCCTCATTGCCAAGGGAACAGTTTGCTGTTCTTCAAGGCTTGTGATTAGGGAGCAACACATTCCTACACCCTTCAGCCATGAATTCAGAGCCCAGGCTTCTCTTCCCTCCTCCATTCCATTCTCAGAACCCAGTGCTTCTTTATCCTCTTCTTCCTGGAACAGCTACTTTTAGGGTCCTTCTCTTAAGCACCTATGTAACCCTGAGTTGTTGTCATTCACTTGCCAGAAACGGAGTAGTTTCTGCAATTCCAGTCTCTCTCAGCTCAATCAAGACATCTTAGTAAGTATGAGAATGGCATAATATAGCTCTAGACTGGTGTATTTTTTCAGGGTAATCACTATGGGGCCTAGATGAGTGGAAAATACTGCAGCCCGCCCACTCCCTTCCACTACATAGATCTTGACCCCGCCATGATGTCCCAGGAAGGAGAATGAAAAAGTGCCACAGAAGTGGATGACCATTCCTCCATTCTTTGCGAGTCAGAGAAGATACCCAGGCATGGAGGGCTGCCTCTGCACAGGGATCTGACCTTGGGACAACCTGGGTGTAGTATTGTTTTCATTTAGTAATTGTGACTGTTTAATTTCCAGTAATTAAATTATTTAAAAATGATTCCATACAATTATTTAATAGCTACTAGAAATTACTGTGAATTACTAAATATTAGTGTGAATTACTTGCAAAGTAGACACATTCTTTTGCTATTCCAAAGAAATTAAACATCTTTTTTAATGTAATTTATTTATTTGGTTGACATCAAAAGCTTCAAGTTTCACTGTTTTTCAGCACACATATTTTCAAGAAAAACTCTGTTTTTCAGTATAAAATACACATTACTAATAAACTGTCTGTCATGTAGAGTAGCATGGTATCTATGAAGCACAGAGAGATTTAACTCTGAACCTAAATATTGAGGAAATGTCACTGCAATTCAGTGCTTCCAATTAATTCCATCTTTTGATTGGCACCTCTTCCAAAAGACTACATTTTAATATATTCTAGCAACATAATGGAGAAATAGCATAGGAACTATGTGTTCTGTGGATAATAGTCAGTGTAGAAAAGCAATTATTATTGACTTTGACAAAGCTTTTGAATATGGTTAACTACAGATAACTCTTGGCAAGCTGCACAAAATTGTATTTGACCTTTTTTAACTCAAGTACTGTATAGATTATTTTCTCTAAATAAAAGCAGATACACAGTAAAGCATAAATCATATTATTAGCTCTTGTGGTACAGCATGCATCAGTAGTGAGGCTTTTATGTTTACATTATTTTTATATTTTCATTTTCCAAATGCCAATATGTCTAAAATTATTCCATGCTATATCCATTTTATATGCACACATAGTTTATATTCCCCCATAGCATACAATGTGTGTATAAAATGCATACTGGGAAGCTGCAAAATATTTCTCTTTTATCTGTTCAACTTTTCTATACCAAACTAACATCATCTTCTTTTCATATTCAGTATCTTAAAGTTGAAGAAATCTATTTAAAAGTCTGTTACTGAAATGATTTGCTCCTTACTAAAGTAAAATGACAGCAGTGACATAATTATATATGAACATCTGTTTTCCACAACTACTTATGTTAACAGCCTGCAAAATCTGAGCAAGTTTTCCTAGCTTCCTCCATATTAAAACACCATACCTGGCAGCCCACCCACCTGCAGACCTGTTCAGCTGTGTAAATTGCACTGCAATCGACTTGATAAAGCAGCTGGAAAGGGAAGCCACTTCAGGATTTAGTGATTTTTTCAAAAAATGAAGAATGTTAATTGATTTTTTAAAAACATTGCACATAGGTGAAAGTGCATTGGTGCTAGGGTTACCATATTTCAGCGAGCAAAAAAGAGGACGGGAGAAGCCCCGCCCTAGCCCCGCCCCTGCCCCTCCCACTTCCCACCCCCCCTGACCTCCCAACCCTCCCCCCGTTCCTTGTCCCCTGACTACCCCCTCCTGGGACCCCTGCCCCTAACTGCCCCCCAGGACTATCTAAGCCTCCCTGCCTCTTGTCCCCTGACTGCCCCAACCTTTATCCACACCCCCACCCCCAGACAGACCCCTGGGACTCCCACGCCCCATCCAACCACTCCCCACCCCCTGACAGCCCCCCCCCCAGAACTCCCAACCCATCTAAACCCCTCTGCTCCCTGTCCCGACTGCTCCGATCCCTCTCCCCACTCCTGCCCCCTGACAGCTCCCCCCCAGAACTCCCAACCCATCTAAACCCCTCTGCTCCCTGTCCCCTGACTGCTCCGATCCCTCTCCGCACTCCTGCCCCCTGACAGCCCCCCCCAGAACTCCCAACCCATCTAAACCCTTCTGCTCCCTGTCCCCTGACTGCTCCGATCCCTCTCCCCACTCCTGCCCCCTGACAGCTCCCCCCCAGAACTCCCAGCCCCCTACCCCCCCGCTCCTTGTCCCCTGACTGCCCCCTCCTGGGACCCCTGCTCCTAACTGCCCTCCAGAACCCCACCCCCTACCTAAGACTCCCTGTTCCTTGTCCCCTAACTGCCCCCTCCTAAGACCCCCCCCCCAACTGCCCACCAGGACCCTACCCCCTACCTGTACCCTGACTGCCCAAAACTTTCTCCACTCCCCCCAAAAAGCCCCCCCCCGTTTCTTGACTGCCCCCTCCAGAACCTCCCTGCCCCTTCTCCTGCCCCCCTTACCCTGCTGCTCAGAACAGGGTGTTGGGCTCTGTGCGAGCCGGACACGTGGCTGAGCTCCCCAGCACAACACAAAACCCGGTCCCTGGCCCTGCACAACAAAACCCGGTCCCTGGCCCGGACCGGGTTGCAGGAGAGAGCTGCCCTTGTATCAGCACAAAGTGCTCTCGCTCCCGTTTTGCTACGCTGCATGGCAGAAACCGCTCCCAGTTGCAAAAGGGGAGGGCTGCACTTTGTGCTGAGACACTTGCTCAGAATGCAGGGCGGAGCTCCTCTCCAGCTGCTCCGGAGTCCAGCCCGGGACTTCCCTGCAGCCCTCCCAGCCGCTCCGGGGGAGGGGGGAAATCCCGGACATTGTGAGTGCTTTACAAATTCCCCCCGGACGCTATTTTTAGCACAAAAAGGAGGACATGTCCGGGTAAATCCGGACGAATGGTAACCCTAATTGGTGCTAAATAAATAAAAGTTGTCTGAATGGTCTCATGATGGCAGGGCTGACCTTACCATGAGGAGAACTGAGGCGGCCGCCTCAGGTGCCAGACTGTGGGGGGGTGCCACTAGGACCCAGAGTGTAGAAAATTGTGTCTGCTGCTGGTGCACATGTATTCTCTCTGCTCTAGATGCACAGAGATGATGGAGGGCTGTGCTGGAGGAAGGAGGGCACAAGAGACATAACAGGCAGACAGGAGAAAAGGTGAGAGGGAATAACAGAAAGCACCAAGAGCTGCAGGGAGTAAGAGGAGGAGGCCCCTCTTATGTACCTCTCTAGCACCCCCCAGGAGCTTGGACCGATTAACACCAGCTTCTCAGGGAGCTTCCTGTTTCCTGCTGCTTCCCTGAACCCACTTGAAGAGAACAGGCAGTCAACTGAAGTAGTAGGAGCCAGTTAGGCCCTTAAGACGCTGATATCTTCCCTCGCTCCGGCCCTGCTACGAGCCTGCTTATTTGTTCCCTTCAATTGAGTGTTGAGAGCCACTATAAGTGGCACTGAACAGCAGTCATGAGTGAAAAGAAAATGTCCCTCTGGGGCAGCATACAGAAAAAGCAAGCAAGCAAGCAAAGGAAGCTTTTCTATCTAAGCAGGAAGGAGCTCTCCTGAGATACATACACACAAATGTTCACGGTGAGCCTTCCGGCCCCAGTGAGGATGTGAGTGGTGAGGAGATTCCTGATCTTCCAGTTAGTCAGAGTGCAGGTGACCTGGCAGCTACTGCAGCATCTATATCTCCATCTCAAATGGATGTAACCATGCACATTCCTGAAGAAAAGTGTAGATCAGAGAAGAGTGTGGTGGAGGCGCAAGAAACAGCTGCAGAAGTTGGCAGAGGAACTTCACACTGAAGCTATTTTCCCACCCATTCAAGAATACAAGAGTCACCAAAGAAGACGACATTTTGATTACGAGGCACAGGATAATCCCATGAGAGACCCCAAACAACAATTCCAAGTTGAATTCTTTAACCAGGTGCTAGATTGTGCAATACGGTCAGTTGAAGAACGTTTCATGCCGCTCAAGGAACACAGCAGTATATTTGGGATGTTGTATGATATTCCAAAACTCCTCACTATACCTGAAGACCTACACCAGCAATGCAGGGCATTAGAGATAGTGTTGACACATGATGACGTGCGATATTGATGCGAGTGATTTGGGTGATGAACTGAAAACCGTTTCAAGATGCATTTCAGCAGGATCAATTCCAAAGGCTGTTCTGGAATATATGTGCACAAATAAGATGACCACCCTTTTTCCAAATGCTTTTGTTGCTCTGTGCATACTTGTAACACTTCCCGTAACAGTTGCTAGTGGAGAACGCAGCTTCTCCAAGCTGAAGTTAATAAAAAGACATCTACGCTCCTCAATGACACAGGAGAGGCTGGTCGGCCTTGCAACCATCTCAATAGAGCATGAGTTGGCCCAGACTGTGGACCTTCAGCAGGAAGCAGTTCAAACCTTTGCAACCAAGAAGGCCCGGAAAGCACCACTTTGATTATTCAAACAAATAAAAATGCCAGTGTTTACTGTGCAGACAAGAAAAGTTACATTTGCTGTTCAGGTGTTTGAAAGTTATATGTTACTTAAAATTTTTGAACAAGGCATTTTAAGTTATTAATTCTCCTTTTTTGGGGTAGGTAGCAGAGCAGTACCATGAGAGGAGTGGAACAGGAAGAAGGCAGAATTGACACCTTTCAAAGATTTGGCCCAACCAAATCTTGGGCATGGGGCGTCATTTGAGCTCTCCACCTCTGGTGCCAAAATGTTGTGGGCTGGCCCTGTATGATGGCATACTGAATTTGCATGCATCTCTTACGGTGACCAAAAAGCCTTGCAGTAGACATAATTAACTGGTTTCTGCTACATTTCATATACAAAGTTTTGACGCCCTGATCTTATAAAGGCTTCTGAATAAAATTATGTGGAAGAATGTTACTGGTAAATGAAATCACTCAGACACCCAAGAGAACAGAGAAGAATTGTCTCCATTATTTTATCCTTGTGCTAAAATGTGTGTGTGTGTGTGTGTATATATATATATATAAACTACATTATGCAGTATGAAATGTATCTCTGCAATGACATAATCAAGTAAAACTAGGTTCAGCAAAGCTGTTTTACTAATTAATTTTCAAGAGAAGATTATCACTGTAACCTGCCCTCACACAGTTACTGTATGAAGTTTTGAGAAGCATAGATATGCTGGTATTCAGATATTTCTAGGTTCAGGTTTTGTACAACTTTTTATAGTGTTGGATATTGATCAGTCCAGCTATCTTTGATAAACACTAGACAAAAATTGCTAAAGGGATTCTCTTCCGATTGATTTTTCTCGCGTCAGGATCAGTAAGCGAGCTGCACAATTTGATATCAGCAACAGTTACTAGCAATCTGTGTTAAATTACAATTATTTGTCCTTGGCACTCTGTCACCAGGCCAGTCACCTCCCGAGTGTTCCCTTTGTCCATTGCCTGCCTCAGTTCCAGCCCCGCCCCCCTTGAAGGGCTTTTTAAATAAACTTTATTTATTCATATAGTCTTTCATGGTTCAATGACAACAGCCCTCCGTAGGGTCAGGTTTATTAACTTAAAGTTCCAAATTAAAAACGTCTTTCCATCAGCCTTAAGCTGGGCACAGCCCCAAACTCCCCTGGTGTCTAAAGGTTCTCCCTGTCATAGCAGGCTACTCCCAGCCCTTCCTACCTGGAACAACTCACCTGGTTTCAAGGTCTTTGCTGCAAAATCTTCTCGCACCCATTGCAATCTCTCTACAACTTCCTGAGCAATCTCCCTTCCCTGCAACATATCCATACCCATCTGGTTCTATTAATTAACTCCAGGCCCCATCCCAAGTGTGGCAGACATGGTTAATAGATAGGGCTGGCCAGCTCTAGGTCCCGGCCCTTAAAGGGACAGTCTACCCTGTGTCATACTCCCACAGAAATATATTATTGGGGGTGTTCAGAAGCTCCACTTTTAACACTATATGTAACCAAGTATTTATCTTTCCTAACTTTGGTAAAATGCATTGTGTGTGTGTGTGTGTGTGTGTGTGTGTGTGTGTGTGTGTGTGTGTGTGTAAATGAATGAAAGAAACAGGTAGTCCCATTAATTTTTAAATTGTCTTCCTATGTATTTCAGTTGATTTCCTTATTCACCATAATTCCCTGGGACTAGGTTAATTACATTCAGGGGGTGTGGGGAGAAGGAGGAAAGGCTAGATAGTGTACTCAGTGAAGTGCTCAGCAGGGATCTGCAAACTTCTGTGACATGGATCTTTTGTACCAACTACAGAGACTACCTAGAGGGACAGGATGACTTAAATAACATAAATGAAACTGAAACATGGGGGTGGGAGGGGAGCAGGGAAGCGAGAGTGCTGCCTAGACAATGCCCTAAATCTAGGAATTTCTATTGTAAATAAAATTCCTTCTGTTTTTACAAAGAACACATCTACTATTGAAGTGTAAGTTCCCAGATATACAGTTAAAAAAGAAGACATTTTATAGTATCACTACTGTAACAGAAATTATAGTATCTTATAAAAACCCATACAATCAAGTGCCAAAAATCTAGTCACCTGTACTTTATGTGAAGCAGCTTATTAGTAATTAACATACTCACACCAAAACTATAAAATAATACCTATAATGGAGCTATTTCCCTTAGAGTTTAGCCATCATTTTATTCAGTCAATTATTAATGCACTTATGCTGAGAAATATAATGTCAAAAGCAGTCAATAAAGGATTTCCTCTTACATGATGTGGCTTGGGAATCACAAAATGAGTTTAAGTAAGTATGCAAAGACTTTTCTGACATAAAAGTTCATATTAGATACTAAAGGAAATGTGTGAATGGTAAAAAGTTGAAATTTCTTTGACTTTTATAACTCACATTATGTCCCTTCAGAGAGATGAGATTTACTATAGCTGGCTAATGTATCCTGTTCTTGGTAAGATTCTGACTGAAACTGAATAGTATCAAAAGGGCCTATTTTGTACTGTGTACTGATGCAGAATTAAGATTGATAATATGTCAGATGGACTAATTTAGTATTCCAAGGCATCTGGTATTAGAAAACAACAGCCTCAGAAATCATGCATAAATAATCACAAATTTCTGCGATGTTTGAAGCACCAATCCAGCAAAGCACTTAAGGGACTCTTAAAAAGCTTAAGCACTTTGCTGGATAAAGACCTTAATTTGGTGGCAAGTATGATGCCACTGATGGCAAGATTGTGTCTCTCTCTCTCCTTTGTGGATGTGCAAACAATGTAAGAGAACGAAGAACCTACTTGCATGCTAATTCAGGGGCTAGTTACAATGTCAAACTTTATTGTCTGACAAGCAAATAACTGCCCATATGAGAGGGAACAGAGCCATTCTTCCAGCCATACCTCAGCACCAGATAGGAAGAAAGGCCTACACTATGCCTGAGTGTGACAAAGTTGCTGTGCTGTTCACCTTTGCTGTGGCACAATATTTTCCATGAAAAACAACCCTGCATATAATCTCCTAATAGTGAGATCTCCTAGTACAATAGTGTTTTAGAAAATGTGGTGGAAGTCCAATTTTCAGTCTTTTAAACTGGACCCGTCAAATCACTGGAGATTATACTGTAGGAAGCAATCCTGCATTGACAGGAGGAGGATGACCTAATGATGATGGTCTTTCATACTTTAATTTCCATGAATCTATGTAACCTGAAAAGCAAATATTCTTAGCAAAGGAAGGTGATCTTTGAGAACTTAGCCATTGCAGTATGCTTTCACTGTTGTAGGAATATGTCTGCTAATGGCAGAATAAATTATGTAAAATAAGTCTCGTATAAGTCCAGTAAAACATCTAACAGAGTCAAGGACTGTACTTGAAATGTCTCTCTTTAAAGGAGTGTTACTTCAAAGGGATAATGATCAAAGCATGCATAAATTCCCAAAGGACATGGAAATATATGCATGGAGGGATTTTTACTCCGAATGCTAACAATGAATGTTTAGTTATTTGGTATCTGGTTATTATATATTAGTAGTTATGTGTGTGAAATGTCTTAATTTTGCTGTGACAGCTTGACTGTATCCCAGAAGTTAAAAATTTCAAAGTCCATCTTATATATATTCATAAAAAAGATGAAAGTGTTAATTCTAATTAAAATGACGCATGGTTCAGTAGCAGCCCTAATAAAGTCCCCATGGAAAAGTAAATTAAATAGCATTATATCCTCCCAGATGGGTCAAAACTTAGACTTCATTTTAGTATAAACTATTACTTTCCATGGAAATTTTTATAGTTAAGATTAAGTATGATTTATTTCTTTTTTTTTTTTCCTTTTTTTTTTTTTTTTTTGGTCTTAAAGTGATTTGAGTATATGCAGTATTTTTAAAAGGTTGTACCTCGGAAGTCAAAACTAAAAGTAATCTACACGTTCTGTTTCAGTTTTAAAGTATTTATATCATTTTATGTAACAACACAGAAATTGATAGCTAGAATACAGAAGGACTGAGTCAGCTTCTCTCAGCAATTTCTACACAGTGCTATTTGAGATACCATACTTTTCTCCTATATTAGGAATAATAGATATCTATAATAAATGAGTAGTAAACTTAGAAAGTAATGTATATATTCTAGAAACCTGTGTCGGGATACCAGGAAGATATTGAACCTACATAAAGATGCTCAGGTATGATTTGCTTTTTCACTCATAGATTAGATCATATGTGTCCTGAATTCAAATATAAAAGCATAAAAGGAGATGGACAGTCTTACTGGTTTAGAAAGTTTGGGATACCCTCAGATCAGCCAGCCTTGTTGGGGAAAGAAGTTAAACTGATGTTTGGTTTGTTGTTTTTATGATGATAGTCAAGACAAACCCCCAAAAGAGACAAGGTTGTTCAATACACAGTTTGTGCACACTCTCTTCAGATCCAGGGTAGGAACTCCCCTACTCATAGTGAGAAATAATTCATTCAATTACATTTGCTTGTTTTACTGTTTCTGAATTATCCAATGAATTGTGATTATTTCAAATGCATTGATTATTTCAAATCTGTCTAATTATTTATCTGTGTTAGAGCTGTGCAGAGGACAAAAATTGCATTTCACGAAGGATGTCTAGATTTTTTAAATTGCCTTTATTTCAAATCAGAACAAACCCCCAAAATTATGAAATTCTCTAAAAGAAAATTCTAAAAAAAAAAATATTTTGGAATCAATGAAAATGTTTCATTTTGCGTTTGACTTTTTATATTATAATATATAGTCAAAACATTTTGTTCTGGAAATGTCAAACAAGATGTTTTTCAATTGTTGGACATTTTATTTTCAGTTTTTCTCCTAAATGAAATTGTGGCAAAATTGGTACCATTTTGCAAAGCATTTTGATTTCAACTGAACTGCATTTTTGGACAGAAAGTGGTTTTGTCAAAGTTTATCCAACCAACTTTAGTCTGTGGCTTATCACAAGCAGTTTTTTTTTCCTGGTATTTAATGCTCTAAATTTGAACTGTGTTGACGGGGGACAAGACACATACAATGTCTTTGTACACTGATTGGATCAGTGAAACTCTTTTGATTCAAGTTTCTAGTATGAATACTCATGAGTTCATGGTTCAATTTTAAGTGTTGTAGTGAAGACTCCTGAAGTAAACTAATGTACTATAATGGGGAAATTAACACAAAAGAGGTATAACATAAGCAAAGCACATTTGTTGAAAATTTGGAATGGATATTCTTGGGAGAATGCCTGCAGTGTTAACCAACACCTACTGTGCAGATTTTCTAATTGGCTGGTGGTCTATGGATTACTTAGAAACATAGAAATATATGACCTGAAGGACTGTGAGAAGTCATGTAATCCAATGTCCTGCACTGAGGCAGGGTCAAATAAAGCTAGACCATCCCTGACAGCTGTTTGTTCAATCTTCTTGAAAACTTAGAATGATGGGGATTCCACAACTTCCCTTGGAAGCCTATTCCAGAATTTAATTACTATCTTACTTTTTCATAATAACTAATTTAAATCTCCCTTGCTACAGAAAAGCCCATTACTTCTTGTCCTACCTTCAGTGGTCATGGAGAACAATTGATCAACATCCTCTTCATAACAGCCCTTACCATATTTAAAGACTGTTATTGGGTCCAACCCTGTGTCTTCTTTTCCCAAGACTAAACATGCCCAGTTTTTTTTAACTTTTGCTCATCGGTCAGGTTGTCTAAACCTTTTATCATTTTTGTTGTTCTCCTGTGGACTCCGTCCAATTTGTCAACATCGTTCCTAAAGTGTGGTTCTCAGAATTAGATACAATATTCCAGCTGAGGCCCACCCATGCCAAATAAAGCAGGACAATTACCCCTCATGTCTTACATACCACACGCCTGTTAATATACCCCAGAATGGCATTAGCCTTTTGCAACTGCATCACATTGTTGATGCAGATTCAATCTGTGATGCTCTGTAATCCCCAAACCCTTTTCAGCAGAACTAATATCTAGCCCAGGGGTGGGCAAACTACGGCCCCTGGGCCGGATCCGGCCCCTCAGGGCTTTGGATCCGGACCGCGGGATTGCCACCCCCGTGGCACCATGGACCCCGCGCTGTTCCCAGAAGCGGCCAGCACCACATCCCTGCGGCCCCTGGGAGAGGAGGGGCAGAGGGCTCTGTGCACTACCCTTCCTGTGTGTACCTCCCCCGAAGCGCCCATTAACTGGGAATGGGGAACCGCGGAGCCCTCTGACCCCCCTCCCCCAGGGGCTGCAGGGACATGGTACCAGCCACTTCCCGGAGTGGCGCAGGGCTGGGGCCAGGGCAGGCAGGCAGCCCTGCCCTGGCCCTGGTGCATGCTGCTACTACCCTGGAGCCACTCTAAGTAAGCAGTGCCGGGCCGGAGTCCAAACCCCTCCTGCACCCCTCCCCCCAACTCCCTGCCCTGAGTCCCCTGCCTGCAACCCAACCTCCTGCCGCACCCCAACCCCCTGCCACACCCCAACCCCCTGCCATACCCTGCACCCCTCCTGTACCCAAACCCCCTGCCTGAGCCCCCTCCCTCACTCCGCACCTCTCCCTGCACCATTGCCCTGTGCACCCTCTCCTGCGCCCAACCCCCTTCCTTGAGCCCCCTCATATATCCTGCACCCCTTCTCTGCTCCAACCCCTTACCCTGAGCCCCTTCCTGCACACCGCACCCCCTCCCACACCCTGCACTCCCTCCCACACCCCAACCTCCTGCCCCAGCCCTACATTCATGGCCCTGCAAGCAATTTCCCCACCCAGATGTGGCCCTCGGGGCCAAAAAGTTTGCCCACCCTGATCTACCCAGTTATTCCTCATTTTGTAATTGCGCATTTGATTTTTCGCACTGAAGTGCAAAGTACATCATTTATCTTTATTGAATTTAATCTTGTTGAATTCAGACCAATTCTCCAGTTTGCCAAGGGCATTTTCAAATCTAAGCTTGTCCTCCAAAGTGCTTGGAACTCCTCCCAGCTTGGTGTCACCCACAAATTTTATAAGCACACCCCACTCCATTATCCAAGTCATTAATGAAAATATTGAATAATACCAGATCCAGGACTGACCCCTGCAGGATCTCACTCCATACACCATCCCAGTTTTACAGCAACCATTGTAACTACTCTGAGGTGTGCACCTGTCCTATAGTAATTTCATCTAGGCCACATTTCTCTAGTTTGCTTGTGAGAATATCTTGTGGGACTGTGTCAAAAGTCTTACTACAGTCTAGATAGGTCATGTCTACAACTTCCCTGCTATCCCCTAGGCCAGTAACCTTGTAAAAGATGGAAATTAGATTAATTTGGCATGATTTATTCGTGAAAAATCCATGCTGGCTAGTCCTTATAACCCTATTATCCTCTAGGTGCTTATAAACTGATTGTTTAATAATTTGCTCCTGTATTTTTCCAGGTACCAGAGATAGGCTTACTGGTCTATAATTCCCCAGGTCCTCTTTGTTCCACTTTTTTACAGATAGGCACTATGGTTGCTCTTCTTCAAAGATAATCGCTAATGGTTCTGAGACTGCTTCAGCTAGTTCCTTAAGTATTCTAGGATGAATTTCATCAGGCCCCTACCAACTTGAATAGATCTAACTTATCTAAATAGTCTTTAACCTGTTTGTTCCCTATTTTTGGCTTGTAGTGTTTCCCCCTTGTTTTTAATATTAATTGTGTTGAGTATCTGGCCACTAAAACCTTGATGGTGTTCTGCAGAGAGCTGGCTGGTTATATGATCCTGAATGGAAGGGAAAGTAGTTCAAGAAACAATCTGTTAAAACACACAGTCCATACTGTGAACATATTTGAGACTTCTGCCCTATTGTAGGTGGTAGTAATTGGCAAATATCGTCCTTTTAATGGCTTCTACAAGAAATGAAGTCTCTAGTGTTAAAATGGCAATGTAAAAGTTGATCTTCGTTTACATTATCAGTGTGGGTGAAGAGTTTCAGGTTGAAATGAAACCAATAGATTGATTCTTTAACTAAAACATGACAAACTTAAAAGTGAAGTTGTAGCATTTATTTAGTCTGAGTATGGATTTTATAGTAGTTTCATTGAAAATTTGACTCTAAACATTACTAAGGATTTTTTAAAAGTATTTTTCACTAGAACTACATTTTATCAGTCGTTATTATGTTGATGGTGCTTTGTGTATATCTAATTAAGAGTTGATAAAACCAAGAAAATCAAATGCCATATATATGCTACATTCATATCAAGTGCTACATTTTCAAAATGTAGGGCAATGGAGTGTTTCAAAATTGCAAAAAGAACACACAAATATGCAGGTACCCAAAATGTGCAGGTATCCATCTATATTTGAGCTTGGAAGCGTGATTCCCAGCTCTCATAACCGTACCTGTTCTAGCTCTACCTGAGGTAGCACCTCAAAATAGCAGTGGGTCCAGAGTGGCACAGGCAGCGTTTGAGCTGCCCACTAGGAGTATGTACCAAGGGGGTCAGGCAGGATTGTATTTGGGGTGGCTGGAGATACCAAAGATACAATACTACTTTTAGGCACTAGCTCGAGGAGTCCTATTAAAGTCAATGATGACTACTTATTTGAGTAAAGTTTCTCATTTACCTAAGTGCTTATAGTATCGGGTCATTGGATTGTCAGGTCCTCAGGGCAAGAACCTGTCATTTCTTTAATGATCAGTACAGTTTCATGTACTTGTATGATGCAGTATAAAAATAAGGATAAGCAGTGTGAGTGAGTGAAATTGTTAGAAAATTATTTACAGCTTTCAAAGGAAAATGGTGGGTAATTTCCATTGTGCTCATGGAAATCTAAGGGAAATAGATGGTTGACTGAGGGCTAGTCTACAGGAACAATTAGACTGGGGCAAGCTGGGGTTTGAATCTACACCACACTAGCCTGCTGTAGTCCAAATATCTGTGTGCACCCTGCTGATGCTTATTAATTAATTAGTGCACTTTGAACTAGCCCCATTTCAAAGACGAATAGATCAAAGCATTATAATGAATTGTTAACACATGTCAGTAGATGTATGTGGACAGTTAGACCACAGCAGGCTAGATTCTCGCCCCCGCTTGCTACAATTTAATTATTCATGTGGACAAGACCTAAGTAATTGCTAATATACGTGTGCAAATTTAGTCAAAAAAGCCTCTAGTCATCAACTCTAGAACGGTTTAAATGCTTCTATGGGTTTAGATTAGGAGGACCATGACATTTACAACAAGCAGCAGGCAATATGACCCTGATAATTTTCCATTAGTCTGAGGAGCATTTGATTTTATACATAAATAGTAGCTCTTCAGACATACAAATTTATTTAAGTTTAAATGGCTGATTAAATAAAATTTTGCTACAATTTTGATTCATAGATCAGTTTAAGGTAACAATTTTATATGAGCAATCTGACATTTCCATGTAAAGGAATTACACTAACATAAATAACTACTTACCTTGTAAAGTATCAAAATTCAAAAAAGTCCACAGCTAAGACTACAATAAAGGGAGAAACTTTACATATGCAAATTCCTTCCATTTAAGAAATATACAGCATGGATAAAATCAGAAGAAACTTTAAAACAAAATTCCATTTTCATATTTTTCACTAGAGCACTACATACAATCAGAATACAAAAGTCATTAGGTTGGCGAATGACTTCGGGAATACACACATTTCTACATAAGCATATTTTATTACCTTCAAAATGTATTGCATATTGATCATCAAAATCAATTAAAAGAAATAATCTCTTCTGTGGTACATGCAAAAATGGGTTCTTATAACCCAATTATCCTCTAGGTGCTTATAAACTGATTGTTTACATGGCAGAGGGGCATTGCTGGCACATGATGGCATATATCACATTGGTAGATGTGCAAGTGAACTAAATAGTTTACTTTTTTAAAGGCAGCATTGAGATTGCCCTTTCTTAATGATTGAGTTAAGGCTAGATTCTGTGTTGCACAGATAAGAAGCTGATAATAAGTAGGCCACACTGCAGTGCTGGGGAGAAGAGCAGAATAGTAGGAGAAATTATTCTCTTGTATCGTAGCTAGGACGCAATATTGCTCTGAATTATACTAGGCTTGCTCAGAGTGTGCCTACGAATAAGCTTGAGGAATCCACACCCACAACACAGAGACAGCCAATCCATCACCTCTATCTTAATTTTTGTTTGTCCATGCAAAATATCTCTGTATAACGATGTACAGAGAACTCCTCCGGGGCCTCCCACTCATGGTGAGTCAACCCCACAGACCTCAATCTGCACTCCTGGGGCTCCTCAACTGCTGAAGGGTGGGGGACACTTCCTTTAGGTGTACCAGGCCACAAGCTATTTTGCCAACAGCTGCTTACTAAAGATGTTACCAAGTACCTGATATACCTACTGCTGTATTCAAACCTCTCTTCCAAGAACTCCAGCCCCCCACATTTCAGGTGCTAGCACAGCACTATATACATTACTCTTTAAGATGAGTTTTTCCCCCAGAAATCCATGTAGTGCAGAGCTTACTAGTACAGTTGTGCTGCTTATCATGGTACTTTCTTCTTAGCAGGAAATTGCCATACTGCTTGCATAATCTCTTCCAAGTAAAAATGGAAAGAAATTAGATGAATTTTGTCAGGTGACAGTTAAGCTGTGCTGCACACACACTGTACCCATGAATTAACAGACAAAATAACATGCCAGTATAGCTTATAGGACTATGGAAGCACAAATGTATCATGGTTTTTTTGGAACATTATTTCAGAAATTGGTGCCCAATAAATCCTTGTTGCATCAAGAACATTATTTAGGCTTCCTACAGAGCACAGCAGGTACCCAATTCATCTAGCCGAGAGGCCCCTTTCTGCTTTCACCTTGAAAATGCAGGTCAGCAAGATTACTATACATCCCCTGCCACTTATTCATAGATTCATAGATTCTAGGACTGGAAGGGACCTCGAGAGGTCATAGAGTCCAGTCCCCTGCCCACATGGCAGGACCAAATACTGTCTAGACCATCCCTGACAGACATTTATCTAACCTTCTCTTAAATATCTCCAGAGATGGAGATTCCACAACCTCCCTAGGCAATTTATTCCAGTGTTTAACCACCCTGACAGTTAGGAACTTTTTCCTAATGTCCAACCTAGACCTCCCTTGCTGCACTTTAAGCCCATTGCTTCTTGTTCTATCCTTAGAGGCTAAAGTGAACAAGTTTTCTCCCTCCTCCTTATGACACCCTTTTAGATACCTGAAAACTGCTATCATGTCCCCTCTCAGTCTTCTCTTTTCCAAACTAAACAAACCCAATTCTTTCAGCCTTCCTTCATAGGTCATGTTCTCAAGACCTTTAATCATTCTTGTTGCTCTTCTCTGGACCCTTTCCAATTTCTCCACATCTTTCTTGAAATGCGGTGCCCAGAACTGGACACAATACTCCAGCTGAGGCCTAACCAGAGCAGAGTAGAGCGTAAGAATGACTTCTCATGTCTTGCTCACAACACACCTGTTAATACATCCTAGAATCATATTTGCTTTTTTTGCAACAGCATCACACTGTTGACTCATATTTAGCTTGTGGTCCACTATAACCCCTAGATCCCTTTCTGCCATACTCCTTCCTAGACAGTCTCTTCCCATTCTGTATGTGTGAAACTGATTTTTTCTTCCTAAGTGGAGCATTTGGCATTTGTCTTTGTTAAACTTCATCCTGTTTAACTAAGACCATTTCTCCAATTTGTCCAGATCATTTTGAATTATGATCCTGTCCACCAAAGCAGTTGCAATCCCTCCCAGTTTGGTATCATCCGCAAACTTAATAAGCATACTTTTTATGCCAATATCTAAGTCATTAATGAAGATATTGAACAGAGCCGGTCCCAAAACAGATACCTGCAGAACCCCACTTGTTATGCCTTTCCAGCAGGATTGGGAACCATTAATAACAACTCTCTGAGTACGGTTATCCAGCCAGTTATGCACCCACCTTATAGTAGCCCCATCTAAATTGTATTTGCCTAGTTTATCGATAAGAATATCATGCGAGACCATATCAAATACCTTACTAAAGTCTAGGTATACCACATCCACAGCTTCTCCCTTATCCACAAGACTCGTTATCCTATCAAAGAAAGCTATCAGATTGGTTTGACATGATTTGTTCTTTACAAATCCATGCTGGCTATTCCCTATCACCTTGCCACCATCCAAGTGTTTGCAGATGATTTCCTTAATTACTTGCTCCATTATCTTCCCTGGCACAGAAGTTAAACTAACTGGTCTGTAGTTTCCTGGGTTGTTTTTATTTCCCTTTTTATAGATGGGCACTATATTTGCCCTTTTCCAGTCTTCTGGAATCTCTCCCATCTCCCATGATTTTCCAAAGATAATAGCTAGAGGCTCAGATACCTCCTCTATTAGCAGCTTGAGTATTCTAGGATGCATTTCATCAGGCCCTGGTGACTTGCAGGCATCTAACTTTTCTAAGTGATTTTTAACTTGTTCTTTTTTTATTTTATCCGCTAAACCTACCCCCTTCCCATTAGCATTCACTATGTTAGGCATTCCTTCAGACTTCTCGGTGAAGATCGAAACAAAGAAGTAATTAAGCATCTCTGTCATTTCCAAGTTTCCTGTTACTGTTTCTCCCTCTTCACTGAGCAGTGGGCCTACCCTGCTCAGTGAACTCATTTTGGTCTTCCTCTTGCTTCTAATGTATTGATAAAAAGTTTTCTCGTTTCCCTTTATTCCCATAGCTAGTTTGAGCTCATTTTGTGCCTTTGCCTTTCTAATCTTGCTCCTGCATTCCTGTGTTGTTTGCTTATATTCATCCTTTGTAATCCGTCCTAGTTTCCATTTTTTATATGACTCCTTTTTATTTTTTAGATCAGGCAAGATCTCGTGGTTAAGCCACGGTGGTCTTTTGCCACATTTTCTATCTTTCCTAACCAGTGGAATAGCTTGCTTTTGGGCCCTTAATAGTGTCCCTTGGAAAAACTGCCAACTTTCATCAGTTGTTTTTCCCCTCAGTCTTGATTCCCAAGGACCTAACCTATTAGCTCTCTGATTTTACCATAATCCGCCTTCCTGAGATCCATTGTCTCTATTTTGCTGTTCTCCCTTCTACCCTTCCTTAGAATTGCAAACTCTATGATTTCATGATCACTTTCACCCAAGCTGTCTTCTACTTTCAAATTCTCAACGAGTTCCTCCCTGTTTGTTAAAATCAAGTCTAGAACAGCTTCCCCCCAGAAGCTTTTTCAACCTTCTGAAATAAAAAGTTGTCTGCAATGCAGTCCAAGAACTTGTTGGATAGTCTGTGCCCCGCTGTGTTATTTCGCCAACATATATTTGGATAGTTGAAGTCCCCCATCACCACCAAATCTTGGGCTTTGGATGATTTTGTTAGTTATTTAAAAAAAGCCTCATCCACCTCTTCCACCTGGTTAGGTGGCCTGTAGTAGACTCCTAGGATGACATTGTTGCTTTGGGCAAGGATCAACAACTAATGACATGCACAGTCGTTGCAAAGTAGACAGATAGGAATGTAAAAATTTTTAAAAGTAAAATACTTAGAAATGTGAACTGAGCAGTGCCCATTTCTTTCCTGATCTGAACCCAGCCTTACATAACTTCTCCTTCTCCATGTCCAGAGGAGACTTTAGAGCAAAGATGTAGAGGTGAACACTTTAAGGAATAGTTAAATGGATGCAGCAGTGATCTTTGCTAAGGATAGCTTGTGGCTTCAGTCCCATTGAAAACAATGGGAGATAGATTCCCTTCTCAAAATGGCAATGTAACTCAGAGTAGCCTGTGGCCTCAGTTCCATTGATAACAATTGTAGATGGCAACCATTTTGAAAGTGGTTATTTGTGGAATTCTTTTAATATTATTCCTCAGCTTCTGCTCAAGGAGAAACTTTCAGTTATGATTGATTTTTAAAAAAGGCCATGAATCATTTTAAAGGAGAATTCAAATGTAGCTTATGGAAAAGATTTCAGTGAACTTAAATAAAAGTTTAAAGAATCTGCATTATTCAATTAACATCTGTGATGAGGTGAACTAGGCTCAGAGGGCCCCAGATGGAAGCTTCGTGATTCTACCACACCCAATCGCAGGAAAGAGCCGGAGAGGTGAGTCCTCTAGGTTGCTTAGAGTGGCTGTAGGGAAACAGCCAATCGGAGAAGAAGTTGCAGCAAGCATCCAGTCAGAGTCCAGTGGGCTCATATGAAAGGGAGCTACTGGACAGAGTAGATTCAGTTGTTAGCTAGAGGTGGAGGAGCAAGGATGGTGCTCCTGGTTGACTGCGGGGCTGGAAAGAGCAGTTGCTGGCAGGGACTAGGGGGGGGAAGGTGCTCATGGCTGGCTGCAGGGACTCAAGAAAGACTTCAGCCCTGGGATAAGAGTGAAAGTACTGAGGCCACAAGGAAGTGGCCTAGGGAACAATAGCAGCAACAACAGAGGAAATAGTTAAAGGGAAGCAGCAGATGGTTCTACTTATAGAGTCCATGGGATGGGATCCAGGGTAGTGGGTGGGCCTGGGTCCCTCCCACCACAGCCATTGGAGAAGTGTCTTAAGCCCTGAGCAAAAGAGTAGGCCAGGGAAGGGGCTGAAGGCCCAGAAGAGTGACAGAGCTGGAGCAACTGGTGAAGAGTCTCCAGGGAAGAAGCCCTGGGGGCGCTGCTCCATACCAGAGCAGGGACAGTTTGAGGGGAAGGGCTGAGAAGCAGTTTGAGAAGCAAGCCCAAGAGGGGCTAGAACCAGAGTAAGAACATAAGAACGGCCATACTGGGTCAGACCAAAGGTCCATCCAGCCCAGTATCCTGTCTACTGACAGTGGCCAATGCCAGGTACCCCAGAGGGAGTGAACATAACAGGTAATGATCAAGTGATCTCTCTCCTGCCATCCATCTCTACCCTCTGACAAACAGAGGCTAGGGACACCATTCCTTACACATCCTGACTAATAGCCATTAATTGACTTAACCTCCATGAATTTATCTAGTTCTCTTTTAAACCCTGTTATGGTCCTAGCCTTCACAACGTCCTTAGGCAAGGAGTTCCACAGGTTGACTGTGCGCTGTGTGAAGAAGAACTTCCTTTTATTTGTTTTAAACCTGCTGCCCATTAATTTCATTTGGTGGCCCCTAGTTCTTAAATTATGGGAACAAGTAAATAACTTTTCCTTATTCACTTTCTTCACACCATTTATGATTTTATATACCTCTATCATATCCCCCCTTAGTTTCCTCTTTTCCAAGCTGAAAAGTCCTAGCCTCTTTAATCTCTCCTCCTATGGGTTCCATTCCAAACCCCTATTCATTTTAGTTGCCCTTTCCTGAACTTTTTCTAATGCCAGTATATCTTTTTTGAGATGAGATCATATCTGTATGCAGTATTCAAGATGTGGGTGTACCATGGATTTAAATAAGGGCAATAAGATATTCCCCGTCCTATTCTCTATCCCTTTTTTAATGATTCCTAACATCCTGTTTGGTTTTTTGACTGCCACTGCATACTGCATGGACAGCTTCAGAGAACTATCCATGGTGACTCCAAGATCTCTTTCCTGATTAGTTGTAGCTAAATTAGCCTCCATCGTATTGTATGTATAGTTGGGGTTATTTTTTCCAATGTGCATTACTTTACATTTATCCACATTAAATTTCATTTGCCATTTTGTTGCCCAATCGCTTAGTTTTGTGAGATCTTTTTGAAGTTCTTCACAGTCTGCTTTGGTCTTAACTATCTTGAGCAGTTTAGTATCATCTGCAAACTTTGCCACCTCACTGTTTGCCCCTTTCTCCAGATCATTTATGATTAAGTTGAATAGGATTGGTCCTAGGACTGACCCTTGGGGAACACCACTAGTTACCCCTCTCCATTTTGAAAATTTACCATTTATTCCTACCCTTTGTTCCCTGTCTTTTAACCAGTTCTCAATCCATGAAAGGATTTTCCCTCTTATCCCATGACAACTTAATTTACATAAGAGCCTTTGGTGAGGGACCTTGTCAAAGGTTTTCTAGAAATCTAAGTACACTATGTCCACTGGATCCCCTTTCTCCACATGTTTCTTGACCCCTTCAAAGAACTCTAATAGATTAGTAAGACATGATTTCCCTTTACAAAAATCATGTTGACTTTTGCCCAACAATTTATGTTCTTCTATGTCTCTGACAATTTTATTCTTTACTATTGTTTCAACTAATTTGCCCGATGCTGACATTAGACTTACCAGTCTGCAATTGTCAGGCTCACCTCTAGAGCCCTTTTTAAATATTGGCGTTACATTAGCTATCTTCCAGTCACTGGGAACAGCATCTTCCAGAAGCTGATTTAAAGGACAGGTTACAAACCATAGTTAATAGTTCTGCAATTTCACATTTGAGTTCTTTCAGAACTCTTGGGTGAATGCCATCTTTTCCCAGTGACTTGTTACTGTTAAGTTTATCAATTAATTTCAAAACCTCCTCTAGTGACACTTCAATCTGTGATAATTCCTCAGATTTGTCACCTACAAAGGATGGCTCAGGTTTAGGAATCTCCCTAACATCCTCAGCTGTGAAGACTGAAGCAAAGAATTCATTTAGTTTCTCCGCAATGACTTTATCGTCTTTAAGCGCTCCTTTTGTATCTCGATCGTCCAGGGGCCCTGGTTATTTAGCAGGCTTCCTGCTTCTGATGTACTTAAAAAACATTTTGTTATTACCTTTTGAGTTTTTGGCTAGCTGTTCTTCAAACTCCTTTTTGGTATTTTATTACATTTTTACACTTAATTTGGCAGTGTTTATGCACCTTTCTATTTACCTCACTAGGATTTGACTTCCACTTTTTAAAAGATGCCTTTTTATCTCTCACTCCTTCTTTTACATGGGTGTTAAGCCATGATGGCTCTTTTTTAGTTTTTACTGTGTTTTTTAATTTGGGATATACATTTAAGTTGGGCCTCTATTATGGTGTCTTTGAAAAGCGTCAGTGAAGCTTGCAGGGATTTCACTCTAGTCACTGTACCTTTTAATTTCCGCTTAACTAACCTCCTCATTTTTGCATAGTTCTCCTTTCTGAAATTAAATGCCACAGTGTTGGGCTGTTGAGGTGTTCTTCCCACAACAGGAATGTTAAATGTTATTATATTATGGTCACTATTTCCAAGTGGTATTGTTATAGTTATCTCTTGGACCAGATCCTGCGCTCTACTCAGGACTAAATCGAGAATTGCCTCTCCCCTTGTGGGTTCCTGTACCAGCTGCTCCAAGAAGCAGTCATTTAAAGTACCGAGAAATTTTGTCTCTGCATTTCATCCTGAGGTGACATGTACCCAGTCAATATGGGGGTAACTGAAATCCCCCACTATTATAGAGTTCTTTATTTTGATTGCGTCTCTAATCTCCCTTAGCATTTCATCATCACTATCACCGTTCTGGTCAGGTGGTTGATAATAGACCCCTACTGTTATATTCTTATTAGCGCATGGAATGCTCTAATAATATCCATAGAGATTCTATGGAACATGTGGATTCATTTAAGATTTTTACTTCATTTGATTCTACATTTTCTTTCACATATAGTGCCACCCCCACCCCGCACGACCTGTTCCGTCCTTCCAATATATTTTGTACCCCGGAATGATTGTGTCCCATTGATTGTTCCCACTCCACCAGGTTTCTGTGATGTGTACCATGAAAGGCCCTACTGGACTGATTAAGGACTGAGCCCAGGTAGGGCTGCAGGAAGAGACTAACCCAGCGTACTGTGATAGGCACTGTTGGACTTGTACCCCAGAAGCAATTTGTTTTGTTCACGTACAACCTGTCTGTGACTCAGCCACCAAAGAGGCACCTGATGAGGGCAGTAGCCGGTGGGAGGCTCTGTGAGCAACATAAAGTTGAAAAAGAGCAGGCGTGCACACACATTTGATAGAGGGCACTCGCAGGAGGTGAGTGGGCCCTGCCGTAACATCACTTCTTAAACAAAAGAAGTGTGACACACAGTAGTAAATTTAAGATCCATTTTAAATAAAGTTTACCTTCTAACCTAATTTACTTGTAAATTCTCAGAATGTTCACTTTATACTCAAAGAGTAAGTGGTGTAATTATGAGGAGGATATGCTGTATTTTATATATAGACTAAATCCCTGCTTTAATTTGAAAATTCAGTTCAGCCTTAAATATGGAGTTGCAACTAGTGTTTCCATAATAGATTTGATTTCTTGTATTAATAAACATTTTTGTAAATTTGATAAGTAATTTTTTTAATGGTCTGATTTTAAAACAGTTTAGGTGAGATCTTCAGCTGGTGTAAATTGGCATAGCTTAATTGAAATCAATGGAGATGCACCAAATTACACCAGGTGAGAAACTGGCAGTTTTCTGTTCTTTGTTGTCCTAATTATATGGTTTTTAAAAATCTAGATTAAGAATTCCTGCCATGTATTTCTATAACAGAGTTATAAAACATAATTGCTGGTATGTTGAAATTATTTTAAAATAATAGCATGAGAGAGGAGTTATTTTGGTGCTTAGTAGAGAGTCTCTTGGAAATTTCACTCTTCCATAACCTATATTCTTTGCATTTAAATATAGGCAAGATGTTGCGTTTCAAAATACCTCACCTTCCATAGGGAAGTATTGTGACAGGACTTGTCATAGTCAGTATTCACCATATGTTTGGTGAGGAATGTTTATCTCTCTTCTCTCTTAGGTTGTAATGATTCTCTAAGAGAATGGCTACTGGTCAGTGTATTTCTAATTCTTTCAAAACAATCATTTGCATTTCAAAAGGCTCATATGAGTAAACATACTTTATAGTTCCATCTGTCATTTCCTCCCCAGTGAGAACTAAAGTAAGAACAGTGTAGCAGGGAAGAAATTTCTGTCCTTTAAGTCTATATATACACCATTTTCCTTTGAATTGTAAGGAGAAGTTAGATACGTTTTCTGTAGCTGTCTCTTTATAGTACACTGTTTTGCTAAAAATTAGCATAAAATAAATTCTGACACTGAGTAGAAAAATGGCATTTTGGGAAAAAAAAAAAAACAACAACCACTTTTCCTCTTCATACCCTAGCTCCACATTATACAATATATTTTTTTTAAAGTCACTTCAGAATTTCTCAACTCTAGTTTTACTTCATTAATAGAGTTTCTCTCTAACCTGTTTACCTTCTCACATGTTCAGTATTACCAAACCCTATTTTGTTTTTAGAGTGGGACAAATACTTAAAAGAACATTTTCTATAAATGTTTGCTCAAATGAAAGTTGGATTAGCTTTGGTTTTCCATTTCTAACTCCTTTTGACTCCATCCTAGTGATGGTGCTTACTGTCAGGAACCATCTACAGAGTGGATAAAAATAGGTTTGGTTTTTTTTTATTTAAATTATATGATTAATTTAAACACAGGGTGTTTTTTTAAAAATAGACCCACTTAAAATAAAAATTTGAAATTAACTATGAATGTTAAGAGCTAAGCTTATAATCTAATAAAATCATTTACATTAAGTACAAAATTTAAGAAATACCATGTTTGCTGCCACATTTTCAAGAAAGTCAGACCACTGAACTGGTGGAAATCACTGGCTAATCACCTGGAACCAGAGTTTGTTGAAATGCTACTCCTGCAGTTTTTACAGCAGTAGCCTCTTCTGCAGATGCAGAGGGAATATTTTCTTCATTTTAGTTTATTTAAGCAGTTCAGTGATTAGTTCATTCAAAGTTAAGAAGCCAATTGGGAGTTGAAAAGGAGAAAAAACTTGTTTTCCTTTTCCACTATTTGAATAAAAAACAAGTGAGAGGATGAGATCTAAAAGTTCTAATCCCTGGAAGAACCTGGTGACCGGAAAAAATCCATTCAATTCATTAACCACCGATAATACTTTGTTTGATAAACCAAGTCTTCAAGGCAAAATATTTTTGATTAATCTTTTTTTTTTCTGATGTGTCCAGCATATTTAAGGTAATTATTTTTTTTAAAGAATGCTCTTTCTGTGCATTTTAATTTATTTGAATTTCTATCCAAATAGAGATTGACACAAATCAAGTAAAAAATTAATCTGGTAAATAAGAAATGCCTCATTCAACATTTTCTAACATAAAAAGTGTAAAAATTGAGAATCTGAATAAAGGTAAATTATGCAATGTAAATTCTTAAACAAATATTCAGAGACATACCCTCCTGGTTAGCAAAGAGAGAACCCAAATTTCCCGTAAAGGCTATATTTAGATGGCAAGCAACATGTTTTAATAGGTACCAACCAGTGAGAATTAATCTTTATTCAGAAAAATAATAAATGCAAAACATGATTAACATTGATTATTTAAATCAAGGTTTCCTGTTGGCTGATTTCAATAATGATTAAAATCAGTTATTTAAATCACTTTGATTTAAATCAAAGCACCCTGATTCATGAAACTGAATTTTAATTAACTATTAGACTAACACAAAATGAACTTTTATTTTGTAAGTGTGAATATTTGCATAGGAATCCTGACCTTCATAGTTAAATTCATCCATTCCTGGATCAGAAACAATACCATGTGGCTTGTGTCCACTCAAGTTCCAGATATTTAATTTACATGGATGAAATGCCCATGATCTACAGGTTTAGGATTTTTCATAGGAGATAGTCTGTGAATAACTTTAACTAAACTAGAGAAAATTATGAATTGCATGCAGATGATTCATGAACAGAAAGAGGTTAAATTAACAGAATAATGTATTCACTATGAATTTATTTATATCTATTCTCTCTTTCACACACACAATTAAATTTAAATATACAATTAAAATTAAAGCCAGACCACATCCTCCTGTAGAGAAACCAACAGTGGAGGGTCATAGGGTTCTCAGAGTTTTGGAACAAGCATTCTTTCTAATGGCTCTCCAAACTTCAGGAAACTTTTTCCCTGGATCCTGGGATCCAACACCTTACCAAACCCTTTAGCAGCACAGTTCCAACAGCAGACATGCTGTTGTTGGCTACATTGCCTTGGCTGCTGAGTGGCAGCTACAGATTGGACCCCAAGGCATTTAATGTATTTAAGGTATTAACTTCTACTCAGATGTTTTCTGGGGTACCTTCAGGGTTAGTATGGGACAGTACTCTGGAATGCACCCAGTCTTCTGCTCTACCACTTCCCGCCTAAAGGATGGTGCCATGGAGGCATCACTTCGCCATTCAGCTGCATCAGGGAGAGAGAGCCACTTGCAGATTCAAGAGAAACAATCCATGCCTAGCTCTACCCTCTTTTCCTCTTCCTCGCTGGGCCCCCATTGTTTCTACAGTTCTGTAATAATTAGGTCAGCTGTTGGCTACAGACTTTGTTGTGTGATGACAGCCACAAGATCAACAGGCTCTCTTTTCCTTTCAGTACTGAATCGGGATTCTCTGCTAAAAAGAAGCAAAGGCAAAGTAAGCGATTATATTATCTGTGACAAAAAGGATGAGATACAGAAGAGCAAGGGAGGGAGCTTAATTAGGGTTACCATATTTCAACAATCAAAAAAGAGGACGGGAGGAGCCCTGCCCCCGTTCTGCCCTAGCCTGGCCCCTGCCCCTTCCACTCCCTCCCACTTCCCGCCCCCCTCAGAACCTCCAACCCTCCCCCGCAATCCTTGTCCCCTGACTACCCCCTCCTGAGACCCCCCCACCCTAACTGCCCCCCTAGAACCCTACCCCCTACCTGTACCCTGACTGCCCAAAACCTTACACCCCCAACCCCAGACAGCCCCCCCGAACTTCCGATCCATCCAACCTTGCTCCCTGTCTCTTGACTGCCCCCTCCAGAACCTCCCTGCCCCTTCTCTGACCCCCTGGCCCCCTTATCCTGCCGCTCAGAATAGAGTGCTGCAGAGCAACGCGCTCGGCAGCGAGCTCCAGATTGCCGGAGGCCTGATGTGAATGGCTGGCCGGCGATCTGCGAATGCAGGGAGGGGGAGGGAGGGAGAGAGAGAGAGAGAGGAGGGGAGTGATTTAGAGTTGCAGGGGAGAGGAGGGGAAGCGGAGGAGGGGCTCTGGCTGTCAGAGCCCCGTGCAAGTGGCACGATCCGGCCGTCTGCCCTGTCAGCTGCGCACGCTCTGTATGGGGGGGGAAATCCAGACATTTACAAATTCCCCCCGGACGCTATTTTTAACCCAAAAAAGCCGGACATGTCCGGCAGAATCTGGACGAATGGTAACCCTAGCTTAATCATTAGTAATAAAAAAAAATATTACTGCTGAAATGCATAAAAGGGGATGGAGACTAACTGCCACTGAAATGGCAAGTGATCACCCAGTTCTTAATATTAAGAAGATACATTTTAACAAATTTCATGCACCTAGGGCCCTAATCCACAACTCATCTTCTCTGGTGAATTTCAACAGTCTTGCAAAGAGATTAGGGTTTGTTTTGTTTCTCACCCCCCCGCCCCCCCACTTATGCCAGTTTTCTTTCAGAAAATTCAGTGGATTGCATGAACCTTAGTCAGTGTTTGATTTGTCACAAAGCCCCAAACAAAGAAGTTTTACTATATTGTGAGGTGTCATGCAGGCCTCCTCCTGTGTGCATAAATTCAATAATTTGATTTTCCTTTTAAACAAATTCTCTGCTTTATCTCAGGAAAGATACAGCCTCTGTTGCAGTGCCTATGGGAAATCAGTCAATTAAAGATGGCTACATTTTATTTATAATTTAAAGAATATATATATATATAAATTCTTCATCTGCCATGTGTTTTAGATTACAAACTCTTTTGCGCATGGATCATATATTTTCATTTATGTGTTACGCCTCCTAGCACAATAGGTCTCAATCCTGTTTGGGGGCCTTTGGGCACTATTGCAATATAAATATTAAATAATCACTTCTCAGCTATCTACTCAGAAGTCCAAAAAAGCCTAGTACAAGCTGTCTCTTCCACAGAGATTAGTCTGAAGGAAGATTTTTTCAACAAAATATCACCATGACCTCTTGTGCTCAGCTTACTTGTAACAATATACATTTTTTTCTACCCACCAGTGCAAGATCTGAGAATTAAACTGGGTTCTTTCCTTCTCCCTTTAATAAAGGTTCTGCAGGATAAATTATGTGTTCATGAACCATTGTGCCACTCCATGGCCTGCTGTCAATTTATACAAGTGTAACTCACTGGAACTTAATTTTCTTTATCACACAGGAAGAATAGAATCCAGCAAACTCCCCCCTAACCATTTTGGCTCTGCAATGCTAACAGGAATAACACATTTGTTTCATTAAAGACAGCAGAATGCACACAGGCATGCATATATATATATATTTATATTTATTTATTTATACATACTGCTCCGATCACCCTACTATCGGAGTGCTTTCCACATAAAATCAATAGCAACAGCCAAGTTGCTAGTGGATTTCATGTAGTCCCTATTACTTCTCCCTTTTCAGGGTCGAAACTCTGCTGGGGATAGCTTGCTTGTTTGGTTTGGTTCGTTTGTTGTAAGGGGACTTGGCATCTGATGGGGCTCAGGAATAAAAAGGATGTTCTAACTGTGACCGTCACTTACGGCAGAAAGGCTCTCTCAAAGAGGAAGGCCTGGCAATGTTTCCTAAAGATGGTCAGACTCTTGATACGCTTGGAGAGGTAGAGCAGTGTGAGAATGGAGATCTTACCAACATTCATAGCCATTAGATCATTTTTTAAATGCCACTTAGAGCTGTACTCCAGACTGAACCCTGATTGTGAGGCATCCAGGCTGATGTTATATGCCGTTGGAGCTTGGTGATTACTACTTTCTCAATTATTGTGCCCAGGAACAGGAGGTGGAAACGGGACAGTAGTGGGTCAGATTGTCAGGGTCAAATGTTGGTTTCTTAAGGAATGGACAAACTGGTGCATTTTTCAAGGAGTTTAGTAGGTGGGTACTTCTCTGGAGGAGGCATATACTATTTCCATTGCTAGTGGGCATAGTTGCTCTTCATTGGCTTTAACTAGCCAGAAGGGGTATGGATTCATTTCACAGGTTATGGCTGTAGTATTTTTCAGAGCTTCTTGAGCTTCAGTCAAGTTTGACAGGGATAGTGGGGCAGATGATGCATCTGATCGGGCTGAATTTTCTTTCCCAATTAGCTTCATGTATACTAAGTTGATCTTATCAGCGAAGTATTCTGACAGTTCTTCACAGCAGGCAGTGTTTAGATTTGATGTCTGGGCTATGCAGTCTAGGTTGATAGCTGGTTCACTATGTGAAATAGCTCTGCTGGTTGGGATTCTGCCATACTGATTGCAGAATAGACAGCAGAAGAGGAGTAGAAGGCTCATGGCATAATGCTGTATGTATACTTTGTGCCACTGCTGGAGGTATTCAGAATACTTTTTATACCACTAGAATTCTTGTTTTCTGCCTATGCTCTTCGTCCGCTGCAAATGATCTGTGAACCCTAGTGATCTTCTTGGTCAGTGTGAAGGGGTGGACTGTTTGGGGTCAAAGCACTGATGACAGTGGGCAACAGGTGATTGTATTGTTGTACTAACTCATTGACACCATTCCCTTGTATTTGCGTGGCTTGCTATCCTAGGGTAAATTGGAAACCTAGGGAGTTCAGGAGTCTCTGGGGGCAGGCCAGCTTTGGTTGCTCACTACCCTGTTGGTAAGGAGGGGAGCATCTCATCTTTGTCCAGATCAAATTAGTTGTATGATAAAGTGCCATTTTTTATATGTACACTTTGGAGTAACCCATAGTTTAGATTCAGAAATCAAAGCTATACAACAATTATGTTATACAATGATAATAAAATGTCAGGTGTAGTTCCTGAAAGAACTTTGAATTGGGCCCACTTTGCACATATGACTTATTTTCTCTTCCTTTGCAGAGGAGGATTTGCAGTGCCTAAATTAACATTGTTATAAAATCCTTAAGTTTTGCATCCCCTGACTTAAAATAAAAGGAAAACCAAAAAAAATAAATTGTGTAACAGTTAATATTTAACATTGTTTATGCATTTAATTTCTAGCTTTTTAAAAATACAAGTGTGGGGGGAGGGATAGCTAAAGTGTCTCTGCTTTAATAAGGTTGTTTAAATATTAAGTTTTGATCACATTTCACTGAGATTGATGGGGTGAGTTCCCACATTTGCTACTATCTTTATTGATTGATTTGTATTGCTTGTACTATAATGCCCATTTTCTGTAAGACAGGGTTAGCAGGGTAAGCAGTATATCACTGTACATCATGACTGACTGTCTCAAGAACAGTAACAATACCTCTGCACTACAAATTAAGGTGTGATTGTAGCATGGGTAGGTATATCTCCATTAACTTAATTCTAGCTATGACGGATAATAGCAATGTAGACACGGGAACATGAGCTAGCAACACGTGTGCATACCTGGGGTCATCAATTGGCTTCTACTGGGGCAGCAAGCATGTAATGAATTCTGTGCCACCTCTTCACTACTATTGTTACCTCTATGAATTAAATTAAAGCTGTGTGCATATGCCAGCCTGCAATACAATCACACCTTAATTTGCAATGTAGATGTACTCTCTAATGTAGAAACAATTTCATTTGTTTCTAGTGTGGAGAAAAATAATTAAGGAAGTGTTATTTACTTCTTCTCATAACACAAGAACTAGGGGGTCACCAAATGAAATTAATAGGCAGCAGGTTTAAAACAAACAAAAGGAATGATTTCTTCACACATTGCACAGTCAACCTGTGGAACTCTTTGCCAGAGGATGTTGTGAAGACCAAGAGTATGACAGGGTTCAAAAAAGAATTAGATAACTTCATGGAGGAAAGGTCCATCAATGACTATTAGCCAGGATGGGCAACAGGGGATGGACTGGACAATTACCTGTTCTGTTCACTCCCTCTGAAGCACCTGGCATTGGCCACTGTTAGAAGACAGGATACTGGGCTAGATGAACCTTGGGTCTGACCCAGTATGTTGGTTCTTATGTTCATTTTTTTAATGAAAAGATTGTGGAAAGAGCCTAAAACCATAGTTTCCTGTTTTCCCGCCACTCTTAGTTGAGGTTGCGAGCACATATGATTTTTCCTTGTGTCTAAAGAAAGTTTTTTTTTTTTTTCTTTTTTTTTTTTTTCCAAGATTTTCCCTATGTGTTTGTCAGCAGATTATCCCGGCATAGACCCTGTACCTGTCTGGCTGGACAAAGGGCATTCCACAAAGAAGCTTGAGCTTAATTAGGCACTTAAAAAAAAAAAGGTAGATATCCAGTGATCAGTCTCAGAAGTGATTTTTTAAAAATTTCTTCCACTGCTGAGCAAGCCGCTACTCCTGATTAAGGACTGTATATATTCAAAGTTTCAGTTGCTATAGTTGTAGCAGTTTCTAAAAAGTATAACTTGATTTTTTTTGTTTGTTCAAATGAGAAGTAATTTTTTCCTCATCCTTGCTAACCTCAGTGACTGAACAAAATTTCCTCAAATATTCCACAGGTCTACCTCTGAGGAAGAATCACCTTTGGTTTAGCTTTGGAATAAAACTGAGCATAGAAAGTTACAGCTCAGTCCATTGTTTTTCCTCCTCAAGAAGTCAGTAATGTATGAAAGCAGAGGATTAAATTTGCACACCTCTAATTGTATGTGATTTAGAGGTTGGGGGAACTTCAAACTGTTTGAGGTTTGCAAAATTAGTTAAAAATAACATTTTTTCCTCAAATCTAAATATTTATTTTCTGGGACAATTTAATTAAAATTAGCTAAAAGGGGAGACAGTGCTATGTGTCAAGGATAGAAAACTTGTCCCCAAAACTAGATTAACAAGCAGTGACTGCCTTAAGTATGAAAAAGACAGGTTATTTTTTTCAGTAGATTTCTTTTCCCTCTCAATGCTCTTTTTTTAACGTCTCTCCCAAGTTTAAAGTAAATTTAAGTTCAACTCAGCTTTCTAACTCATAGATTTCCAGTGAATTTAAAATTAGAAAGCAGTGTGTATGTGCATCCCAAGTTTTAACAGAAACTATTTTGGGGAAAAAAAATTATACTGAAGTTCTATGATTTTACAATAGTTTATACATATAGGCATTTAAAACAGTATTTGCACTCTATTTGTGGCATTGGTGTACTACTACTTTATTTCCAAACCTTTTTAAAATGTAATTTGCTTATATTTTCAACAAAAATATCTCTTGATTAATATTTAAATTTTTATTGCAATTTAGTTTGCATTTTTCTTAATCAAATATTTATTTAAAGATGTTAAGCGGTCATTACTATATGTTATCACAAAACAATGAGAGTTCCTGATACTAAAAGCACACGAGTCAAAACATTTGTTTCCATGGAAGGAAAAGGCTTCCTTTTACCACAAGGCTTTGGAGACGAGACGAGGCTTTGATAGATCTTGCTAACACAGAGTATACTTTTTAATTCAACATGATTTAAAGTAACCTAATCTATTCAGTCAAAAACTATGAAATAAACAGTCTTCGATGTGCTAGAACTTGTTTTGCAAAACATTTGAATGGTTGGAAAAGTCTAAAGTAGTTTAGAAACCTTCCAACTCTGTTCTTCACTCACACATCTTTAAAATAAGTATCTTCAGAAAGCCTTTGGTAGTAAGGATGAATGGTTGAATATGGTGGCCAGAACTAGAATAGCAAAATAGACCAGAACAAAGTTACTCTGCACCTGTCTTTTATCCTGTGTTAACTGTAGGTGGCAGCAAAGCCAAGAAACATTATGCAATAAGATTTTCCAGATGCCAACATCATTCATATGTCTCTGCTGCTGGAGAAGTACAGTCTTAAATAATAGCAACTACTGTAGGTCCTTTAGTTATCAATCTTTACTATAAATACTCATTTAGACATTTTGCAAAATAAGTTCTAGCATATTAAAAGAATGTTTGAAAACTCATTGAAAATGCCATCTGACTAGATACAGTAACATTATGACAAATTAATATTGTGATTACGTGATTGACAGTCCATTTTAGAACTGCTTTGAACAGTTTTAGAACAGATGCTTCTTTGCTACATTTGTTAATTAATTCTAGTCATAAAATTACAGACATTCTTAAATGAAAAGCATTCCTAAGATCTCCAAGAGGTTCTCCAATAAAACCAGAGAAGATCAGACTTCATATATCTGATACTTCTAAAGTAGAAAGCGAGCAATAAACATTAAAAGAAACACTTTTGAAAAAAATCAAGTTACTTTTATACATCATAAAGAAGCAATAACACTTTTTCTCCCCAACCTTTTACAAATTATCTTTATAATCAAAGATTTTCTAGTATTGTGCTTTAAGGCCTGATCTTGCAAAGAGCTTTGCATAGGCCAACCCTTCTACCTGCATGAAATCCCATTGAGTCCTTTGCAAGATTGGAGTCTTAATTAAGAATCTAGTATTGCAACTGCTTTAAAAAAAATATCCAGGCAAAGTATGTTTAGCCCTCCAAAGAGTGGAAGAGAAAGAGGATAAGTACAAAAAAGACTGTCTCTTATAGTAGTCAAGCAATGAAATAGTTCCAATATGCTCTACCAGTCATGGCTGAGTTTATCTCAACATAAGTTGTTCGCCTGAGGTTAATTCAGGAAGAGCATATAATAGCTCCAGGAATTTGGGGTTTCAGATGGTCAACAGTGTTCTGCAATCTGGCTTAACAAGAGGGAGACCTGAGTTGTTTGAATTTGTGTCGCTGACTGTAGTGTCAAAAGAAGGGAAGGCATTCTACTGAGAGTACATCTATTACAGTATTGATTTAGCCAGCAGCTGAAGAAAAAAAAAAAAAAGGATTGAGAATTTGTAATTTAACAGGAGGTTTGAGAAGAAAGACAAATACTACAAACTGATTGTTAGAGAAATCAGCTTCTGTGGCATTGGAAAGTCATCAGAACAAAAGGGATACACCTGATATATACACTGTGTTTCAGTGGCTCAACATATAGACTGATGTGGATATTTTAAGGATCTGTCAAGATCAAGAAACTTTAAGGAAAACTGGATAAAGAAATACAGTTCATTAGCTGATTGATTAGAAGGGAAATAAGACCCATGTCCATATGCTGTGACTGGTATTCTGGCAACTGATTTATTTATTATTTGCATTACTGCAGCACCTAGAACCTAGGACTAGGACCCCGTTGTGCTAGGTGCGGTACAAGCACAGAACTAATAGATGGGTTCCTTTCCCCAAAAGAGCTTATAGTCCAGTGTAAAACAAGAAACAGATGGATACAGACGGACAGATGAGACACTATTGGTCATCAAGATAAGTAAAGGTTTTAGCACATCAGCAGTCTAATCATTGTCAAGTTCTTTGTAGACATCATGGAAAAGGGGAGTTTTAAAGGAGGAATGAGAGATGATAGGTAAGGTGGGGATAGGCCATGAAAGTGAAGACAAGCTCGTATTTGAAGCAATAGAGAAGTGGGATGCGAAGAGAGGACTGACATGGTCAAAATGCTGGGCTAGGAAAATGATTGCAGCAACATTCTGAATGGAAATGAACAGAGCATGATTGCACTTGTCAAGGCCAGGGAAAAGGCTATTGCAGTTATCAAGACATGAGATGAGAGACCGGATGAGAGTTTTAACTATGTGGATAGATAGGAAGGGGCTCTGTAAAAGACAACTAAGTTCTCAGATCAGTGTAAGGAAAAAGCAGGGATCAGGTAATGGCCTTGGTTATTTGATCTACAGCAATAGGAAGTGCAAAAAAATCCTTCTAAAAAACTAAGTCAAGCAAGCTGGCCAAGGTCATTTTGGACATGGGGAAAGAAAAGTGCTCAAAGAATTGCCAGGCCTAGTTACCAATGTGTTCTCAACCAGCTTCTTCTAAAATAAGAGGTTTTTTTCCTGCACAGTTCTTTTATAAAGTAAGACAGTAAAAAGAAATCTTCAGTTACATTATGTTACAGTTAGCAACCCTGTTAATAAGAAAATGTATAGCCCCCAAAATATAGTAAGTCAATGAGTACATTTTAATATGTCTGAAAATGGCTACTCAATAGGATGAGCTTCCATGTCTCCTCTCTGTTGTCTATTCCTATTCCATCTTCCTCTTTTACTATTGTGTTACTATTTTATTCCCGAATTTACACTTACAACATGCAGCATCCCTCTCTTAGGGTTATAATTTATTTTTCCCTTTTGTTTGGAAGTATTTGTTTTGTCTGCAAATTTAAAAAATGCTTCCCACCTTTTTCCCCCATGGTATCCAGTATATCCTCTTTTATAAAGTGACTTTCATATGATACAGCAATAAATTATTTCACAGATGGGCCATTCTTATTCTTCCTGTACCTGAGAATAATTATCATAGTAATCAGACTAAAAGATCAAGTTCCATTTCTCATGAGATTCCATGTATTTTAGACAGATCTAGTAAGACTCAGTGTTGTAAGTATGGTTTAATTTTTGTATAATTATATTTTTATGCATTTGTGAAACTTTTACCCAAATGGTTTTATTGTTTAGCACTCTCAGAACATATGCCTGTAATCCCAAATGTGTTCCAAATACGTCCAGCATTTGTTGTTGTCTCTTAAGCCCAGTCTGTTTGTTTTGTCAGGGGTCCAACAAAGTTTATGGAATATTTTAAACTCCATCAAACTAGCAGCAGCATCTTTTGTAATTCTTACTTCAGTGTCACTTTCTGTACATAAAAGTTCCAATCTCCCTGATATAATTTTAAATAATGGAAGCTCTTGTCACATGGTCTAACAGAAAATGAGGCAGCAAAGAGTCCCGTGGCACCTTATAGACTAACAGACGTATTGGAGCATGAGCTTTCGTGGGTGAATACCCACTTCTCATTCATCCGACGAAGTGGGTATTCACCCACGAAAGCTCATGCTCCAATACGTCTGTTAGTCTATAAGGTGCCACAGGACTCTTTGCTGCTTTTACAGATCCAGACTAACACGAAAACTGTTTCCAGAAAATGAGGGTATTTTAGATTTCTGCTTATGTGGTGTGGTGTTTACGTGACTATTTTGATTAAAATTCCACCAATGTTTGCCTTAAAATTTTCTTTTCCAAAGATCTTTTTTAGTTCTTTAGTGGTAAATTTTGCCAGTGTCTGTTCTTGTGCAAATCAGATTTGGTTTGAAGTGTAATGCCCATGAACATCTCCTTGTAATGAAGGCCTAACGGCTAAAGAAAAGTATTTTCTGGTGGACCAATCTCTGTTGGTGAAAGAGAAGCTTTTGAGCTTACACAGAATTCTTCAGGACCTGTACAACCTGAAGAAGAGCTCTTTATAAGCTCAAATTTCTCTTTCGCCAACCAAAATTGGTCCAATAAAAAAATATTACATCACCCACTTTGTGTCTCTGGTATCCTGGGACCATCATGGCTACAACACTGCAAACCATTTCCCAGCGAATGCTTATAATGTAACTGACATGATGCCCCATATTCTTCACAGAAATATTGTTATAATATTATAGCATAACTGATATTTTTTGCAAGATAAGGCATTTGAGATATCATTGGAAAGGTTATGATTTGCTGAAAATGATTATCCTAGGTGTATCATTTCTGTATCTAAAGTTAGGAATATTGACTATACATCTGTACTACAAAACTGTTTGCACCTGGGGAACGCCCACCAGACAGAATGCAACCAGTCTGGCTGGTTAGCTGTGAACAAGTCAACGGACCATTAGGAAGAACAACAGGTTTTTGAAGATGCTAATCTCCCAACTTCCTGGGATGCTACAAATGGCCTTTGACTCATGGCTGCTTTGACATTGCAGGGTCATGTGATCATGTCACTTGGTACTGGACTCCATGATAGAGTACCAGTATTTTTCCACTGGGTTGGAGGGGGAGGGGGCAGGGGGAAGAACCACACTGGAAAACAAAGGGTTCCCACCATATGTAAAACCTATTTAAGGCAGGGGAGTGACGTAATCAGGGTTTGTTCTTCACTGAATCCCCAATCCCCAGGATGACTGCTGAAAACATCTAAGAAACAAAGACAAAGGGGGAGAAAAGACTGAACCCAGGTGAGAGGGTGTCTGACTTGTGAAAGAAATACCTGGAGTTCTAAGCTGCAAGTAAGAGCAGCTTGCCTTCAAGAACTTCTGCATTTTGCCTAAAACAACATTTAGGGTGAGAAATTGTTAGTTATAACCAGTTTCTTTAGTATATTAAGTTTAGTTTGCATGTTTGTTTCATTTCCTAGATAATCTGCTTTGATCTGTTTGCCATTTTCTATAATCACTTAAAATCTGTCTTTTGTAGCTAATAAACTTGTTTTTTTGTTTTCTCTAAAACCAGTTTGTGGAATTCATATCTGGGGCAAAAAGCTGTGCATATCTTCCTCCAAATAGAGGGAGGGGTGGATTTCATGAGCTTATGCTGCACAGTTCTCTGTGCAGCACTAGATGATACGATTTTGGGTTTACACTCCAGAGGGGTGTGTGCACTTGAGTGCTGGGCAACTCTCTAGCTGAAGCCTTCCCATGCAGAGCTGATTTCCGTGTTAGTGTCTTTCTGCAGCTGGGTGTGGCCCTACCTGTGCCTGTGCTGGAGGAGGCTTGAAGGCCTGGCTCAGCAGGGCAGGGTGAGGGAGCCCAGGCTGGTGGTAGGGAAGTTCAGTGGTACCTCAGTAAGGGGGGGGGGGAATAACACATCACAACCCCAGTGGTATTCCAGGAAGGGGGGATAACCCATCACAATAACAATTAATCTTGTTTTGAATAATAAATTTCCCCAGATATAGGCTTCAGACTCTTAGATATGATTCTGATTTGTGATGTATTTCTAGCCACATTTTCCAGGAACGTCTTCTTGTTTTTGTCATTGTTTAAAGCTGTGTGTTTTTAAGAGAGTATCTCCTGGATTGCTAGCTTCTGTGATAAAATTTGCTTTCCTGACCCAAGGCATTAATTTTTCATGTTTCCTCTGTACTGCAGTGATCTGCACTGAAATGGAAACCACTTGATATATTCTCAGACTGGGTAACAATATGCCATTTCCTAGGGCCCAACCTCATTCCTATTGAAGTCAAAGGGAGTCCTTCCACTGGCATCAGTGGGAGATGGATTGACCTCCTAACATAGCGTACAGTTGAGTTTAACCGAGGATTTGTATAAGCTCTCTTTAGTTTTTCTTATGGCTTTCTCTAAGAATGGTATCCTTTTATGGACTGGCCAATTGGAAGGGCATTGGCCGAGCTATGTAAGAAGCTGGCATAGTTCCTACTCATGTCGTGCCTAAATAGAATATACATTTTCACAAGCATCAACATTTACCAAAGATTAAAAATGTAAAAGGTGACAAATATGTGAAAGAAAAATCCCATTTAGTTATAGCAAGGGGTTAGACTCACCCCTGCAGTGCCTCCTGCTGGTCATCTGGGGAATCAGCTCAATCCAGCCTCCGGAGCACCCTCTGCAGGCTGGTGATCCACCTTGTTCTCTACTGGCACCCGTGTCCCTCCCAGGACCACGGTGCCCCTTGCTCTGGGTGCTGCCCCCTGGCAGTACCCACACACATTGGGTCTCCCCTCCCAGGGGAACCCTCCACCCACTAACCCCACCTCATCTCAGAATAAGGCTACTGCCAATCACCATCTAGCCCCACACCCTGGGCAGACTGCAGTATCAGCCACTCATCACTGGCAGGGTTGGGTTTGGACCTGCTGACTTGGCCTACCTCTGGGCTGCCCTCTGCAACCCCCAGTACTCCTTGGCCCAATACTAAGCCGCAGCCTGGGGCTTTCCAGGCTGGAGCTCCCCAGTCCCTCAGCCTTTCCCCAGCTCTGCTCTGCTCTGCTCTGCTCTGCTCAGGTACCCTGTCTCTAGCTCCCTGTAGCCAGGCCCTTCTCTCTGAGTGCAGAGAGAGACTCTGAGCTCCTGGCTCCCATCCTCTTTATACAGGCCAGCTGGGCTCAGATTGGTGCGTGGCCCAGGTGCAGCTACTTCCCCAATCAGCCCAGTAGCTGCTTCCCTACCCCAGCCTTCTCCCAGGGCTCTTCCAAACCCCTCAGGGCAGGAGCGGGTGTCCACCCCGCTACAAAGCGTGCTCAGTATCCTCTGTAGCTGCCCTGCTAATTGGAGCTCTCCCTTCCTCCTTGGGCTGCTGTTGCTGCTGGCTAGAGCTCCCTCCTTGGGGGACTGCTGCTGAGTCAGGGGCCTTGCCGGCCAGCCCCCCCTCCCCACCATCTTTGGAGGGAGAAGCTAAGACCCCCCACCTTCACCATCAGCACTACCACCTGTGGGGGTCCTTTCTGCCTAGCTGCCAGGGTTGCTGGAGCTACTACTGCTGCTGCTGCTGCCGCCGCCGGTGCTGTGCGTGTCCTGGGGAGCTGCTGGAGCCTGGAGGTGGAGGAAGAGGACTGCGCGGTCCATTGGCTGCTGGGAGAGCGCATGAGACTCTGGAGACCACTGTGGAGGGGGCTGTTTTGGACTGAGTAATTTTCGAACTGTGCTCTAGTGGTGGGGGTCTAGACTGTGTTTGTGGGGACACAGGGGGTATGGCGTGGAGCCTGCCCCCCGGTCCATCTGTGTCCCCCCCCCCCAAACCCCCACCACCACCGTTGCCCCCTCCACCACCCACCACCAACCCCACAGCCCATTTCCCATCTGCCTCCGCTCCTGCCTCTGGGACTCTGCTGCTTTCCTGGCCTGCCACACCCTACTGACAGCGTTTGGGCCTGCAGCGGCGGGCAGGCGGCCCGCACATTGACTTTTCGCAAGCGCTCGTGGGCGCACCTACCCCCCCCCCCGGACTGACCCCTTCCCCTTTTGCTACAGGCCCCCCAGCTTTGCCCTTTGCTGCCTACCCCCTTTGCCCTCTGTAGTCTTTTGCTCTTCCCCAGCTTCAGTTTGTTTGCCTGCCCCGCCCCTTTCCCTCTGTAGTTTGGTTTTGTTGTCCCACCCCAGCCCTGCGGTTAGCCCTTTGGTTCCTCTGCCCCATTCCCAGCCTCGTTACTCCCTTGCGCCCCCCTTCCCCTGATTGACCCCTCCCCTCGTGTGCCCATGCCCCCTCCCGTGCGCTTGTGCCCCCCATCACATTTTGGTTACTCACTGCACCCCTTTCTGTTATTGTGACCTTCCCTCCCCTAGCGTAACTAGAGGAGCCGGTGTCGGTGTCGGTGACTGTCCCCCCTGAGCCCTTGATACTCCCGCATCTCCCTGCGTTTCGGTGCCCTCCTCCCCTGCCTGCAGCCTAGCGGGGAGGAGTGGTTGACCTGCCTTTCCTTTAGCCGCCCCCCCCCCTTTTTTTTTTCTCCAGTGTGTTTTCCCCTCCCTCCCTGCTCAATATGGAGGGGAACACGGCGGGCGAGCCCCCCCAAGTAGGCCCCGCCACCCCTCCTCCGCCTGTTCCCTTAGCCTCTACCTCAACCTCCGCTGCCGAACCACCTGCCACCACTGCGGCATTGGCAGCGGCAGGCGACGGGGTGACCTCCGCTGCTGCCACGTCCCTAGCTCCCTCCAATTATGGGGGAGCTGCCCCAGCCGGCAGGAAAGGCCAGGGCAAGAAAAAGGGAAAGAGCCCCGCTAAAAAGACTGGGCCCTCCATGGCAGGGGCTGCCTCCACTGCTGCGGCCCTGCCACCGGCCGCAACAATCCTTCCCGCTGCTCCCTCCACCAGCTCTGCGGGTGCCCCTCCCCCAGCCCCTAGGGCGTATGCCCAGGTGGCAGCGGCCACCGGTATGCCATCTCGCCCATCCACCGCCTCCGCTTCCAACTATAGTGGCCTGGGCCCCTTCCCCACCTTGACTAGGAGGCATGGCATCCGTTGCCTCCAGGTGCCCGCCTCGCCGCACGTGGAGACCTACGTGCGGGGGTTGGCGAGGGTGGTGGGGCCCGCGGCCATCGTGGCGGCCTCCAAAATGTATGGCAAGGTTGTCTTTTTCCTTGCCTCGGAGGCCGCCGTTCAAGAGGCAGTGGAGAAAGGCCTGGCGGTGGGGGGCGTATTCGTCCCCCTGGAGCCGCTAGAAGACCTGGGTGTCCGTGTGGTCCTTACCTCTGTTCCTCCTTACCTTCCCAATGTCGCCCTGCTGCCCGCCCTTTCCACCCTGGGGAAACCTATTTCCATCGTTCGCCCTCTCTCGCTAGGCTGCAAGGACCCCGCCCTCCGTCACGTCCTCTCGTTCCGCCGGCACGTGCAGCTCCAACTGCCGCCGGCGGCACGTGCTAGAGAGGCGCTTGAGGGGTCTTTCTTGGTCCCCTATCGGGGGACCCATTGCCGGGTGTACTATTCTACGGGGGAGGCCCGGTGCTACCTCTGCCGGGCGATAGGGCACGTCCGGAGGGACTGCCCCTTGGCCCGGCACGGAGGAGCGTCCGGGACCCCCGAGCCCCGGCAGAGTGCCAGCCCCACCATTGCTGGCGCTCCTAGTTGCCCGGTACCCGGAGCCGCCCCTCCTCCTTCTCGGACCACCACTGCTCCCGCTCGGGCTCAAGGGGTATCTCCCCCACCATGCCCAGATGAGCGAGAGAGCCCCGTCTCTGCTATGTGCACTGTGGCGGGGCCTGTAGAGGAGGGTGCGGTGGGGGTATTGCCGGGCGCGAGAGAGGGCCCTCCCCAGGGGGATTCTGCCCCCCCTCCTACTACCCCATTGTTACCTCCTCAGGTCCTCAAGCCATCATCTCTGCCCCCCGACCCAATCCCTGTCACCCAGCCCGCAGACGATGCCATGGAGGGCTGGACCCTAGTACAGGGAAAGCGGGGCAAGCGGAAGGCTCGAGCTCCACTCCTGCCATCCGGTGCGGAGGCCCCCCGGAAAACCAGGAAGGGGGGCTCCGCTGCTGAGCCTTCCGCTTTGCCCGCAGGTGCATTACATCTACCGTTGCCGGTTGGGGAAGCTGTGGCAGCACCGGAGGATGCCGCCATCCATTCTCCGCGGTCCTTCCTCGCGGAGGCCCACGTTGCGGCCCCTCCTACCCCCTTACCACCTGTACCCTCTGCGATGCTCGAGGCAAGCGTCGCCTCGGGTGTTAGCGGGGATGATCCCGGGGTGGTGGGAGGTGAGCTGCCCTCTATCTATGAGGAGATCGAGGCCCTGGGTCTGACCCCGGTCACCCAGGGGGAGGACAACCCTCTGCCAGCGGGCCTTGATCTAGCCGCTCTCACCTCAACCCCCCATTCTGCGTCTCCTGTTCCCCTGACCGCTGCTCCTGCCTTCGAGGAACCCCTGGACTCCTTGCCCTGCCCGGCTGCGGGTGACACATCGCTGACGGCCGCCGAGCCTCTTCAGGCGACGGCCAGTGCCTCGCGGCCGGGACTCGAGTTACCAGGGGTATCCCTTGTTGGTGTGGGGCAACCGAGTTCCTTCCCGAGTGGGGGCCCCATTGCAGATTGTTCACCACCTGCTGCCGTGGCTGTTCCATCTGCCGTAGAGCCTGAGCCCGGCATCCCTGGGGACCCCCTCCCTAACCCTCACACCCCTGGGCCCGACCGAGAGGAGCTACCTTCCAGCTGTCCAGCTCCTGGGGCCCAGGATCCCGCCTCTGTCCCTCTTCCCGACCCTACTCCTGCCCCCGGCCCTACCCCTACTCCTGACCCCAGCCCTGTCCCCTCCACCTCCCACGATGCCATTGCCGCCTCTGGGGATGTGTCTTTCTCTTTCCCAGAGGGTGACCCCCAGGGAGCGGCCTTTGTGTTCCCCAGTCCCGACCCACTAGGGGCTGCTCTTCTCCCTCCGCCGCCGCCCCCCATTAAGCCAGGGTCTGAGGCGGACCGTGTGGCGCTAGTCCATCGGGCGCCACGTCGAGGGTCCGCCCCTTGCCTGCCCGTCTCAGTGGGCCACGGGGCCGAGCCAGGGGCCCCAACGGGGGATGATCTGCAGCCAGTGACCCCACCCCCCCATATGCTGCGAGAAGAGCTGCGGGAGTTTTTAGAAGATGTGCGTGGCTCCCGCAATAAGGTGCCGCTCGCTCTCCAGCGATGGGGGGATTTCCACCAGATCCTCCGGACCGCGAGGGCCCTCATGGGGGAGGGTAAAAGGACCGGGAAGCAGGGTGCTGCGGCTTACCAGCGGGTCCGCAGCTTCCGTGACTCCTTGCTTACCTTCGGGGTGGGTCACGGTTTGCTGCGCGGCCCAATGGGGGCCGCGAGCATCCCTGCCAGCGAGGATCCCCCCCAGCCCTCCTCATGCCACCTATCTCTTTTGCAACATTGAACACCCGGGGCTGTAGGGTGGGTCTCCGCAGGTGCCAGGTGCTCTTCCTTCGGGAAGGGGGGTACTCTGTGGTTTTCCTGCAGGAGACCCACACGGATCCGGCCGCCGAAGACAGCTGGCGGCTGGAGTGGGGGGACAGTGTCTATTTTAGCCATCTCACAGCTCATACGGCTGGAGTGGCTACCCTGTTCTCTCCCGACCTACGGCCCGAGGTGCTGGGGGTTGCCGAGGTTGTGCCGGGCCGCCTGCTGCACCTCCGGGTCCGTATGGAGGGGCTTGTGGTCAATCTTGTCAACGTCTATGCCCCGACATCGGGCCCGGAGCGGCTGCCTTTCTATCAGCAGGCATCCGCCTTCCTCGGCTCCTTGGATCCTCGTGAGTGCCTGGTCCTGGGCGGGGACTTCAACGCTACCCTCGAGGAGCGGGACCGCTCGGGGACCGAGCAGTGCCCGGCCGCCGCGGACGTCCTCCGGGAGATTGTAGAACGTCATTCCCTGGTGGACGTCTGGCGCGACCACCACCCGGACGACGTCTCCACGTTCACCTACGTCCGGGTGGAAGTCCATCGGTCGTGCCACTCCCGGTTGGACCGCATTTACTTGTCACGTCTCCATCTCTCACGGGCCCACTCCTCCGATGTGCGGCCGGCCCCCTTTTCCGATCACCATTTAGTCACCGTGACGGCCTCTCTATGTGGGGAGAGGCCGGGGCCGGCCTATTGGCACTTTAACAATAGCTTGTTGGAGGATGTGGGCTTCGTGGCGTCCTTCCGGGAGTTCTGGCTGGTCTGGCGAGGGCAGCGGCGTGCCTTTCCCTCGGCGCGGCGATGGTGGGACCTAGGAAAGGTGCGCGCCCGGCTCTTCTGCCGTGATTACACCCGGGGCGCCAGCCGACGGAGGGATGTGGCGATAGAGCAGTTGGAACGGGAGGTCTTGGAGCTAGAGAGGCGTCTGGCCGCCAGCCCTGAGGATCCATCCCTTTGCGGAGCGTGCCGGGAGAAGCGGGAGGAGCTCCGGGCCCTCGACGATCATCGGGCCCGGGGTGCTTTTGTTCGATCCCGCATCCGCCTCCTTCGGGAGATGGATCGCGGCTCCCGCTTGTTCTACGCCCTGGAGAAAAGGAGGGGGGCCAAGAAGCACGTCACCTGCCTTCTAGCGGAGGACGGCACCCCCCTTACGGATCCGGTGGAGATGTGCCAGAGGGCCAGGGCCTTCTACGCACACCTTTTCTCCCCGGATCCGACCGACCCTACTGCTTGCAGAGTGCTCTGGGACGGACTCCCAACGGTCAGCGCGGGCGACCGGGACCGGCTGGAGTCGCCTCTCTCTCTGGCCGAGTTCTCGGAAGCCCTCCGCCGCATGCCCACCAATAAATCTCCGGGCATGGACGGGCTGACCGTGGAGTTCTACCGCGTGTTTTGGGACGTCCTCGGCCCGGACCTAGTCACCGTCTGGGCCGAGGCCTTGCGGAGCGGGGTCCTCCCTCTTTCGTGCAGGCGAGCCGTGCTCACCTTATTGCCGAAGAAGGGGGACCTCCGTGACTTACGGAATTGGCGTCCCGTCTCGCTCCTCAGCACGGACTACAAAATCGTAGCCAAGGCCATCTCGCTGCGGCTGGGGTCCGTGCTGGAGGACGTGATCCACCCAGACCAGACCTACACCGTCCCGGGCCGTAGCATTTTTGATAACCTCTACCTGGTCCGGGATCTTCTGGAACTTGGGTGTAGGGATGGTCTGTCGTTCGCCCTCCTGTCCCTGGATCAGGAGAAGGCGTTCGACAGGGTGGACCACGGGTATCTCCTGGGCACTCTGCAGGCGTTAGGCTTCGGACCCCAGTTTGTGGGTTTTCTCCAGGTGCTGTACGCCTCCGCAGAGTGTCTGGTCAAGCTCAACTGGACCCTGACCGAGCCGGTCAGCTTCGGGCGGGGAGTGCGGCAGGGGTGCCCCCTCTCGGGCCAGCTGTACGCTCTGGCGATCAAGCCCTTCCTCTGTCTCCTCCGCAAGAGGTTGACGGGGTTGGTGCTTCGGGAACCGGAGCTGCGGCTGGTCCTGTCGGCGTATGCCGACGATGTGCTCCTCGTGGTCCAGGACCCGGGCGACTTGGTGCGGGTGGAGGCTTGCCAGACCGTGTACTCGGCGGCCTCCTCCGCCCGGGTCAACTGGGTCAAGAGCTCTGGCCTGGTGGTAGGGGCCGGGTGGCAGGCGAGCTCCCTCCCACCCGCGCTTCAGGCCATCCGGTGGAGCGCAGGTCCGCTGCTCTATCTCGGCGTTTACCTTTCTGCCACGCATCCGTCTCCGCCGGAGAACTGGCAAGGTTTACAGGGCAGGGTGACGGAGCGGCTCCGGAAATGGACAGGACTACTCCGGTGCCTCTCCCTTCGTGGGAGGGCACTGGTACTCAATCAACTAGTCCTGTCCATGCTCTGGCACCGTCTCAACACCCTGGTCCCGGCCCCGGGCTTCCTGGCCGACCTCCGGAGGGTGATTCTGGAGTTCTTTTGGCCAGGACTGCACTGGGTCTCTGCAGGGGTCCTCCATCTGCCCCTGGAGGAGGGAGGGCAGGGCCTGAAGTGCCTCCACACTCAGGTCCATGTCTTCCGCCTCCAGGCCCTGCAGAGGCTCCTTTATGGTGCAGGTAGTCCGGCGTGGAGCGTATTGGCGCACGCCTTCCTGCGCCGCTTCCGAGGGCTCCGATACGACCGGCAGCTCTTTTATCTCGATCCGAGAGGTCTTCCGCGAGACCTCTCCGGGCTGCCGGTATTCTACCAGGACCTCCTCCGGACCTGGAAACTGTTCTCAGCGACCAGGTCCGTGGCGGCCACCGAGGGGGCAGATCTCCTCGTGGAGCCCCTGCTACACAATCCCCAGCTTCGTGTGCAGGTGGCGGAGTCCCCCGCAGTGCGCCAGAGGTTGGTCCTGGCAGAAGTCACTAGAGTCGGAGACCTCCTGGACTACGACCGGGGAGACTGGCTGGATCCCCTGACGCTCGCTCGGCGCATGGGGCTCTCCAGGCCTTGTACTCCCCAGCGCGTACTTCAGGAGGTGAGGGCCGCTTTGCCGCCCGCTGCTCGGGTTTGCCTCGACCGGATCCTGCACGAGGGCACGCCCCGCCCACCTTCCACCCCTGGCCCTCCGGACCTTTTCATTGAGCCCCTGCCTCGTGGACCCAACCGGCCCCCCCGCCCCTTCTCCGTGAGCCGGCTGCACGACTTGCAGCCGGTTCGTTTCCTGACCGCGCCAAGGAAAGATCTCTACACGCTTGTGCTCCACACTCTTCACTTCCTCACCCTCGTGTCCCGCCCCGATACAAAGTGGCGGGACCTCCTGCCACCTGTCGAGGGTGAGAAGCCCCAGTGGGCCAGCCTCTATTCCACTCTGGTCCCGAGGCCCGCCGGGGATCTCAGCTGGCGGCTCCTTCATGGGGCCGTGAGCACGGGCGTGTACTTGGCGCGGTTTACCCCTGTCCCGGACACCTGTCCTTTCTGCGGCGTGAGGGAGACCCTGGCTCACGTTTACTTAGAGTGTGCCAGGTTGCAGCCCCTACACCGGCTCCTCACCGACATTATGTTACGTTTTTGGTTACACTTTTTCCCCTCACCTTCTCATTTATGCACTCCCTATCCGTGGCCCCACAAAGTCGCGGGACCTCCTGGTCAACTTCCTCTTGGCACTGGCTAAACAGGCCATCTATAAAACCAGGGAGAGGAGGTTGGCCGATGGAGGTGCCTGTGACTGTGGGGCCTGTTTCCGATCCTCTGTCCGTTCACGTATCCGGGCAGAGTTCCTCTGGGCGGCGTCCACTGGCTCCCTTGACGCCTTTGAGGAGCAGTGGGTGCTGTCCGGGGTTCTCTGCTCGGTGTCCCCGTCTGGTTCTCTTCTTTTGACCCTTTGACCACACTCCTGTCCCTGTTTTTACATTAGTTGTCCCCCATAATTATTTGAGTTCCAGGTCCTGTGGATCCTCCCCTTAGGCTGGGGGGAGATCCTTTAGCAGTGGGCGGGCTTACGCCCGCCCACTTCCCGGAACCCAATAGGTACAGTTATGAAGACCTTAAGTGTCCATATTCTATGGTGACTGGTGCTGTACATAACCACTGGATTGATAAATAAGGACTGTTTGTCTGTCTGACTGCCATAGGGTTTAATACTGCTGCCCATCAACATAGTATCTGAGCACCTTCCATTTCAAATGAGTAGCATTAGAAAAGCAACTAGTGACTTCATGGACAACTAAATAAAAGCCTGTTGGATCCATGCATAAAGAGCACACCTAAAATTAAAGCTTGATGGAAATTATTTAATTGTCTAAAAGCTGCGCATCAGATTAGGACAGCACAGGTATTCAAGGGCGAAAAGGGCACAAACAGCCTTTCCTTCCTAGCCCTGCATCAGGGTCGGGCACAATTCAGTCTTTGTTCCCCCTCGGCATGACTAGCTGCTCCAAGCTAGTGTGCTTAGTGGTACTAACAGAAAAGAGACATGGATGGTGGAGAATAAGCATGGGGCCATGTGTCCCCCCGTTTTCTACTGGCTATCAAACTAAACCAATATATGAAGCGGGACATGCATGTTGCAGCCTCCCTAAGGATGGCAGAACTGCCACTCCACTTTAAATTTCTTTAGAATACCCAATAGAGCTCTGGCTGAGTCAGCCAAAATTTCGGCTCTGGCTTCCACTGCAAAACAGCTCTTCGCTTCCCCATCCTCACAAGGTGAGCCACGAGTAAAAGCCACAATCTTGCTCAAAATATACAGCTCATGTGGCAGTATCTGGCAATGTTTTATACCTTTTGAGGCCGTTCACTTTTCCTGTATCTTATTCCTTTCCCTCTTTTGTCATCATTGATCTGTTTCCTTTCATTGGCCTCCAAGGTTGCCAATTTTGGTTTGACATATTCCTGGTAGTGTCATCACATGACAGAATCTTTACTTAAAGATTAACCTTTAATTCCTGGAGACTCCTGGATAATTCTGGAGCGTTGGCAACCCTTATGGCCTACTTCATTTCACCAGCATGTCTGTGAGGCCAATCAGGCACCCAAGTTCAGTGGATTCAGTTTAAAAAGATTTGGTTCAACTATAGGGGAGAAAATGCAAGATCACTATTCAAGCTGTCAGGTAACTGTTGCAAGCCTTTGGTTAAGTAAAGGAAATATTATTTCTGTTAATGGACATGATTCCTTAAAATCTTTTCCTCTTACAAGTCCACAATCTCCCAATTGTGGAAGCAATCTTGAGGAAATACTTTGGAAAACCTTTGAACTCCTCCTATTCTCAACCAGCCTTAAAATAGGCAAGGAATATATGAAATTTGACTTGTACCTTTTTTAGATTTCCCCAATTTTATAAATTGACAAATTAGGCTTTCATTTTGGCGCTGTTCACCCAGAATCAAATCCAGGAATGCAGCACCAAACCTGTGTGTGTTTACCGGTGGGTAGTGTAAGGAACCAGAGGATCTGTGCAGCAGCGGATATTCTAGTTCTGCTATCCAGGGGAAATCCTCTGGAGCTACATGCTGCAGTGGTGGGGTACACCTGCAGCATGCCCTTGACCCTAAAATCCAAGCTTTAGATACAGACAGGAGAGTACCTGTCTCATAACTGCACCTTTTGGGTACCCCTGAAAAGTGAGAATTGGATTTACCCCTCAATCTTTATGCATACCCATAATGTTCATGGACCAAATGGACTGATGGACACACACAATTTATTTTTATACTAACTGTGAATAGGTGCAAGCATTATTTCACCTACAAGAGGCATATTCTTGAGTAACTTTACTGTGCTAAACTTCAGCTAAGATTAGGGAATATTTATTGTAATTAATAGGTTTTTTTCACCCATTAAGATATGTTACTTCTACAGTACGGAATTACAAAATACACTTTTTTAATGCAAATACAAAACTAAATCATAGACTAATTATTAGTTTCTTTCCCCACTCCTAACTTTGTCACTTCATAATCAGAGTTTGGGCTAGTTCTTCAGTGTCAGTCTAGAATATCTATATAAGATTATCTATATAATATGATTCCAGGATTGCCATTCGTCTGTGTGTAACTCTGAAGCCTAGGATATCTGTTGAGTCAGTGTGAAGCAATGGAAAAAGCTACAAGCTTGATCTTTTTCTTTAGAATGTTGCTGCGATCAATCATCATGGGATTCACTGTCAGTTACCATCCAGTTTTTAAGTTCTCAGCCATTTTTGTCAGACTTTACAACGTACACCCATATGTCAGCATGACCTGTCACCTAGTTTTGTTTTAACCAGGCAAAGTCTAGCTTCACCACTGATGGATGATGAGTGACTTAACTTACATTGCAGTCTTCACCCACTACTGTATATGCCACCAGTTTTTCAGTCATCTAGTTTAACATTGAAAGGTGTACCAAAGGACTTGTAAGTCTGACACAGCATTAAGAGAGAAATGAGTTAATAAATTATAAATAAAAAGTGAATAAAAGGTGCATATTTTTAAATAATGGAGCTTTTTAATTGAGGTCATGACTATATTTCTTATATAAATCAGATTCATTTTTTCCAGCATGTGCATGCTCTTAAATATGTACCCAACCAGCACACAGATAATGCCCAATGTCTGCACACAATTTCAGTTGTAGGTGCACACACAAATCACTGATTTATAGTTGTAGAAATTCAAATACTTTGGCCTTTGTGTCTGCCTACTTACCTTTCCACATAATATTGATAATTTTTTTTTCTAGTGATGGACCTATTTATATGTAATAACTGTACTGGCATTTTACAATGCAGTTAGAATCTGATCACCTTAAAATATGTGTCACTGACTGTGATGAAATAATTTAATTGTCTTCTCTTAATTTTATAAATAATTTGGCACACAAACATTTTCATACTACCCATGTGTTGAAAAGTTTTTGAACTTTTTGTAGTTCCATTTCTTTTGCTTTATTGCAGTGTAAAAATGCATTTATCTTGCTTTGTTTTAGCTATTTTGCATATAGTCCTGTTGGAAACAATCTCCTATGAATTTAGTCAAGCCAAGAAAAATGGAACCAGTAATAGCTTCAGTGTAATGCTGTGAAATAAGTATCAGAGGGGTAGCCGTGTTAGTCTGAATCTGTAAAAAGCAACAGAGGGTCCTGTGGCACCTTTGAGACTAACAGAAGTACTGGGAGCATAAGCTTTCGTGGGTAAGAACCTCACTTCTTCAGATGCAAGCCAGGTTACCTGAGCTTCAGTTGCATCTGAAGAAGTGAGGTTCTTACCCACGAAAGCTTATGCTCCCAGTACTTCTGTTAGTCTCAAAGGTGCCACAGGACCCTCTGTTGCTGTGAAATAAAATATTCAAAGATGGTTCAACCCAAGAAGAATAGGAGCACTATGGAAAAGGAAAACTCAGCTCTTGATAGGAGAGAGCTCTCGAGTTTTCTCTCTATTATCCACTCCTTTGGCTATTGGGAAGATTAGTTGATGGATTTTGTAGAAAGCTCAATCCAGCCCTTCTTGCACTTATAATATACATAGATACAGGGACTTTGAGGTTAGGTAAATCAAAGCTAAAGAGGCAGTTTATATTTAACCCTAGCATTGGTGCATAAGGTGGGGAGGCAAGAAGTCACATCCCAGACAAAATAGTGATCCTTGTGCTTGGAGGTGCACAATGGCTGCTCCTTTCTAGTATTCCCAGGGACACAGCTCACCCCAAAGAGGTGTAACATGACATGTTGGGGAGATAAGGAGTGGTAGGCTCCATCATTTCAAGGGACAGAGTTGAATATATATTCTCTCTGAACTCTGGAAAATGTGTTTCCCAAAGCTCCCTTGTGGCAATGTGGCTCTGCACCGACTCTAACGTGGCCCAAATGGGAGGGTCTCTTTGGGGTTCTTTCTCCAAAACACTCAGACTTCGATGGGTAACAACCGTCTGCAGAGCACCAGTGGAATGCTGATAATGTTTCAAACTGAGGATAAAATCCATACAAAATTTGAAACTTAATTTGAGCAATATTTTTAACAATATCAGGCATGATATATGGCATCTTAAGTACTACATGATTTGAAATATGTAAATCGATACATTGACATGAAAGAGTGTCATAACTATAAAGGGAAGGGTAACAGCTGTCCTGTGTACAGTACTATAAAATCCCTCCTGGCCAGAAACTCCAAAATCCTTTTCCCTGTAAAGGGTTAAGAAGCTCAGGTAACCTGGCTGGCATCTGACCTAAAGGACCAATAAGGGGACAAGATACTTTCAAATCTTGGGGGGGGGGAGGGGAAGGCTTTTGTTTGTGTTCTTTGTTTTGGGAGTGCGTTCTCGGAACTGAGAGGGACCAGACATCAATCCAGGTTCTCCACATCTTTCTAAACAAGTCTCTCCTATTTCAAACTTGTAAGTAAATAGCCAGGCAAGGCGTCTTAGTTTTCCTTTGTTTTCTCAACTTGTAAACGTACCTTTTACTAAAGTGTTTATCTTTGTTTGCTGTACTTTGAACCTAAGACTAGAGGGGAGTCCTCTGAGCTCTTTAAGTTTGATTACCCTGTAAGGTTAATTTCCATACTGATTTTACAGAGATGATTTTTATCTTTTTCTTTAATTAAAAGCCTTCTTTTTAAGAACCTGGTTGATTTTTCCTTGTTTTAAGATCCAAGGGGTTTAGATCTTGATTCACCAGGAGCTGGTGAGAGGAAGGAGGGGAATGGTTAATTTCTCCTTGTTTTAGATCCCAGGGGGTTGGATCTGTATTCACCAGGAGTTGGTGGGAGGAAGGAGGGGAATGGTTAATTTCTCCTTGGTTTAAGATCCAAGGAGTTTGGATCTGTATTCACCAGGGAATTGGTGAAGGTCTCTCAAGGCTACCCAGGGAAGGAAATTAGCCTTGGGATGGTGGCAGCGGACCAGAGCTAAGCTGGTAGTTAAGCTTAGAAGTTTTCATGCAGGCCCCTACATTTGTACCCTAAAGTTCAAAGTGGGGATACAGCCTTGACAAAGAGTGAACTAATACTTCAGAGCTTGTCCCTCATTTTGCTTCTTTTTAAGGCCAGTGTAGCTAGAGAAAATATTTTAAGTGCCGGAACCCTGTAAAATCTGCAGTTTTTCTTTTGGTACTTTTGAAAATAACCTCTGTCTGATCAATTCTAATTGATTTTAACCTGTCTGTGGTGGTACAAGTGTACAGTTTTCTCTCTTGAGCTGTCACCTGAATGAAAATAATTTAATTCCAATTGGGTATGTCAAATCCTGCAGTGACAATATTATATTTGTTTTCACTTAATGCTAGAAGAGTGATGTAATTGTTTACCATGGAGAACAATAGAGTAATTTAATTAACTGCTGTTGAACATCTTGCAAATGTTTTTTCTTTCGCTAGTGTTACACTCTCAGTCATTGCTTTCTGCATTCCATTAGATTAAATGAGGGGTGATTAGGGTTAAAACAGGAAAACAACAAATAAAACTCCTGCTAACCAGACAGATGCACTCAGATTTACAATTTGTCAGTCTTTTACAATTCTGTTTATTGGTTTAATTTACTTTATGCAGAGCTGAAAAAATACATATATTCTTTTGCTGGGAAGGCCTGATCTCCCCCCTCTCTCCTCAAAAAAAAATAAAAAATCCTTAAACTATACAATTTCATCTTACTGACAAATTTTTCCTTCAAGGAGCTGATGTTGCCTGTTCCTCTTCCTCACCTATTGTTGCAGATTTTGCTCTTTACACAACAAATATAATATGAAGACACGACAAGGGCATAGTGGGGTTCAAATACCCATGTTTTCTAGCTGTACATAACATGCAAGTCCTAGTAACTTGTACACAGTGCTGCAGGTTTCTAAACACAGAACACAGAGAGCACCACTAGAGGCCTCACAAACTATTTAAAGGGATAGTACAGCTATCAGAGTTCACTTTTGCAGCAATTATGTCCTTTTCCCTGGGCTTTCACTCTCCCATTGTAAAATATCCTTGGATGGGAAAATAGGGCTCTTGGAGAACAGTATGCCTGGCCTTCTTCACATCAGTTATCATTATTTTATAAAATTGCACAACACTGACACAGCATTAAGCTTGCAGTCTTAAGCTGGCAGAACTCTCACTTTTATTCTTTTAGCACTGTAAGAATTTTTTGAATATTTCCATGTGTGACAAAGAGATCCCTTTGTCAAAGGGTCCCCTGTAGTTTACAAACAACTCTCACCTCAGGCCTGACAAATTCATTACACCAAATATGTGTCCTGCAGGATATTTATCCAAAAAGAGTAATGTGTAAGGTAACCACAGAAAGCTTGTAACTTGTCAAGATTCATAATCATTGTGAGAGGTATGCATGGGTAATATTTAAGGAATAAAGTATTTGCATGTATGTGTAACACGGACAGACCACAGTTGTTGGGATTGAACCTGGGACTTCAGGAGCTTAGTGTGTGAGCCTCTACCGCCTAAGCTAAAAGCCAACTGCCTGTTAGCTAAGGCTGTAGAGCAGACTCATTTTATCTTTTTCTCTAAGTGGTCTCCGTGCCACTAGATGGGACAGAACACCACACCCAGGAGGTGTGTTGTGTGGGTTACATATGCTTAAGGGACTTAAAGTAAAAAATAGTCACCAGGATGTCTCCATAATGGCCCACTCAGGCAAGGGGGAGTTGTCACCCCAGCCTGTCTGGCCAGTGATACAATGCAAGGTACAATTGTTTAGCCTTGTGCAGTACTCAGGCTTTAAATGAGAAACCATCAGAGGCAAGGACACACAGTCAAAACCACTTCAAGGTTAAAAAAAAAGGGGGGGGGGAAACTTTACAAAACAGAGGTTAGCCCTACCTATGAATAGAAACTAAAGACTGTTTTGAGTATAACAGAGTGAGAAGTAAACTCTGCATCCCTTCACTGAGGAACCCCTTAAGGAGGGCATTCATGAACACTTGTTTTGTGTGAAACCAGACAGCTCTTCAAAAGACTGAACTTTTTTGGGGGAGGAGGGAGAGGGAGAGGGAGAAATCTACTTTACTAGATAGGAAAGGTAACCATTGATAAGTATGGACCCAGGTTTGAGTTTTTATGGTTTGGTTTTGTGTTGTAACCAATTGTTTCCATCACTTTCTCTTGTTTCTAGTTAAATCTGTATTCTTTCTTAAACCAATTTTTTAATTTATTATAAGGGCTCACAAGTTCAGAGGGTTATCCTGCATTTCATGGAGCAGAGGCTCTGGAAATTCTGTGAGTAGGCAATGTCAGAGGCTGAATATCACAGGGAAATGATTCAAAGGGATTGGGGTGCACCAGTTGTTAACCTGCAAGCTGAAGTTAGGGCTGGCATAGCCCAGAGGAGAGGGCTAAAAGGCTGGCGGGCCAGCGAGCTGATGCCTTGCTACCACAAGAAAGACTCCCCCTCATTGGAGGCAGGGGGTAACAAAAAGTGACTCTCAGTCCTAGGTACCTGAGAACCATCACAACAAGTAAATCTTCTAAAATAGTTTGATTTAAAATTAATTACAACCTGGGTCATTTTAAAAATTTAGGATCTCTGTCACTCTTTTTGTCCTGAATTATCTTAACAATGGAATAACGCAGACACTTAACACATTCTTTATAGTTAAAATTAACTGAAATCACATAGCTGATATTTGAAAAAAAAATCCTGTAAATAGATACATTTTTAATAATTTAGTTTAATTACTATGATTGTTTTGGCTACAGACAGGCTCAACTAACTCTTAAGTGGACCCTATGTGACAGAGATACTCAACCAATCACCACCCTTCTTCTACAGTTAATTTCCATACATTTATTTTGGATGTAATGAGTCAATGATATGATGGAGATTAGACATGTATTGAGAGATTTCAAAGTGGATTGTGTGGCTCAACTTTAATTGCCCTTTAAAGATTTTGTCTGCCTCTTAGCTTGGACACCAGTTTCTGTTGGGCGCCCCATGCTCCATTTCACATTGAAGCATCACTCCTGGTGAAACGAAGGTAGGAGCAAAAGGGGAGCCCATAAAACACAGAGTTACTGGGAGTTGGGGACTAGGCTATCTTTGCCTGCCCCTTCTTTACAAAGCACCAGTCTCAGAAACAGTTTCTGAACCAATAAGTCAATGTAAATTAAGGCCAGATTAACCAGTATGCTTGCTTCAGCTGCTTTGCACTACTCTGACAATGCAAAATAGCTGTAAACCCAGTTTAACTGACTATTGTACTCTGGCTGGTTTGTACTGCTTTAGCATATCAGTGATTCTGACCTTAAAAGTTAATTTAAAAAAATTATTTAAGGCTAACACTTTGTACCTTCAATTAATTAGAAATTTTGTATGGTTACATTCTTGTGCGTTTCTTGTTTGTCTATGGAATCTTTAATTTAGAAAAAAACTAAGAAAATTCCCAGACAAAAAAATGGAATTAGCGTTGAGAGTACACATAAGTACTTTAATGGTGAAAAGCTTTACAGAAATGTTGTAATTATTCAAAATCCAAGCATTACATACCCAGGCAATTTAGAGATAAGGTTACAATTAAAAGAAATTCAAACTTCTTAAAATAAGAAATACAGAGTTAAGACACCCAAACAACCTTAACTCTGCCCTGTAGTGATCCCATGAGGAGGGGTAAAAAAGGGGCTGGGAAATCTAAAATTTGAAAATCAGTTTCTTCCAATCTGGGACCAAAATCATTAAAATGCCTTAATATAATGTGACAAGCAGAGTGTATTAATATCTTTTATTGGACCAACTTCTGTTGGTGAAAGAGACACGATTTGAAATACACAGAGCTCTTCTTCAGATCTGTGTAGTTTGAAAGAATGTTTCTTTCACCAACAGAAGTTGGTCCAATAAAAGATTTTACCTCACCGCACTTGTTTCTCCAATATCCAAGGGCGAACACAGCTACAACAACATTTCAAACATTAATTTAATGTGTGTGATTATTGCACGAATTTCCAAAGCAATTTCCACATTACAGGAATCCACTAGTATGGAATAAACTGGATTTGTGAATCCAGAGAAATCCACCCGGAGGGTTGTGTTATTTGTGGGTTGTATGGTGTTACTGCTGTTTCCACTCCAAATCCATCTTCTTCTTCCTTTTAATGTGTCCTCTATATTTCCCTTTACAAATAAAGGGTACCTTGATTGATGGTTCATCCATTATGGAAGTGTCAGAAGAGTATAGATATGAGGTACCAGGCTAGTCATAGGGATGAGTACCCTTCAGGGATTATCAAAACCTTATAGGTGGGAAAGGTAGGGTTCCTGGCTACCATAAATAGTTGGGTGGAAGCACCACCCATTAGTGGCTAAGAACTCAAGCCATTGAAACCCACTGCAGCAAAAACAGAGAGTAACAAGGTAAGGGCTCCTGTTGATGATTAGCTGCCTTTAGGGGTATGGTGACCCAGAAACCCCCCCTTACATATATACTCTCATATATAATGGTGTGTTTAAAGATTCCCTTTGTACATGTTTGGGAGAGCTTCATTACTCATGTAACCCTTCTGCCAGAGTTGGCAGCAAGAAGGGCAGGGTTCAGTATCTAGGGGTTCCTTTTCAATAACACAATGCAAAACTGGCTCGAGCCCCCACCTAGTGACCTGGGACAATTACATACCTCCCCCCGGGTGCCTCTAAGAGGCAATACTTCCCCTCTCACAAGCACAGAGTCTGAGTGTAGCAAAAGCCTTGTAGTAAAGGCGGGAAACAATGCAGCATTATGTTGGGGAAACACCACAAACAGGCTTCATAACACAAAACATGAGCAAAAGACCCACCCCCAAGTAAGTTGGGTAGTGTCCTTTTTCCCTTAGTGTCTTAAGTCCAGCAACCCACAAGTCACCCAGCTCACAGTTCCTGTCCTTGGTCAGTGCAGACCCAGAATTCAGAAGCTCCTCTGCAGAGTTCATCTCCTAGCTTGGGTGGAAGGGCAGGGGGGAGGCACAGAGGAACCTTACACACTCTGCTGCTCAGGCCCTCGACGGCCAATTGCCATGCCTCTCTATGGGATATTGCTCCAGTCCTCTCCACCAGCCGTTTCACTAGCCATGCCTCTCCACCAGCCGATTTCAGCTCTCAATGATTTCATGGGTACAGATACCTATCCCCAACCTTTCTCAATTCACTGGGCTTTGGAACCCATGTCCCTTTCCTAGTGAGTGCTGCTTAGTTGAGGGTGAGTTCCTCAGTCATAAAATACCAAGTACGGTTCTACTGTCCTTGATTCACATAACCAGGATAACAACCCTTTATTACTCTTGCCCCAATAACAAAGAGACTGGGGATCCCACAGCAGCCAAAGTGACCATTTGGGCAAGCAGTCCCACATGCTAGGCAGGGTGGGTGTCCCCATGCAAACAAGATCAACCCCTGAAGTCCTTTTCCACAGCTCACCACCAGATATCAGGGGAGAGCTCATTCTGACTCTGCTTACATCCATATATAATGTGGACATCCCAAATGTGTGTAAAAATAACCTGTATACCACAGCGCACCAGTACCTATTTTTATGTGTACTCTGAATTGCCTATATACAAGTGCATGTCCTGTATGGGACTGTATACTGAGGGCTTGCCTACATGTGAAAGACTACAATGACACAGCTGCAGTGTGGCTGCTGTGCTGCTATAATGCTTCAGTGTTAGCCATATCTACCCGAATGGGAGGGGTTCTCCCATCGGTGGTGTAGATTATACACCGCCCCAAGAGATAGTGGCAAATTTGATAGAAGAATTCTTCTGTCAACCTAGCACTGTCTATACAAAGACTTAAATTGGCTTAACTATGTCGCACTGGGCTGTGGATTTTTCACACCCTGAGTGACGTAGCTGGGTCAATCTAATTTTATAGTGTCGACCCGCCTTTGGATAGAGATCAAAATACTTATAAATGAAATATGACTGACTTTGTACAAGGACTGAGATATCTTTTTTTGTACTGTAAGCAATAATACTGCATTGGCAGGAGAACAGGATATTCTGAAAGTCTTTTGCATATTTAATTTCTATGAAGTTGACATTAAATGCTTTTCATTGATTTATTTGTAAATATATACAGTATAAAGCCTCTTGATTAATTCTGAACTCCTGGATTCCTTTGGACTGTAACACTGAGGTCTTTAATATAACTGAAACTACTAAAGGGCTTTTTAAATTACATGATCTCTTCTTTTGATAATGCTAGCCTTCGTCTGATTTAGTTGTTGTGTGCTTTGCCAGTTGATAGGTTTTACATTTATTGTAAAACAAATACAGTACATCACAATATGAGTTTTTGCCAGCTATTTTTGTATAATTAGCAGAAAAGGCCTTGTCCCACAGGGCTTAAACTTGTACTGATCCACCACAGTTATGATAAAATGCCAGTAACATAAAGACACAAATTCCAATTGTATCCCATTTTCCTACACTTCTAAAACCCATGTTTCAAACCAATTTCTAGTGTGTCAGCTGCAATATAAATATAACACAACTGAACAAAATACAGCTGCTGCTTGCTAAGCAGTCAAGAAAAGTTTTCTTTCTTTTAAAAAGAAAAAAAGTTGTTCTCACATCTTCTGTTTTCTGCTAATATTTTCTGATTAAATTATGCTGATATTCTTTGGCTATCCAGATCTGGGTACTGCTTGAACTTTGGTTGTTAAGAAGGGGAGCGTTGTATCCCAGAGAAGTGTCAGCTAAAGCTTATAGTTTGAGAGAAAGGCCCAAACAAATACTTAGTTTTTTATGGTTTTTTTTTATAGTAGAGGACAGCAGGGCCCACCCCAAGAACAGCTAGGATTTAACTCCTACCAGACTCACTGCTCCTTGTCTTTGAGCAGCATGAGGGAGGGAGGCTTTAGCCCAATCCTATGACAAAAGAACTGTGTGTGTTTGTGTGTGGAGGGGATCCTCTCTTGCTAACCCAGCAGGAAGTCTGTGAATATGCGGCCCTCCTTCCATCCCCCTACCATCCCAGCAGAAGGCTCGCTATGGAGAATGCCTAATTGCGGCCACCCCAGCAAAACCCACCCCTGGAATAATGGGGACCCAATACACAAAGTTCTGTTGCTGGGAGCAGCAGACAGTTCAAAAACAGGGACCATTTCTCCAGGGGAGGGGTTGGCAGGCCCCCATAGGACTTCTTTGCTCATGGGGTTTGGTATGGCATGAACCATTAGTGACCAGAGAGGACCCATCCTTAGCCACCCAATGCTGAACAGCAGCAGCCTTTTCTTCTTCCCTGTAGTGACCCCCAGAACCACATAATTGTGATTCACACAGTTTAGTGTTTGTGGTCCAAGATTAAATTAAACTGATTTTTATAGATACTTTAGTTCCCTCCTCCTCTCTCTTCTTTCCCCCCCCCCCCCCATTTTATGGCTTCATTACATGGCAGACTTAATTTGGATGCTCTGATTGTATATTTCCATATTTCAACATACTTTAATTTATTTTAAGATTAATCTTAACTCTTTATTTACTGAATTTATAACACTTGGTTTTAGGATAATTGCAACATCCTAGTAATACATATTTTACCCTACTTACTGATACATGCTCTTAACCTTGACTTTAATATTAATGTATTTTTTTTCTGGGAATTTCCTTGTGTTTTTGTAACTAAAAATGTCATACACAAACACTAACGGAGATGCTAAAATATAATATTACCATGAGATATTTCTAATGATTTGATGATGTGAAGTAACCTCTTTAATTTTTATGGCCATACTCACCAGTACCAGTACTCACCTTGGTTGCTTTATACTACTCTGGAGAATCACAAAGCACACACCACTCTACATTCCTCTGCAATCCTTCCCCTCAATCATTCCTCCCTGGTGTCCTTCACTCTCTTTCTACACATACAGACACAGTTTTCCCCATCTTCCTGAACAGATGTGGTAGATCTTGTAGCTTTTGAAAAAAAATTTTTTTTTAAGATTAATGGTAATGTTTTGCCATTATATTTTTATAACTGAAAGTTTCTCTGTTACCAGATGCTGATGCATAAAATCTCATCCTTCAGAGAAACTCATAAAAAATTGCCCTGTTTCAGAAAGGCCTTCATTTTCTCAATGGGACTGAAGCCATAGGCTGCGCTTGGTTCTGGTGTCATCTTTCAAAATGGCTACCACCTCCCTCTGTTCTCAGTAGGAATGAAGCAAAGGTGCTCTCCTGGCAGATGTTGGTCCCCTATGCTGAGACAAGGCAGAAGTTGGAAGGTGTGTAGTGAATGAGGCAGGAGTCTGCAGGAAGAGAAAGTCAGGTCTGATGGTTAAGGCAATTGAATGCCACAGTGGAATATTTCTTTATATCCCTGCCTCTGCCAAAGAGTTCCTAGGTGATATTGGGCAAGTCACTTAAAGCAAACTTTTCATAGGTGGTCATTAATTGTGTGTTCCTCATTTTCTGGTTGTCCAACTTGAGACCTGGAGGTATGAATCACAGAAGTGCTGAGCAATCATATCTGCAACTGAAGTCAATGGGAGTTGTGCTTTAAATGTTTAAAATGCTGCACAATGCTTAGTACTTGAAAAATCAGTCCATGGGTGCCTTAAACTGGGCACTTAAAATTCATGGATACTTTTGACCCTAATTTTGCTGTGCTCCTGTTCCCTATCTGTAAAATGAGGATAGTATAACCCCCTCACCTCATAGAGGCTGTAGCAGAGAGGTCTGCCACCTTAGGGACAGTAGGGGCTGGGGGCCAGCCAGCCCTATTCCAAAGCAATGGACCGTTAAAGAGCAGGTGCTTTGTACTGATAGTCTGAGGAGAGGATCACCAGGCCCAGCTGGGAATGGGAGCCTGGTGATTGAGTAGTGGGGACTGCCTGCTATAGACTATAAAGGAAGGAAACTTGGAAACAGGAGGGACCTAAGCCCACGTGATGGGGGACTGTGAGCTTTAGAGATCAGCAAAACTTTTAGGGAGTAGACGAGCTCCTACACATGACCCAAGGAAAAGGACCTGGTTTACCTGTTGGTTGTAAGTTAAACTATTTTAATTGGGGAACAAAAAACCCACACTGAAGAAAGGGGACTGAAATAAAGCTGGTGAGTGTTTAAGTCCATGCAGGCTGGTGAGTGGAGACCGCCTGCTTCCAGGTGTGATGTGAAAATAAATTCCTTAGTGTTTGTGAGGCACTCAGATACTGTAGTGATGAGTACCATATAAAAACCCATGAGGAAATTAATAATTTGAGTGTTTGACTTTGCAACCTTAATAATGTTCTTTTGGGAGTTTAATATATAGATTTTTAGGTTATGGGTTTTACTAATTTAAACAAAAATGGAGTGGAAGAAGGGGAGTTCTCTCCACAATAGCCTTTCTTTGCTACTTGCTTCTCTCTTCTTCTTTTTCTTTACTTAGCTATCTTAATCACATTTATCTCCTTCCACATTTCTAAAGCACAATCTCAATGATGCCTTCCTTAACTTCCTCTGTTTACCTGCCTTATCCAGGGCAGTTTAATTTTCCCTAATGAGGTGCCTGCTACCTGTCTGGCTTAAGTACAACCCAGGCAAATGGCTCTAAGCTGCTATAGAGTTTTAAGTCAAACCAATACTTGCAGCTACAGGTCATTATGGGAAGACAAAAGTTATTTTTAAGAAAAATCTAGTTCATCCTTAGAAGTGAGTTGTTAGTTTCCAACTGAGATGTACTAGCAGGAGTAGTCAGGGGTCAGAAGCACCCCAGGATAATAGTCATAGCACTTAAATGAACCAAAGTTCCTGGACTCGGAAAATTATGGGGCAGGGGTGAGCACTGGAGGAAGGTACTGGCTATGCATCATCAGAAAAGCCCCTTCAAAACAGGAAGCCAATGAGGAGAGCTAGAAATGGAAATAAGCAAGTTTCTAAAATAAAAAACAAATTTGAGGTAGGCTGAGGAGATATAATCAGGGCCAACGAGAATGGGGGGAAGCCAGTACAAATTACCGGGGCTCGGTGGTCTGGAAGGGGCCTGGCTTCCCCCCCTCTCATCGGCCCTGTTTAGCTGGTACGCCCTTGCTGGGGGGCCCGAAAAAAATTCCGGGCCTGGCTTCCCCAGCTTCCTCCCCCCCATCAGCCCTGTTTAGCTGGTCCGCCCTTGCTAGGGGGCCCGAAAAAAATTTTTCACCGGGGCTCGAACCCGCTCTTGGCGGCCCTGGATATAATTAGATGGTCGGGGCAGAGGTCTGCAGTTGAGTGTGGAGGGAAAGCTTAGATTTTAAAATAATAAAACTGTAAAAGTTATTCCAACTGTCTGAAAAGAATGCTGATAATTATTTTTAAACTTGAGAGCTGTCAATACATTTTGTGGCAATACCCATTTCCAGTCCGATTTGTTCCTCCAAAATACAGGATTGAAATGTGGATTTCTAGGGAAACTCATTTTGAAGATAAACATAAAAAGTCACTTGGGTTGCCTCACTGATGATGACTTAAGTTCCTAATCACATAGTGATTTGAGGAAGCTAAATAAAAAGAAATAAACTTGGGAGGTAGAATGGACAGCAAAGATGGTCTGTGATAGAGGCCTGTGTATTCTCTACTTCCTGCTCCCTCTTTGCTCTCTGTCTCGCTTACCAAAATGTACGGTGGTGAAGTCTTGTAGTCATTTGCAGCCATGTTTTCAACATAAGTATATGTACAGTGCCCTTCAAAGCTATATATCACAGTCTACCCACTGCCAACTGTAGGATAGAGAAGCAAGTTAACTGGCACCATCTAAAGAGCCCAGAAATGAAAGTGAGACAAAACAACCATTCCCAAAGCTTTTTGGAAGAAATAAAAGGCGGTGGTGGAGGGAGGGGAGTTGAGGGCATTTTCTCAACAGACATCAGATGAAGGGAAAGAAAGGGAGGGTGACGTCCTATGGAGGGCATGCAAAATAAAGAAATGAGATGGATTTGATAGGAAATCTGAATTTTGTTTGGGTTCTCTTGGACTTTGGGGATTCATATGAAGTTCCAAATAAACCACAAGGGCAAAATTAAGTTTCCCGTTTTGTTTGCTGAAACTACAGGAAACTAAAGCAGCTGGTCCATTCCAATTCTACATAGAAATATCTGAAAATTAGGGTTTATACGTGGAGTGTGGGGCACAAATATACTCCTTCACTGTAGAATGGTTTCCACTGAGTCTTTGGAATAAAACAAGTGAGACAATACTCATTCCTTAGAGGATAAGTGAAACTTTTAGGCTCCAGGTCTGTATAATGTAACGAACACCATTATGAGATCACTGAAGTAATTTAGAGCTAGCCAAAGGGCTTTATTCATCTCAGACACTGGGGTAAATTAGTACATCTCTACTGATTTCGATGGAGTTATTTCTGATTTACACTAATGTTAGTGAGAGGAGAATCAGGACCACATTTTTTGAATTTGAGCCCAGGCCATATTATGATTATTCTTATTTATTTATTTTATTTTATTAGGCTTTGAAATAAGAAAAACATATTCTTTTCATCTATTGGTACAAACTCCAAATTGCTGTGAAATGCTTTTCCATTCCTTTTTGCTAGAAGCCAACAGTTATTGTGATTTTCTGCTACAGCTGATGAGGCAAACCTTTATAGAGATATTGGCAGATATTACTTCTGCATATAGAAGAATAGATAATGCACTTAGGAAAAGCTCTCGGGACTCCTGTGAATCTTTTTATATCAACTAATAATCTAGGAAATCTTAGCTTGACAGTCTTCACTAATTAAAATTCACAAGCTGAAGTGTCTTGTTTATAGAAAAAACTTTGTCGGGGTCATTTGCTTTTAGAAACGTTTGTAATCTTCCAGGAATTTGATGCCACTGGTAAAGCACAGGGGGTTGCTCACTGACACTTAAATGAACAGTGGAATACTTAAGTATGGCACTATGAAGTAAAGATATGAAGATGGGGTTGTTGGTTGAAGTGCCATAGCAATGAAGAAATTGTCCTTGAGGCTTTTACAGTGTATAGCTGAAAAGTTACATTAAGAAAATGACTGCTCCAAACTGTGATAAGAACTTGCATTAAAAATAACAGTCCTGATTCTGATCTGTCATGAGTTTGCACTTAGGTAGTCCTACTTACTTCAGTGGGAATCACTCCTGGTTTAAACCTTTGTGCTGAGACAAGAGCCCACCTAAAGTTTTGACATGAAATTAACTGTTGAAATAATTTAACCCTTTGGCAATATATACACAGTAGTTCATTAATTCTCATTTTTGTGTCGCTAAACCACAAATTTAATGCTGTACCTCTCACAAAAGGTCTCAACGCCAGCCTGTATGGCTAAAATAGAACAGCCACACGCTATAATGAAATATTATCTGAGTAAAAGTTCATTATTTTTATAAAATATGCAAGATTAGAAATCTATACAAATTTTAGTGCCCTGTTCGATATTGTAACTTTTATGAAGAGTAAATTGAAACAAAAAAATAAATAAAACAAACTGGCACTTTTCAAATGAACAAAGTATGTGTTGTGAGGGAATGTATTTACTTTTAATCGTGTTTGCTCACTTTTTTTAATGCACTACTTTCAATAATCCAGAAGTCTCAAAGTCATCATCATGAAGTAGTAAAGATCTGCCATAAACACATGTTCTCCCAATAATTAATTTATTTGGTATATAAAAATGCAATGAAGAGGAAAGGAAAACAATTAATGGAAATGACAGTGAGTGGTCAAAATAAGTAAAAAAGGAATGACAAAGGGAAGAAGGGGAAAAGTTCAGAGTAAGGGAAACATGAATTAGACAGTCATGGAAGACAGTGCCCAATCAGATTGTATTTTTGGCTCTAAGGAATAAAAAATGTTATTTATCTCACAGCTTTTAGAAGATGTGAGGAAGAGGGTAAGACATGAGGGGGAAATGGCCAGACAGATTGGTTAGGAAGCAACTAGCCTCTGCCCATTATTCTAGCTGTGTTGCATAAGACTAGAGATAGACTATTATTATTGAGTTTTCCTTTTTGTGATTGAGGGTTTCATCAAAGGAAAATTCTCCTCTGGGAATTTGCTGTTTTAGATTGCATTTTTAGGCTTGACAATTCAACTTTTTAGGTAACTATTAACAAAAATTGTGAAACAGATGATAATATCCTTAAGATTACATTAACTAAACCTAAAACAATTTCCTTTGCTTTCTGTTCTTTGAAGAATGAAACAATAATACTAGTCTAATGTGATACATTTTTCTCATTAAAGTAGTTTAAACATAAAATGTGACTTCTATTTAAACTGCTGTAATTTGGATTCTAGGTATGCCTTTTAAAAATAATCCTCTAGTTTACCAATACATTTTTAATTGCTATTCTTTTAAATATAAATGCCAATATTTTGGCATTTTGCTAGGGTGGAACCAGCCAGGGAACACTTATTTACCAAGCAGCCCTGTCACCAAGGCCCCAGCACTCTGAGGTGATTTGGTCCTAAACTCAGTGGCAATCTCCCTGGATTCTGACACATCCTGGTAGAATTCTGCTACAGATTCAGATGAATTAGACTGTAGGTTTTTATTGACTTAAGTATGAAAATGAATAATAAAATCAGTTCAATAGCCCCTGTGCTATTTATTTCAGTATTAAATTCAGTTTATTTGTAGTGTTTCCACAGCTTCAAATTTCAGTATGCCATAGATTTTTTTTTTTATTGACAGTGCCCAATTGCATCATAGCAGTTGTTAGAGGGAGCTGGAGGGAATGGTGAGCTTAATGATAGGCTCTGCCTTTTATAGGCAGGGCCTTTGGAAGTACAGCTTCCATTAGGAGAAGTTTTCCTTTCTTGAGGGAAATCACTAGTTATATTTCTCTGAACATAGGACACCCTGCAGCCTGAGTCCCAGTAGCTCTGACTATAAAAGGCCAGCTTTAGCATGCATGGTGGTCCTTATCCTGGGAGGTGAAAGAAGGGCAGTAGCTTTTTCCCAGGATTGGCTGACAAAATGTAGTTTCCATCAAATGTTTCAATTGGAAAAAATGCCTATTTTAGCCAAAAACAAGTGATTTTCTAACGGAAAACCTAAACAAACAAAAAATCATTTTGAATTCGTGTTTCTGCTTAAAATGTTTCATTTCAACTTTACATTTTGAAACAAAGTGGTTGAAGAATTTTGTTTCAAAATCAAATTTTTCAGAATATTTTTGTTTGTCGTCTTTGAATTTGGCCGCTTCAGGGATTAAAACAAACATCATAGCAGAATTTTCCATGGGATGTTTTCTGACTAGTTGTACTTTCCTGATAGATCCTAGTATGCTGTGGAGATTTGGAGGGCTGGAGAGCAGTAGGCTCCAGACCATGGTAGAAAGATGCCCCCTTACAATCTCCCTTGAAAATGATTTGAAGGAAAGGGTGATAAAGGCCAGGCCTCCTCTACAAGAGGGTTTCCAAAAGTATTTTGGAGGGTGAACAGGTGCAGTCAGCTTGAGGGTGACATAGCAGAAAACTGGGGATAGGGAGGAGAAAAGGACAGAGGGTAAATTGTTGGGACATAACTATTCACAAATACTTGAAGGCTGTAAACAATCAGAATGGAGATAAACTATTTACTGGTTGGAAGGTATAAGTAGGAGTAATAGGATGAAATTAAGAAAGGGGACATGTTAAGCTAAATATCCTGGAAAATTTTCCTGGCAGTGAGATCTATTAGCCAGTGTAATTAATAGTCTCCCAAGAGAAGTGGTGGAAGCCTAATCAAGAAAACTCCCAATATTTTTACAATGTAGTGACTGTATAGCGTCTCTCAAGAATCATTTGAACTTGAACCTGTGATCTTGACAGGAGCTCAAGCAGAAAATTGTGAAGAAATTTACTATTCAACAAAAACATGCATTTTAAGCATGCTTTTCTTGGTCTAATTCTTACAGCAGTTTTGCATGTAGAACTTGTATAGGCTGCAGAATCTGATCCATATTTGTTTCTGTTTTGACTAGTAAATGAAAAAAAATTGCCAGCAATTCAGCACTGTGGTTAGTAGAGGTACTTATGAATAATCACAGTTGAATTAAATCCAACTAAACCACCTCATCAACAAGGAAATAAATGAAGGTCAGCCTGAAGATGTGGCACTTCGTGACAACTCCAGAAAGAGGTCAGCTCCTCTGAAAGAACATGTTTTGCCAAAGTTCCTGATCCAGGCCTGCACAGAATTAAAGTTATCAGTATAATTTCCTGTACTCAGATGCATCCAAAGAAGTGGGCTGTAGCCCATGAAAGCTTATGCTCAAATAAATTTGTTAGTCTCTAAAGTGCCACTCCTGTTCTTTTTGCGGATACAGACTAACACGACTGCTACTCTGAAACCTGTACTCAGATGGATTATTTCCGAAGAAAATATATTGGCTTTATCAACATTCTTTGTAATGTTTGCTTGTGAGGGAAGGTCATAAGAGAGGGGTACAAGGTTAAGTGAGACAGGCAAAAAAGTGGGGGAAGGGTAACAAAAGGAAGTTGTAAAACAAGTTGATTAAGTCAACATAAGAACATAAAGGCCGTACCGGGTCAGACCAAAGCTCCATCTAGCCCAGTATCCTGTCTACCGACAGTGGCCAATGCCAGGTGCCCCAGAGGGAGTGAACCTAACAGGCAATGATCAAGTGATCTCTCTCCTGCCATCCATCTCCACCCTCTGACAGACAGAGGCTAGGGACACCATTCCTTACCTGTCCTGGCTAATAGCCATTAATGGACTTAACCACCATGAATTTATCCAGTTCTCTTTTAAACTCTGTTAAAGTCCTAGCCTTCACAACCTCTTCCGGTAAGGAGTTCCACAAGTTGACTGTGCGCTGCGTGAAGAAGAACTTCCTTGTATTTGTTTTAAACCTGCTGCCTATTAATTTCATTTGATGACCCCTAGTTCTTGTATTATGGGAATAAGTAAATAACTTTTCCTTATCCACTTTCTCCACATCACTCATGATTTTATATACCTCTATCATATCCCCCCTTAGTCTCCTCTTTTTCCAAGCTGAAGAGTCCTAGCCTCTTTAATCTCTCCTCATATGGGACCTGTTCAAAATCCTTAATCATTTTAGTTGCCCTTTTCTTAACCTTTTCTAGTGCCAGTATATCTTTTTTGAGATGAGGAGACCACATCTGTACGCAGTATTCGAGATGAGGGCGTACCATCGATTTATATAAGGGCAATAATATATTCTCAGTCTTATCCTCTATCCCCTTTTTAATGATTCCTAACATCCTGTTTGCTTTTTTGACCGCCTCTGCACACTGTGTGGACATTTTCAGAGAACTATCCACGATGACTCCAAGATCTTTTCCTGACTTGTTTTAGCTAAATTAGCACCCATCATATTGTATGTATAGTTGGTGTTATTTTTTCCAATGTGCATTACTTTACATTTATCCACATGAAATTTCATTTGCCATTTTGTTGCCCGATCACTTAGTTTTGTGAGATCTTTTTGAAATTCTTCACAGTCTGCTTTGGACTTAACTATCTTAGCAGTTTAGTATCATCTGCAAACTTTGCCACCTCACTGTTTACCCCTTTCTCCAGATCATTTATGAATAAGTTGAATAGGATCGGTCCGAGGACTGACCCTTGGGGAACACCACTAGTTACCCCTCTGAGAATTTACCATTAATTCCTACCCTTTGTTCCCTGTCTTTTAACCAGTTCTCAGTCCATGAAAGGACCTTCCCTTTTATCCCATGGCAGCTTAATTTACATAAGAGCCTTTGGTGAGGGACCTTGTCAAAGGCTTTCTGGAAATCTAAGTACTCTATGGCTAAGTCTACACTACCTGCCTTAATTGGCGGGTAGAAATCGACCTCTCGGGGATCGATTTATCGTGTCCCGTCGGGACGCGACAATCGATCCCCAAATCGACGCTCTTACTCCATCAGCGGAGGTGGGAGTAAGCGCCGTCGACGGGAAGCCGCAGAGGGCGATTTTGCCGCCGTCCCTACAGCAGGGTAAGTTGGCTGTGATACGTCAAATTCAGCTACGCTATTCGCGTAGCTGAATTTGCGTATCTTGAATTGACCCCCCCGTAGTGAAGACCTGCCCTGAGTCCGCTGGATCCCCCTTGTCCACATGTTTGCTGACCCCTTCAAAGAATTCTAATAGATTAGTAAGACACGATTTCCCTTTACAGAAACCATGTTGACTATTGCTCAACAGATTGTTTTTCTATGTATCGGACAATTTTATTCTTAACTATTGTTTCGACTAATTTGCCCGGTACAGACGTTAGACTTACCGGTCTGTAATTGCCAGGATCACCTCTAGAGCCCTTTTTAAATATTGGCGTTACATTAGCTAACTTCCAGTCATTGGGTACAGAAGCCGATTTAAAGGACAGGTTACAAACCTTAGTTAACAGTTCCGCAACTTCACATTTGAGTTCTTTCAGAACTCTTGGGTGAATGCCATCTAGTCCTGGTGACTTGTTAATGTTAAGTTTATCAATTAATTCCAAAACCTCCTCTCGTGACACTTCAATCCGTGACAGTTCCTCAGATTTGTCACTTACAAAAGCCAGCTCAGGTTTGGGAATCTCCCTAACATCCTCAGCCGTGAAGACTGAAGCAAAGAATCCATTTAGTTTCTCCACAATGACTTTATCGTCTTTAAGCGCTCCTTTTGTATTTCGATCATCAAGAGGCCCCACTGGTTGTTTAACAGGCTTCCTGCTTCTGATGTACTTAAAAAACATTTTGTTATTACCTTTGGAGTTTTTGGCTAGCCGTTCTTCAAACTTCTCTTTGGCTTTTCTTATTACATTCTTGCACTTAATTTGGCAGTGTTTATGCTCCTTTCTATTTGCCTCACTAGGATTTGACTTCCACTTTTTAAAGGAAGTCTTTTTATCTCTCAGTGTTTCTTTTACATGGTTATTAAACCACGATGGCTCTTTTTTAGTTATTTTACTGTGTTTCTTAATTTGGGGTATACATAGAAGTTGGGCCTCTATTATGGTGTCTTTAAAAAGCTTGCAGGGATTTCACTTTAGTCACTGTACCTTTTAACTTCTGTTTAACTAACCCCCTCATTTTTGCATAGATCCCCCTTTTGAAATTAAATGCCACAGTGTTGGACTGTTGAGATGTTCTTCCCACCACAGGGATGTTGTATGCTATTGTATTATGGTCACTATTTCCAAGTGGTCCTGCTATAGTTACCTCTTGGACCAGCTCCTGCGCTCCACTCAGGACTAAATCTAGAGTTGCCTCTCCCCTTGTGGGTTCCCGTACCAGCTGCTCCATGAAGCAGTCATTTAAAGTATTGAGAAATTTTATCTCTACGTTTCGTCCTGAAGTGAAATGTTCCCAATCAATATGGGGATAATTGAAATCCCCCACTATTATTGAGTTCTTAATTTTGTTAGCCTCTCTAATTTCCCTTAGGATTTCATCATCACTATCACCGTCCTGGTCAGGTGGTCGATAATAGATCCCTAATGTTATATTCTTATTAGAGCATGAAATTTCTATCCATAGAGATTCTATGGAACATGCGGATTTGCTTAAGAGTTTTACTTCATTTGATTGTACATTTTCTTTCACATATAGTGCCACTCCTCCCGCTGCACAACCTGTTCTGTCCTTCTGATATATTTTTTACCCTGGAATGATTGTGTCCCATTGATTGCTCTCAGTCCACTAGGTTTCTGTGATGCCTATTATATCAATATCCTCCTTTATCACAAGGCACTCTAGTTCACCCATCTTATTATTTAGACTTCTAGCATTTGTGTACAAGCACTTTAAAAACTTGTCACTGTTTATTTGTCTGCCCTTTTCTGATGTATCAAATTCTTTTTTATGTGAATGTTTATCATCTGATCTGGCCCCTACTTTATCCTCTTCCATCCTCTGCTTCTGACTATAACCTGTAGATTCTCTATCATTAGACTCTCCCCTAAGAGAAGTCTCTGTCCGATCCACATGCTCCTCTGCAGCAGTCGGCTTTCCCCCATCTCCTAGTTTAAGAACTGCTCTACAACCTTTTTTAATGTTTAGTGCCAGCAGTCTGGTTCCACTTTGGTTTAGGTGGAGCCCATCCTTCCTGTATAGGCTCCCCCCATTCCAGAAGTTTCCCCAGTTCCTAATGAATGTAAACCTCTCCTCTCTATACCAGCGTCTCATCCACGCATTGAGACTCTGAAGCTCTGCCTGCCTACCTGGCCCTGCGTGTGGAACTGGGAGCATTTCTGAGAATGCCACCATAGAGGTCCTGGATTTCAGTCTCTTCCCTAGCAGCCTAAATTTGGCCTCCAGGACATCTCTCCTTCCCTTCCCTATGTCATTGGTACCTACATGTACCACGACCACCGGCTCCTCCCCAGCACTACACATAAGTCTGTCTAGATGCCTCGAGAGATCCGCAACCTTCGCACCAGGCAGGCAAGTCACCATACGGTTCTCCCAGTCATCACAAACCCAGCTATCTACGTTTCTAATGATCGAATCTCCCAATACTAATACCTGCCTTTTCCTAGCAACTGGAGAGGTAACCTCAGTGCAAGAGGCAACCCCAGCACCATCTGGAAGGAGGGTCCCAGCTATGGGAAGGTTTCCCTCTGCTCCCGTTGACTGCTCTGCTTCCCTGGGCCTTTCATCCTCCTCAACAGCGCAGGGGCTGTCTGACCGGAGGTGGGACAATTCTACAGTGTCCCGGAAAGCCTCATCAACATACCTCTCTGCCTCCCTTAGCTCCTCCAGTTCCGCCATCCTTGGCTCCAGAGTCCGTACGTGGTCTCTGAGGGCCAGGAACTCCTTGCACCGAATGCACACATACGCCACCCGCCCATGGGGCAGGTAATCATACATGCTACACTCAGTGCAATAAACTGGATAGCCCCCACTCTGCAGCTGGGCTTCTGCCTGCATTGTCTCCTAGTTAATGAAGGGGTTGTTTAAAGCAAGAAGTTTTGAATGTAGTTTCGGCTATAGGTTTTAAGGGGAATAAAGGGTATAAGATAGAACCAGCAAGGGACCCGCGCTCCCTTCCTGCTCCCCTTCCAAACTCCCTTGAGAAACTCCCTGTTAGCAACCCCTTGTCGCAAAAGCTCCCTTGTCGCTTGTGCGCTGCTTTATAAAGCCCTGGCCTGGGTGAATGCCCCACCCACTGAATAAGGCTCAGCCAATTACCAGAGGCTTCTAGCCTTCAGACCTTCCTTTGAAGCTCACAGCTTCCAACTGCCAGCCACAGCACACGGTCCTTCAAACAACCAAACAGACAAACAGACTGACAAACACAAGCTCAGCACACAGCAAGTAACCCCCAAACACAAACACACACTACAGTCACTTACCCCAAGTGTTCTGTATTTGCTCCTCCTTCACCTGGAGAACTCCCTTGCGAAACTCCCTGTTAGCAGCCCATGTTCACAAAGTCAAGTTTTGTATGAACTTGTTTAAATAGATTCCAAACACCAAAATCTTTTTTAACTCTCCACATAGCTTTGCTGGAGAACAGAAAAATGAAGTGGACATAGGGTTGGAAAAATATTTAAGTTTTCCTTTCTCTTTGTAACCTCTTTAACATACTGTCCTGAGAAATGAGAAATATGGGAAATTGCTGCAAAGAGTAGTTGAAGAAAGGATAGCAGGAAAGGGGAGGAAGGACAATTATGAAGCACAAATGAATGAAAGAACATTATTTAAGCTTTCAGAGACTTTAGAGAAAAGAGGATTAAAATGATTGCAGGAAAATACCTAAAATGCTCTTGAAACAAGAGTAGAGGGGGAAGATATTTTGAAGGGAACTAAAGGAAAATACACACACAAATAAAAGCCAGTTTTTTGTTTCTGTTAACTCAATGGCAAAACTTCCACTGCCTTCAGTGGGAACAAGATAAGGCCCAAGGTAAGTGAGAGCAAAACAATAGTAGCATGAAAATGTTAAAAACTGCAAATGAAACCTATCTATGGTAATTCCTGTAATTAGTGAAGGGGTTTTGCTTGTTAAACTGCATTATCTCCCACCTTTGTAAAGGAGGGAAGCAGCGTTTGGAAACAATTAATGAAAAACTGAAATGAATAAGTGAATAAAAATTTTATTACAAATAATCAGGGCCGGTGCAAGGAAGTTTCGCGCCCTAGGTGCAACTTCCACCTTGCGCCTCACCCCCACCCCGTGGCAGCTAACCCCGCCCACTGCCCCCCGTGGCAGCTAACCATTCCCACCCGCCCCTTCCACCCAAGGAACCCCCCCCTCCCCCCGCAGCAGCTAACCCCACCTGCCGCGGCAGCTAACCCCCCCCCACCCGGGGAGCCCCCCCTTGCAGCAGCTACCCCCGCTTGCAAGCCCCCCCTCCACAGCAGCTAACCCGGCCTGGGGAGCCCCGCCCTGCGGAAGCTAACCCCGCCCAGGGAGTCCCCCTGCGGAAGCTAACACCGCCCCCCTCCGCGGCAGCTAATCCCGCCCGGGGAGCCCGCCCCAGCTCTCCTCCTCTGAGCATGCCGGCGCTGCTCTAATTCTCCTCCCCTCCTGGGCTTGTGGCGCCGATTGAAGGAGACTTAGGTCTGGTCTATACTACCCGCCTGAATCGGCAGGTAGAAATCGACCTCTCGGACAATCGATCCCCGAATCGGCGCTCTAACTCCACCAGCGGAGGTGGTAGTAAGCGCCGCCGACAAAAAGCGGCAGAAGTCGATTTTTCCGCCGTCCTCACAACGGGGTAAGTCGGCTGCAATACGTCGAATTCAGCTACGCTATTCACGTAGCTGAATTTGCGTATCTTAAATCGACTCCCCGCTGTAGTGTAGATGTACCCTTAGAGCGGCGCTCCCCTCTCCCCCGCCCCAGCTCACCTCCACTCCACTTCCTCGCCTGAGCAGGCTTTTAGGCACCCTCAACCACTAGGCACCCTAGGCGGCCGCCTAGTTTGCCTAAGTGGTTGCACCGGCCCTGCAAATAATGTAAAATAAATTGAGTCAAGTCACGTAATGAAATAGAGCCTGATCTGCAAAGTTCAGATTTGGATCTAAACTTTCTCATAATTTGAGAGCGCTCCAATCATGAGTTCCAGATCAGGCTCATTATACAGATAAGCTCAGGCCATGAACTTGGACCTGGATCTGAACTTTCCCAAAAATTGAGAACTTTTGGATCTGGGGTTCCAGTTTGGGGCTCTCTAACAATATATGTACCATTTTGAACCAGGTGTCACAGACTTTTCACATGAAACATTTCTGTCCATTTAAACATTTACAGTTCTTTTTTACTATGAGATTGAGTTCGCACAGAGAGAACAAAATAATGCTAGTGTTACTCTTAAACCCAGATTAGAGCTCATGATCCCATTTAAAGCAGCTTTGATGGATATATAACTGACTCTGTGATCAAAAACTTGTGCCATCAGGAGAATCCCACATGCCTCCATCAGGGAGGGGTTCCTTTAAGTAGGAAACAACACCAAAAACTCCTTAATTTGACAGATTTATTGCCTCAGTTACAATATTTGCTTGTAATTTAAGGGCTCCCCTAAGCTGTAAAACAGGAAGGAAGAGATGGTTTCATTGCAGACAAAAGATCCATCTACTACTAGAATCCATGAATTAATCCCATGAGGAGTGTTTTGTTGTACAGAGAGTTTTCTATCCATTGGGTTTATAACATGTTCCACAGTATTATCACTTATAGTAATTTTTTTTCCAAATGAAGGCATGCCAGGTTTTGTATAAAACTTGAATTGTGTGAAGGCAGCATTTGTCAATGAGGGTAATATCTTTGTTGACCATGTGCCAAATTCCTTTGTTGTCAAAGTTAATGGATTTACACCAAGAATGCATTTGACCCAGTGGTAGTAGATCAGATCCAGAGCACAAACTTGTATTTTTTATAACAATATGGATTATTTTAATTGTTGAATACAAAGCAATATATAGCTACTGACACTTTTTACACCAGTAGCAAACTGCAGAAACATATGATCATTTGATGAACAAATTCCAAAGAGTTGCTATGTATATAAATACCAAAGATCAAATTCTATATCCAGCCAACATGTTATATATGTAGGAGAGTGTTCTGTTGTGGACAATCTTGTGTGTGTGTGTGTGTGTGTGTGTGTGTGTGAGAGCAAGTGAGAGAAGGGATTTACCAACACAGGTACGGATGTATGTGCGCACACATTTTTTGCATCTTAGCCTACCGTTCCTCCAACACCCAAACTGAGGATAATTAGAAACACTATCTAAGTATCAGCAAGCGAGCAAAGAACTAAAAGTATGGTCATGTACTCCAGTCAGACTCTTATCTTCATAGGATAAATAACTTATAATAATGTAGTTATAAAAATAAAAAAAGTCTCAATATGCCCAGACACGCTATCTTAAACAAAATTAAAAAAGAGAAAAAGGTGAAGAACACACAAAGCTAATTTAATGATGCACCTCATTCTAATAACATTTGGCATATCAATAATCAAATCCTCTATTGTCCTCAAAAGAGAAGAAATAGGCTGGTGGAAATGAAAAAAAAAAAGGCACATGAATTTGGCAGTAAAAAAGCAAAATGCTGACAGTGGATCAAGGCTTAGTGATATCTGTTCAAACCAGTAGGTTATGCTAGGACATCTGAGAAGCCACAGCTTCATAGGGTGTATATTTAAAATTCCCTGTGCAAAATGAAGCATCCCAGCACAAACATTTTTTCCATGGCTATCAGCACCTATAGAATCCCTTCTCTGCTCTACCTCCTTCCCCTCATTTCTAGTCACAAATAACATCAGTGTATAATAAGCTCTGACAATGAAGAGAGAGGCAAAGTCATAGTACTAATCCCCTGGATGTAATATCTTGCTGGATTAAATTCCACACTATCTTGCATAATACATACTGAAATACAAAACAGATCACTGGAAAAATAGCTAGTATTAAAACTTCGGAATTAATTACATTTGTTATCCTTGTTAAGCCATTCAACTTTGCATGCAGAAAGGCAAATGACAGTGGTTAATTGTGCTACCATGAATAGTAAAATCCAAATATACTAAATATTAATATATATTATAATGAATCTGCTGAGCAGTATTAAGCATATGACAGTGTGAATCTGCTGCTGCTTTTCCAGGCCCTGACTAGAAGGTGATAGCTCACCAGGAAGGGAAGGTTCAGTGGAAGACTTATCAGGGTAGCTAGCCCTGGTGGCAGCACAAGAACTGGAGGCTGCCAATTTGACTGCACAGCTGGGGTCTCTTGGTGTAAGAATAAGTGGCACATAGTGTAGATAAGAATATGCATATCTTATAAATAAACAAATTACACCAGACACGAGGATATGACATCAGTTTATCCCCAATAACAGAAACTAACATGTTGTAAGGCCCCCAAATTAATGTCCACTCAGTGGAGGGGCAAAGTTATCAAAAAATATGTTTTCAAAAGTTTTTTTTTTAAATACATATTTTCAGTACCTCCAAAATGTTTGTTGCAGAGAGGTTAAGTAAATTTCTTAAAGCTATAGGTGGAGTTAATATCAGAGTCAGCATTATAACTGAGAAATTCCTTATTCCCAGTTCTCAGCTCCTTCCATACATCACCCTTACTACTTTTGGATGCCTATTCTTCTTCTGTACTATATTACGTAGCAGCTCCAGTCTTTGGCCAAGACCATATTGTGCTAGGTGCTGTACAAACACAGAAGAAAAAGACAGTCTCTGCCCCAAATAGATTAACATAGATTAAAATATATTTTACGTTATGTGTCAGTGATCTTTTAGGGGTATGTGGTTGTGTGCGTGCAAGGATCTTTGCCAGCTAGTCAGACAGTTGATTGTTTCTGCTTTTTGTCAGTTTTCTTTTATTTGTTCTCAGAAGCTGTCTAGGGTGGCTGGTCATAAACACAGTGACTGTAAAACTTCCTTCACAAAGAAAATCTGTCTTACTTTTCCAAAATGTATTGTAACATCAGTAAGGTATTTATTGCTTTTTTGCTTTGCTTCAAAATTTCCTTTACTGCTTACTATTAATTTTATTTAGGATCAACTAGTCAACTCTAAGGACAGGTGGTCATGGATGCAGAACTTTTAAATAAAATCCTTTCCATCAAAAGATCATCTTCTTTCTCCATTCTTTACTACCATTAGTACAGCATTTGTTTCTTTTATGTCATGTCTAAAATTCTACCACATACTATTAATTTTATTTAGCATCAACTACTCAGCTCTTCAAGGCAGTTCGCCGTGCACTCCTGAAAAATATATCAAAAATTCACTGTGAAAGAATGTCTGGGTAAATACTGTTTGTGTGTATACTTGTCATCCTTCAAGCCTTTCTTTATCTTACAAATGTTTAGATAGTTTCATGGTTTAACAGAAAAATTACACTAAAATAGTAACCCTTTGTATTTCATTGATATCGTATGTGCTAAGGCCACATCTTCTACATACTAATGCATGTGCTTAATGTTGTTAGAACTACTCTTACGCTTAAAGTTAAGTGTGTATGTAAAGGTTTGCAGGACCTGGGCCTAAATCACCCTCCCAGCTGTCAAAGATACACAAAACTGTGCACCAAATGGGCATAGGCCTGGGTAACATCTAGCGATAAAGAGAAAGAGAAAGGGGAAAAGGATATTATACAGATGATCTCTTTCATAATATTTTTCCATTTTCTTCTTGATTTGACTCAGGTTTTTTACCATGGCCCAGGGGATGGCTCTCTCTTCATTTGAACAGTGTCTCCAATTCAGTATTCCATATATCTGTAACCCTTCTGCCCATCTAAGTTGGCAGCAACAAGGGCTGGGTTCTGTATCTAGGGGTTCCGTCTCAATAACGCAATGCAAAACCAGCTCGAGCCCCCACCCAGTGACCTGGGACAATTACATACCACCCCCTGGGTGCCTCTAAGAGGCAATACTTCCCCTCTCGCAAGCACGGAGTCTGAGTGTAGCAGAAAATGTTTAATAACATGAGGTAAACAACATCAGCATTAAATTGGAAAAACACCACAAACAGGATTCATAACACAAACCATGAACAAAAAACCCACCCCAGCAAATTGGGCTGTGTCCTTTCCCTTTGGCTCTTGAATCCAGCAACCCAAAAATCACCCAGAGTCCCCAAAGTCTAACACCCCCAAAGTCTCTTGGGTCCAGCATCCACCCAAAGTCTCTGTCCCTGGTCAGTGCAGCCCCAGAGTAAAAGGGGGGCACGCAGGGTGTTAAGGGGTACCTTACGTGATCCAAGGCCGGCCGGCCGTCTCTCCGTGGGGTTCCACCACAGCCTTCACCACGAGTCAGTCCACTTCCTGCCATCCCACGAACTGCTCTGCTCTAAGAGCTGCTCCGCTCCGCTCACCGACCTGTGAGACGCTCCAGCCGTCCCCGCAAACAGCTCCGCTCGCCGTTCCTTGGGCCGTTCCAACCATCCCCGCAAGGCTCTGCGCCACTCGCTGCTCCTCCAGTCGTCACCACAAATTGCTCCACCAGCCTCTTAGCAATATAGCTTCAGGCTCCCCCACTAATTAACACAGCACTCAGTGATCTCAGCTCTTAATAACTTTAGCTCTTTTGTGATTTCAGCTCACAGTAGGGGAGCCCCAGTGCTGGTGCACCATTGGCCCAAAGTGAATTCAGCTCAGCAGCCTGTAACTAGATCCTAATGGAATCAAAGTTAGCTCTGACACTCAACAGTGGAGAGAGAAGATGGTGCAATTGGTGTTTCAGGCCCTCAGAGGGGAGCCAAACTATCAGGTACAAATACCTCAATTCACTGGGTTTTGTAACCCATGCCCCTTGTCAAGCAAGTGCTACTTAGGTAATGGTGAAGGACTCACTTAGTCCTTCTGTCATACAACAGTTCCACTGGCCTTGATTCACAGAATCAGGGTAACAAAACTTTATTCTTCCTGCCCCAATAACAGAGAAACTGGGGATCCCATACCAGCCAAAGTAACCACTTTCAGTTGCTGTTGTTTCATGCCAGGCGAGTGGGTGTGCCTATGCAAACAAGATCAGCCCCTGGAGTTCTTTTCCACACTCGCCATAATTCACCACCAGATGTCAGGGTAGAGCTCATCCTGACTCTGCTTACATATCTGACATTTTGCCATTTGCCAAATTTGGCCCTAGTGTCCTAGGTACAGACTACAAAGGTTTGGGGCAAATTTTGTTGTTGTAACTTCCTGCCCTAGAAGAAGCATTCAGGGAAAGCAGCATTTTAATCTTGTCATAGGGTGACAGAAATTATTCATCTGTCACTGCCAATAGGGTCGTTTATAGACAGGGCAGTAATGGTTCAGAATTGTCATGTAACATTATTTTGGAGTATGGCTACTTTAAGATACCCTTCAAATATGGCTTAACCCTGAAAAATGACGTAATAAAAATCATATGTAGGATTCCGTATCCATTGTTTTACTGATTCTATAGCTTAACCAGCTTGGATGCTCATCCTTTTGAGGGATGGGGGTCAGAAAGTCTTCCTACTATATGCATATATTGCTTTCTTCCATCAAAAATTATAGTTTGATTGATGTGGTTGACGAGATTTGACAAACTGTCTAAATGATATAACCTTCTGGGTCATAAAATTTACATCAAACTTAGAGTAATGCTGCTATAAACATAAAGTGACACACCACATAGCTAACATGTTCATGCACAGTGATTCTGTGATATAATGGCTTAATATGACCTTGCTTTAGGCAAGCTGCTTGGTGAGTGCAGAAGAATATTCAATGGTTCTTATGATGAATGACTTGCATTAGATGAACATGACATTAACTTGTCAGCAGCTTAACTTACAAAAAGTCAAAGGTTTATTTTCACTTCCAAATACCTAAGACAACATCATTTTGGTTTTTTTTTTTAAGATAGAGAGGAGAGGAAAGGAAAGGAAACTGTCTTGGTTTGTGAAAAAATGCCAGTTCATTGACAAACTAATCCAAGTAGGACACCTAAGGGAAGGATGATGCAAGACTCAAAATGTGTGTGCTCGATCTGTGCCAGTTTAAAAGTTCATTTTGCTGCTTTGCTAAATTTTGATTTGCCATTTTATCTGATGATCTTAGTAGCTACAGTTTCTTCCATTTCCTCTGAGGCCTTGTCTACACTACGAGAGTAGTTCGATTTTACTTAAATCGAATTTTTGGAATCGATATTGCAAAGTCGAACGTGTGTGTCCACACTAAGGACAGTAATTCGACTTTGTGAGTCCACACTAACGGGGAAAGCGTCGACATTGGAAGTGGTGCACTGTGGTCAGCTATCCCACAGTTCCCGGAGTCCCCGCTGCCCATTGGAATTCTGGGTGGAGCCGCAAATGCCTTCTGGGTAAAAAAAAGGTGTCCAGGGTGCTTTTGGGTAACTGTCGTCATCCGTCCATCACTCCCGCCCTCCCTCCCTGAAAGCGCCGGCGGGAAATCAGTTCGCGCACTTTTCTAGTCAGTGACAGCGCGGACGCCACAGCACTGCGAGCATGGAGCCTGCTGCAACCATCACTGCAGTTGTGGCCGCTCTCAACGCCTCGCAACTTATCATACACCTTTCCCTGAGGCAGATGCAGAAAAGTCAGGCGAGGAGGCTACGTCAACGCGGTGATGGCCTGAAGTCTGAGAGTAGCACAGACCTCTCAGAAAGCAGGGGACCCAGCGCCGAGAACATCACGGTGGCAATGGGTCATGTTGATGCCGTCGAAAGGAGATTCTGGGCACGGGAAACAAGCACTGAGTGGTGGGACCGCATAGTGCTGCAGGTCTGGGATGAATCCCAGTGGCTGCGAAACTTTCGCATGCGGAAGGGAACTTTCCTGGAACTTTGTGAGTTGCTGTCCCCTGCCCTGAAGCGCAATGACACCCGGATGCGAGCAGCTCTGACTGTCCAGAAGCGAGTGGCCATAGCCCTGTGGAAGCTTGCAACGCCAGACAGCTACCGGTCAGTCGCGAACCAGTTTGGGGTGGGCAAATCTACCGTGGGGGTTGTTGTGATGCAAGTAGCCAAGGCAATCGTTGATGTACTGCTGCCAAAGGTAGTCACCCTGGGAAACGTGGAGGCGATCATAGATGGCTTCGCAGCGATGGGATTCCCAAACTGCGGTGGGGCCATAGATGGAACTCACATCCCTATCCTGGCACCGGAACACCAGGCCAGCCAGTACATTAACAGAAAGGGCTACTTTTCCATGGTGCTGCAAGCACTGGTGGACCACAGGGGACGTTTTACCAACATCTACGTGGGATGGCCGGGCAAGGTTCATGACGCTCGTGTTTTCAGGAACTCTGGTCTGTTTAGACGGCTGCAGCAAGGTATTTACTTCCCGGACCACAAAATAACTCTTGGGGATGTGGAGATGCCTATAGTCATCCTCGGGGACCCAGCCTACCCGCTAATGCCCTGGCTCATGAAGCCCTATACTGGCGCCCTGGACACTGAAAAAGAACTCTTCAACTACCGGCTGAGCAAGTGCAGAATGGTGGTGGAGTGTGCTTTTGGCCGTCTCAAGGGGAGATGGAGAAGCTTACTGACTCGCTGTGATCTCAGCGAAACCAATATCCCCATTGTTATTGCAGCTTGCTGTGTGCTCCACAATCTCTGTGAGAGCAAGGGGGAGACCTTTATGGCGGGGTGGGAGGTTGAGGAAAATAGCCTGGCTGCTGATTACTCACAGCCAGACAGCCGGGCGATTAGAAGAGACCAGCGGGAAGCGCTGTGCATCCGGGAGGCTTTGAAAGCAAAGTTCCTGAGTGAGCAGGGTAACCTGTGACTTTAAAGTTTGTGTATTGAGAAGCTAAACCTGCCCCCATTTCTTTGCCCAGTTAATGTTGACTATCCTATCCAGTTACATACCCCCTTCACCCCACTTCCAACACACGTTTCAAAATAAAAATAGTTCTACTTTGTTAAAGCACACCGTTTTCTTTAATACTGTATTCGCGGGAATTTTTTAAAACTGGGACGCAGACTGTGGTGCGGAGCGGGTGTACTGTAGTGGCGCGAATGCAGCTTCTAAACTCAAGGATTGACAGGCTCCGCTGCGGTGGGATGGTTGTTTCAACGGAGCCTGTCACCCCTCCTGATAGGGACTGTGTGTATGGGGGGGTCTATGTGACTTTGTGGCAGGGGGAGGACGGTTACAGATCCCCTGCTGTGTGGCTCTGTGATCCTGCCTAAGGACTGCCGCTTAAGATCTGTAACTGCCCTCCCCTGCCACAAAGTCACAGAGCAACCCACCCCCCACCACATAACATGAAAACAACCTCCCAGACTAACCAGGGTAACTAGTCACTGCATCACCGCACTATGTATGTGCCCTGCTGCTGTGCCTGCCCCCGACTATATACCCTGCCAAAGGTGACTGTCCTGTCGAATTACCAACCCCCTATCCCCCCCTCCTGCAAAAGAACATGATGGAAACAGTAGTTAACAGAAACGTATTTTTTATTATCAACCAAACATGGAACTGGGAAAGTGAAACTTGGACGGGGGCTTGTGTCAGGCGGGAAGGAAAGAACTTGTCAAATTTTGGGGAATGAGAGCCTTCTGCTGCTCGAGCTCTCTGCAGGGGTGGAGTGAGAGTTAGCAGGGACTCTGCCGCCTCTCCTTCTGTGCACTTTGGGTGAGGGGAGTATGGGACTTGGTGGCGGGGGAGGGCGGTTAGAGATGGACTGCAGCGGGGCTCTGTCCTCCTGCCTCCGTTCCTGCAGAACATCCACAAGGCGCCGGAGCGTGTCCGTTTGCTCCCTCATTAGTCCAAGCAGGGTTTGAGTCGCCTGCTGGTCTTCCTGACGCCACCTCTCCTCCCGATCCATGTTGGCTTGGTGCATTCGGGTCAAGTTCTCCCGCCACTGGGTCTGCTGTGCTGCCTGGGCTCTGGAGCAGGCTATAAGCTCCGAGAACATGTCCTCCCGTGTCCTCTTCTTCTTATGCCTAATCCGCGCTAGCCTCTGGGAGTGTGATGACAGGCTAGGTTGTGAGACAGTCGCAGATGGGGCTGTGGGAATGGGAAAAAGGGAGTGAATTCCTCAGAAAGATAAATGTAGTTGTGAACAAAGAACATAGTCTTTCTCTGTTAACAAGACCATGCACAGCACCTCTCACATGCGCACTCAGCACAAGGTCGAATTCTCGGCCTTCGCATTCAGTGCCTGGGGTCTTCTACAGCACATTTGAGAAGCCTCTCAGGAGAACGGAATTTCTGTTGCAGGCAGACATGGTAAGCCGTAGACTTGTGGCAGCTTAAAACTTTAATATTAGCAATGGCCTCATTTCACATTGAAATCAATGTCGGTCCCTGCTGCCAGCAATTCGGCAAGCAGGAAGTCTGCTCCTGTCCCACACCCTCGCGGCTGTCCCCGGGAACGATCCCTTTCGGCTGCCCCTCTCCCGCCTCCACCGCGTGGCTGCAAACCAGCGGTTACAGTTCTGTAAAGGAACGGCAAAGCAGTCCCAACACTAACATTCCCCTACCTCATTCAAAGCAGGTCATCATGAGCGACATCACCCTCATGAGGATCTCTGACAGCGAGAAAGAGAGAATGCTCCGGGAAAGCCTGCAAAGACCAGGGCCGTATGCCGCCATGCTGTGCAGAGCAATGATTCCAGAGTACTTGATAGTCTCGTGGCGTGGCAACGTGTCCTACTACGGAGGACCCAATAAGGCCGCTCTCCCCAAGAACCTAATGCAGCGGATTTCCAATTACCTCCAGGAGAGCTTCCTCGAGATGTCACAGGAGGATTACTGCTCCATCCCCGGACATATAGACCGCATTTTACTGTAGCTGCTGTAGCAGTGACTAACCAGTAGAGCGGCTTGGGCAGGACAATCATGCAAAACCGGACATTGCTAGATTTTTTTTCAATAGTTGCACTGCCCATGACTGAACCGTTAAGCTAATCAAACTAATCATGAGAAACCCATTTTTTAAATTGTTAATATTCCTGTTCTGTTACAAATAAATGTTTAGATTTTTACAACACTTACTGGCTGATCCTTCCCCAGATTCTGTGTCCGGGGTAACGGCTGGGGAGGGTTGGTAGGGGATCTCTGTAAGGGTGATGAAGAGATCCTGGCTGTCGGGGAAATCAGCGTTGTGAGCGCTGTCGACTGCCTCGTCCTCCTCATCTCCTTCCTCATCTTCCCCGTCCGCTAACATGTCCGAGGATCCAGCCGTGGACACTATCCCATCCTCAGAGTCCACGGTCACTGGTGGGGTAGTGGTGGCGGCCGCACCGAGGATGGAATGCAGTGCCTCGTAGAAACGGGATGTCTGGGGATGGGATCCGGAGCGTCCGTTTGCCTCTTTGGTCTTCTGGTAGCCTTGTCTCAGCTCCTTGATTTTCACGCGGCACTGCGTTACATCCCGGCTGTATCCTCTCTCTGCCATGTCTTTAGAGATCTTCTCGTAGATCTTTGCATTCCGTCTTTTGGATCGCAGCTCGGAAAGCACGGACTCATCGCCCCACACAGCGATGAGATCCAAGACTTCCCGATCAGTCCATGCTGGGGCCCTCTTTCTATTCTGAGATTGCACGGCCATCACTGCTGGAGAGCTCTGCATCGTTGCCAGTGCTGCTGAGCTCGCCACGATGTCCAGACAGGAAATGAGATTCAAACTGGCCAGACAGGAAAAGGAATTCAAATTCAAATTTTCCCGGGGCTTTTCCTGTGTGGCAGTTCAGAGCATCCGAGCTCGTACTGCTGTCCAGAGCGTCAACAGAGTGGTGCACTGTGGGATAGCTCCCGGAGCTATTAGCGTCGATTTCCATCCACACCTAGCGTAATTCGACATGGCCATGTCGAATTTAGCGCTACTCCCCTCGTCGGGGAGGAGTACAGAAGTCGAATTAAAGAGACCTCTATGTCGAACTAAATACCTTTGCGGTGTGGACGGGTGCAGGGTTAATTCGATGTAACGGCGCTAACTTCGACATAAACGCCTAGTGTAGACCAGGCCTGAGACATTAAGCACTCGAGGAACTGATAAAACAATGCTTAACTTTTTGGATTTAGAAGATTAGGAATTATTTTCATTGTGTCTGGCATGTAGTTGATTTTATGTTGGATTTAAATATATGTACAGAACTTGCAAGTTTGTATAGAACTAAAACCTTTTTTGAATGAGGAAAAGCAGTAATTCTTGAGCCTCCCATCTACACATCTCTGCACAAGCATAAACTGAATAGGGTGAACTGTTATATTCTGATTGGAAAATTATCTTACTATAATTGCATTTGAATTTGTGGCAATTTAAATTAATTCCCTTCAAATGAAATGTATATTGGTGTATGATCTGTATGTTTTTTTTGTTAGTCAAATAATCGAATACTGAAGTATGTCGGTCTGATTGTCTTTTATGTGGATTCTATGGATTCATTATTCAGAAAACATCAGTTGCTTAATAAAATTATTAACTAGTCTCCAAAATCCATGCCAAATCCTGCTTCCTTTACTCACATGAGAAATCCCACTGAAGTCATTGGGAGTTTCAGATGCAAAGAGATTCCAGGATCTGACCCTTACTTAAAAACATGTATACTGTTAACTTAGAGGAGTTTCAGATGAATTAATTACCCCAAAATTCATATTTTGAAGGACTACATCATTTTAAAGCCAAATATGGGTACAATAACTTTAAGAAATGAAGTGCTGTGCTATTTTTTTCCAGTGGTTTTCCTTTTATTTTGCCACAGACCAATCCATTACACAGCTAAATACTCTAGGCACCCATATATTTATTGTCTAGGTCCCATAAGAATTCCAGCATAGGTTTTACTGCAATGCAGTGGCCAAATTACCTTAATACTGTGCTACATAATTGGCATTGTGCCTCAGTAATAGATTTTAAATTGGAACATAATATTGGACATGCATTGGACCAGCTTTTCAATGAATTAATGTATAATCACATATTTACTGAAATATAATAGTTTTTAGAAGTTATACATGTCCTTAAATTTGTTTGACAGCCAACATTTTCCTACATGTAAAAATCATTAGTCCTCCTCAAAGAGTCAGTCCACACTAAAATTAAATTTTTAAAACTAATCCTGTTTTCAAGTTATCCAAGTGCAAAATGTGTGCCTGAAAAATCAGTTTGTTTATTTTTCTGAGGAAGGATAAGAAAAACTGAATAGTCAAGAACTTTGCCTTTAAATTCTCCAGATACAACTCAGCTTCTGGATTAGACAAATAATGAGAAATGTTAGCCCCAAATAATATTTAACTTTCATTTTTTTCTCCTATTACATTCAACTAGACTCAAGAAGGTTTGACCAATTTGGACAAGTATCCATATGCTTGGAGGCTTAATTTGGATTTCTATGTTCTGGAAACTCCATGTCCTTTTTTACAGTTTTTATGCAAAGTAAATAGTCTAAAAGCATGTGAAATCCTTTTAATTTAATTTTTCAAACCTCAAAATTAAAGATCAATTCATGTTTAATCTGAGAGACATGCTTAGATTTGAGTTTTTTCTTTTTATCCAAACCAGTTCACTCAAATCTAGTCAATCAATGTTGATAAGTGCAAAATAATGCACACTGGAAAAAATAACCCCAACTATACATATAAAATTATGGGTTTTAAATTAACTGTTACCCTCAAGAAAGAGATGTTGGAGTCATTGTGGACAGTTCTCTGAAAACATGCATTCCACATGGAACAGCAGTTAAAAAAAGTTAACAGAATGTTAGGAACCATTAGGAAAGGGATAGATAATAAAACAGAAAATATCATAATACCACTATATAAATCCATGGTATGCCCACACCTTGAAGACTGTTCTGGTTGCCCTATCTCCAGAAAGTTCTGGTTGCCCCATCTTCAGAAAGATATATTAGAATTGGAAAAGGTACAGATAAGGGCAACAAGAATGATTACAGGTATGGAACAGCTTCTTTATGAGGAGAGATTTAGAAGAATGGGACTATTCAGTTTAGAAAAGAGATGACTAAAAATAGGGGTTATGAAAGAAATTTATAAAATCATTAATAATGTTGAAAAAGTAAATAAGGAAGTGTTATATACCCCTTCACATAACACGAGAACCAGGGGTTATCTGATGAAATTAATAGGCAGTAGGTTTAAAACAAACAAAAGGAAGTACTTCACACAAAAACAGTCAACCTGTGGAACTCATTGCCATGGGATGTTGTGAAAGCCAAAGTATAACTGGTTTAAAAAAGAATTAGTTACGTTCATGGAGGTCCATCAATGCTGTTAGTCAAGATAGTTAGGGAGGCAACCCTATGCTCAGGTGTCCCTAGACCTCCAACTGCCAGAAGCTGGGACTGGGTGTGACAGAGTTGGGACTCTCCACCACGGTGCCTCCTACTGGTCGCCTCGGGGAATCGGTTTGGTCCAGTAGAGCGCCTCCTTCTGGTGGTTTCCCGCCTGTCATCCCGCCTTGGGTTGGCGGGTGGACCCACGTTGCTCCCGACGCGCAGGGTCCCCTTTCTGGGGCACTGTCCTCCGACAGTGTCCTTCTGTCCATTCACGCCCCCTTCTGGGGGGAGGAGGGGCTGGATGATCAACAGTCCCACACCTTTAAGTCCGATCCCTATAGTCCAGGATCAGGCGTGGTTCCGGCTGGCTGCTCCCTGCGGCCTATGGCTGGGCGTATGGCCAAAGGGAACAAAAAAAGGGGGGAAAAGGGGGGGACCCAGGCCCACCCACTACTCTGAGTCCCAGTCCAGAGGCCCTCTAGCGACAGCCTTGCTGTCCTCCTTCTCCTTCCTCCTCTGACTGCTCCTTTGGACCACTTCCCCAACGGCCCTTCTCGCCGCTAGGCCTTTTCCTCCCAGGCCTGCCGTCTGGCAGGCTATGGAGTAGGACCTTCTCCCGCTCTCCAAGGCTGGCCTGCACTGCGCTGTCCGTGGTGCTGGCCTCCCAGCTCTGGAGACCGACCGACCTTCCCCTCTGAAGACCTGGGACAGACTGACTGCTCTCTCCCTGAGCAGTCTTTTATATGGCTGAGCTTGGCCCTGATTGGCCATCCCCAATCTGGGCTCTGATTGGCTCGCAACAAGCCTTTCCCTTTTTGGTTGCCGGGATATGCAGGCACCCAGGCCTGCCCCAGCCCACGCTCCCCGTGCGTGGCGCCGCCGCCCCACCACACTGGGCGACAGGGGGATGGGTCACTTGAAATTGCCCTGTGCTGTTCATTCCCTTTGAAGAATCTGAAGACAGGATACTGGGCTAGATGGACTATTCATCTGACCCAGTATGGACATTCTTATTTTCTTTAAAGATCTCTAGGTGAATCTTCAAATCCCCCCTACACTGCTTAATGGTTTTTCTAGTAATATAGTTTTTCCCAATAACTGACCTACATTTCCTACAATGCAGCTGCAGCCCATTGCTGCTACTTTTGTCCTCAGCGACAAATGAGAATAATTGGTCTCCCTCCTCTTTATAGATGTCCTTATATATATTTGTAGATATTTATCTTGTTATTCCTCTATCTTTTCTCTAGGCCAGTGTTTCCCAAACTTGGGATGGCGCTTGTGTAGGGAAAGCCTTCAAATACATTCTGCTTTATTCACCCAAGAAATAAATGTGGTGCTTGAGAAGCTAATTGTTATGTAGGTTTTACAATTTGTGTTTCAGTCCTCTGATTAGATGACCACAGAAACACATGTAGAAATGATGTTAAGATGACTGGTATTTTTTAATTCATCAGCTCATTTTTAAGTCATATGACATTTTAGACTAGTGACCATGTCTAGAGCTGAGTGAAAAATTCATCACGAATAATTTACTTGATGAATTTATCCTCTTTTCACGTTCATGAAATGTCACAAATAGGTTGTGATTTATTTATTATAATTATTTATTCAGTACTTTTTTAAAATTGAAAGGGGGAAAAAAACCTTTCTGGATTGCTCAGACAATTGCTGTGAGTCTATGGCCTTGTCTACACTAGGAGGTTATGTCAAATTTAGCAGCGTTAAATCGAATTAACCCTGCACCCGTCCACACAACGAAGCTATTTAGTTCGACATAGAGGTCTCTTTAAATCGATTTCTGTTCTCCTCCCCGACGAGGGGAATAGCGCTAAATTCGACATGGCCATGTCGAATTAGGGTAGGTGTGGATGGAATTCGATGCTAATAGCTCCAGGAGCTATCCCACAGTGCACCACTCTGTTGACGCTCTGGATAGCAGTCCGAGCTTGGATGCTCCGACCAGCCACACAGGAAAAGCCCCGGGAAAATTTGAATTCCTTTTCCTGTCCGGCCAGTTTGAATCTCATTTCCTGTTTGGACATCGTGGCGAGTTCAGCAGCACTGGCAACGATGCAGAGCTCTCCAGCAGAGGTGACCATGCAATCGCAAAATACAAAGAGGGCCCCAGCATGGACTGATTGGGAAGTCTTGGATCTGATCACTGTGTGGGGCGATGAGTCCGTGCTTTTGGAGCTGCGATCGAAAAAACAGAATGCGAAGATCTATGAGAAGATCTCCAAAGCCATGACGGAGAGAGGATACAGCCGGGATGCAACGCAGTGCCGCGTGAAAATCAAGGACCTGAGACAAGGCTACCAGAAGACCAAAGAGGCAAACGGACACTCCAGATCCCATCCCCAGACATGCCGTTTCTACGAGGCACTGCATTCCATTCTAGGTGCGGCCGCCACCACTACCCCACCACTGACCGTGGACTCTGACGATGGGGTATTGTCGACACCCGCTTCCTCGTAGATGTTCGCGGACGGGGAAGATGAGGAAGGAGATAAGGAGGACGAGGCAGTCGACAGCGCATACAACGCTGATTTCCCCGACAGCCAGGATCTCTTCATCACCCTCACGGAGATTCCTTACCAACCCTCCCAAGGTGTTAACCCTGACCCTGAATCAGGGGCCTTAACAGCCATCTAAACAGACCAGAGTTCCTGAAAACACGAGCGTCATGAACCTTGCCCGGCCATCCGACGTTGAGGTTGGTAAAACGCCCCCTGTGGTCCACCAGTGCTTGCAGCACCATTGAAAAGTAGCCCTTTCTGTTAATGTACTGGCTGGCCTGGTGCTCCGGTCCCAGGATAGGGATGTGAGTTCCATCTATAGCCCCACCACAGTTTGGGAATCCCATCGCGGTGAAGCCATCTATGATGACCTGCACATTTCCCAGGGTCACTACCTTTGAGAGCAGTAGCTCAACGATTGTGTTGGCTACTTGCATCACAGCAACCCCCACGGTAGATTTGCCCACGCCAAAGTGGTTCGTGACTGACCGGTAGCTGTCTGGCGTTGCAAGCTTCCAGAAGGCTATGGCCACTCGCTTCTGGACAGTCAGGGCTGCTCGCAACTCGCTTCTGGACAGTCAGGGCTGCTCGCATCCGGGTGTCCTTGTGCTTCAGGGCAGGGGACAGCAACTCACAAAGTTCCAGGAAAGTTCCCTTACGCATGCGAAAGTTCTTCTTCGAGTGATTGTTCACGTCCATTACACATTAGGTGTACGCGCGCCGCGTGCACGGATGTCGGAAACTTTTTCCCTTAGCGGCTCCCATCGGGCCGGCGGGGCCCCCTCCTTCCCGCCAGAGCGGCGCCCCGCTCCAGGGTATATATATCCCTGCCGACCCGACCACTCCAGTTCCTTCTTACCGTCCGTGGCGGCGTTGGAACAACTCTGTCTCTCGTCTGAGAGTGTCCCTTAGCAATAGTCATTAGTGTTATCTAGCAGTTATCAGTTAGTTTGTAGTAGTGTTTAGCCAGTAGTTAACAGCTCATTAGAGTACTTAAAGTTCCTGCCGGGGTTGTTTGTTCAGCCCCGGCACCGGCCCTGGGCGGTGGGGTATGCCACACGCCCAAGGCTTCAAGGCTTGTGCCACGTGCCGCAGGCCTATGCCATTGAGCGACCCCCACGCTTCGTGTCTCCGTTGCCTGGGGGAGGCTCACCAGTAAGAGCGCTGCAAGATCTGCAAGGCCTTTAAGCCCAGAACTAAAAAAGAGAGGGACTTTCGCCTTAAGCAGCTGCTCATGGAGACGGCATTACAGCCCTCCACTTCGACGGCACCGTCTGCCTCCGTGCGGAGCGCCCCGGCATCGGTGCGGGAACCGGCGCCGGCGGGTCACCCGAAGCCCGCGGCACCGACCCAGCGGGGAAATACACGACGCCGATCGTCTTCGCCGGCGAAAACGAAGGGCCAACCTAAGGCCCGAGGACGCTCCCCGCACAAGAGGGCGGCACCGGTAAAGACTTCGAGTGCCCCTAAGGCTGATACGGCCCCAACACGGACCCCGGTAGTGGCTCCGGCGCCGAAGGGCCCGTCGAGCCCCGGGATGGGCGCGTCGAGCGAGGATGAAGGGCTGGAGGAGCTCGTGGAACAGCCCTCCACTCCAGACACGTTTGAGGCAGCTAAGGACCTCATTGCTTTGTCCGTCGAGGCCCCGGCACGCGCTGAAGGCGCCCCGCCTATGCTGCCGCGCAGAGGCAAGCCGGCGATGGTGCGCCCATCATGGTCGCCGTCTCGGCACCGTTCCAGGAACCGGTCCCGGTCGAGCTCCGCCTCGGTGGACTCCCGGTTGCCCTCGGCGCAGGAAGCACCGCAGCAGTCGGGCTTCAGCAAGCGGTCGGCACCGACTCAGCAACCGAGCACGAGTCGGCACCGCGAAGCATCGGCGGTTCGTTACCCGAGGCCGACCAGCCGTAGCCGTTCCCAGTCCCGCGATCACCGGCACCGTTCCAGGTCCAGGTCGGCGAGGCGCTATTCCAGGTCCTGGTCGCGGAGGCGCTACTCCCCAAAACCGGACCGGCACCATCCTACGGCTCCACCGTGGCCTTCCAGGTCACCGTCCGTGGTCTCGGGGACTGACTCAGACCGGTACGGCGGGTATGCCCATAGGTCACAGGCCAGCAGGGACTACGGTCAGTCCCAATGGGGCCAACCAAGCCAATGGCCATTCTGGACACCCTGGGCCTACCACCAGCAAGGGCCCCCATCGAGGGCCTCGAGATCCGGGCCATCCCGGTACCGATCCCGCTCCCCGCGGCACTGTCCGCCATCGTATAGGGAGGCAACGGTCTCTAGACCACCGGAGCGGGAAGGAGTGGACTCAGCACCGAGTATGGTACCGTCCCAATCCCACGCTGCGGGTCAGGCCGCAGAGGAACAATTGGCTGATGCCGAATTGCAGGACAATGAGGATGGGCAGAAGGCCCCGACCTCTTCCTCCTCGCCAGACGAGGCGGTAGCGGGCACACTGGTGTCCGGCCCTCCCCCGATTGACCATCGGACACACCAAGACCTGCTTCGCCAGGTAGCCCTCAATCTGGGCTTGCAAGCGGAGGAGACTGTAGAGCAGGACGACCCCATGGTCGATATCCTGAGCCCAGAGGGCCCCTCCAGAGTCGCTCTCCCGATTATACGGACAGTACAGTCCAACTATAAGACGGTGTGGCAAACACCGGCCTCCAGTGCGCCAACTGCAAAAGGCGTGGAGAGAAAATACTTCGCCCCATCTAGAGGGTTTGACTTCCTCTTTCTACATCCATCCATCCCCCTGTTCGCTGGTGGTCTCGGCGGTCAACGAAAAGGAGCGGCATGGCCAGCAAGCTCCTGCCCCCAAGGGCAAGGAAGCTAAGAGATTGGACTTATTCGGGAGGAAAGTCTATTCATCGGGGGGCCTTCAACTGAGGATCGCCAATCAGCAGGCGATTCTAAACAGGCACAATTTTAACTCTTGGGCATCAGTTGCCAAGTTTAAGGACTCCCTTCCACCTGACGCGCATCAGGAGTTCACGGCCCTGGTGGATGAAGGAATGGCAGTGGCCAAGACCTCATTACAGGCCGCACTAGACTCAGCCGACGCTGCGGCTAGAACAATTGCGTCGGGAGTCGTGATGAGGCGTTCGGCATGGTTGCAGGCTTCAGGTCTCCCGCCGGAGGTGCAGACCACGCTGCAGGACCTCCCGTTTGAAGGTTTGGGCTTGTTTTCCGACCAGACGGACGCCAGGCTGCATAGCCTTAAGGACTCACGAGCGACCCTTAAGTCGTTGGGTATGCACACTCTGGTAACGCAGCGTAAGCCCTTTAAACCCCAGCCGCCGCAAAGGCAATACCACCCTCGCCTCCGACATGAGCCGTACCGCCGTCGAGGCAGGGATAACAGGCGGAGACGTAACAATACGCCTAACCAGGGCCAGAGTCACGGCCAGGGCAAGCCACAGCCAGGGAATAAACCAGGCTTTTGAAGCTACGCCCGAGGACAGCGTACCATATTCCATACCGGATCCTCCTCTGTTTTTCAAAGACCGCCTGTCCCATTTCTACCGGGCATGGTCGCGCATAACATCGGACCAATGGGTCCTGCGCACAGTGAAGGCGGGCTATACCCTCCAGTTTACCTCGCCCCCTCCCTGCCATCCCCCTTCCCCGTCCCTCTTCAGGGACCCTTCTCACGAGCAACTTCTCACGCAGGAGGTTCAGACCCTTCTCGCTGCTGGAGCAGTAGAAGAGGTCCCAACAGACCTGAGGGGAAAAGGATTCTACTCCAGATACTTCCTGATCCCCAAGGCAAAAGGAGGCCTCCGTCCTATTTTGGACCTGCGCGACCTAAACAAGTTTCTGATCAAAGCTCGCTTCCGTATGGTCTCCCCGGGAACTATTATCCCATCCCTGGATCCGGGGGATTGGTATGCTGCCCTCGATATGAAAGATGCCTATTTTCACATCGCAATCAATCCGGCCCACAGGCGATTCCTGCGCTTCGTTGTCGACCAGCGCCACTTCCAGTTTACGGTCCTGCCCTTCGGCCTGGCGTCAGCACCACGAGTGTTCACAAAATGCATGTCCGTGGTAGCAGCCTTCCTTCGAAAGAGAAGGATGCGTGTGTTTCCGTACCTGGACGATTGGCTACTCGCGGGCAGGTCGGAGGCCGAGGTCCGGTCTCACGTGACGCTGGCCTTGCAGACGTTTGACAAGCTCGGCCTCCGGGTCAATGTGCCCAAGTCCACGTTAGTCCCCACACAGAGGCTGGACTTCATAGGTGCAACCCTGGACGCGGTAACCGCACAAGCGAGCCTACCAGAGGCACGGTTCAGGTCAATTCACAGAGCCGTAAGCGCGGTCCAAAAGTTCCCCACGACAACGGCAAGGTGTTGCATGCAGATTCTGGGGCATATGGCAGCTTGCACACATGTGGTCAGACATGCCCGCCTGAGGCTCCGGCCTTTACAGTTGTGGTTCGCCCACACGCATCGCCCCAACAGAGACCCATTGGATCAAGTAGTCACGATCCCAAACCAGGTGCTCGGCTCGCTACGCTGGTGGCTTGATCACCAACAGGTATGCGAAGGGATCCCCTTCGCTGCCCCACAGCCCACTCTGACGTTGGTAACAGATGCATCGGACCTGGGTTGGGGGGCGCACCTGGGAGAACTGCGGACCCAAGGGCTGTGGTCCAGAGAAGACGAGCTGCTTCACATCAATCTGAAGGAGCTAAGAGCGGTTCGCCTCGCCTGTCAGACCTTCCGCGCCACCTTAAAAGGTCACAGCGTGGCAGTCCTGACGGACAACACTACCGCCATGTTCTATATAAACAAGCAGGGCGGGTCTCAGTCTTCTCCCCTCTGTCACGAGGCACTCCAATTATGGAACTTCTGTATAGCCCATGCGATACACCTCATGGCGACGTATCTTCCGGGGATTCAAAACGGTTTAGCAGACCGCCTCAGCCGATCCTACCAAATGCACGAATGGACGTTGAGGCGAGACGTCCTGCATTCGATCTACCGGAGGTGGGGCTTTCCCCGGGTGGATCTATTCGCCACCAGGGACAACAGCCAATGCCCTCAGTTCTGCTCATTTCAGAACCTCAGCCGGGGGTCATTAGCAGATGCTTTCATGATCCCATGGGGAGGGAGCCTGAGATATGCCTTCCCTCCGTTCCCACTCATACACAAGGTTCTCCTCAAGATCCGCAGGGACATACTTATCGCCCCGGCCTGGCCACGGCAGCATTGGTTCACGTCCCTGCTGGAGCTGTCCATAGCCGATCCAATCACCCTCCCCCTCCATCGCGACCTAGTCACGCAAGACAAAGGTCGCCTACTCCACCCGAACCTGTCTTCGCTTCATCTCACGGCATGGTATTTCTCTGGCTGAATGATGCAGAACACAGGTGCTCTCACCAAGTCCAGCAAATCCTCCTTAATAGTAGGAAGCCCTCTACAAGAGCGACCTACCTGGCAAAATGGAAAAGGTTCTCCCACTGGTGTGAGCCTCAACGCATACGGCCTTTACAAGCCTCCGTTCCGTCGATCCTGGACTACCTACTGCACCTCAAGAATCAAGGGCTTGCGCCCGCCTCAATTAGAGTTCACTTAGCCGCTATCTCGGCCTTCCATCCGGGAGAGTTGGGAGTGTCAGTGTTCTCCAACCCCACAGTGGCCCGATTTCTCAAGGGGCTGGAAAGGGTTTTTCCCTACTCGCGCCCGCCTGTCCCGGCGTGGAGTCTGAACCTAGTCCTAACAAGACTCATGAGTCCCCCCTTTGAGCCCCTAGCCACTTGCTCCCTCACGCACCTCTCGTGGAAGGTGGCGTTTCTCGTGGCCATCACTTCGGCCAGAAGGGTATCGGAATTGAGAGCCCTCTCTTCGGAACCACCCTATACAGTGTTCCATAAGGATAAGGTGCAACTGAGGTCGCACCCCAAATTCCTCCCAAAGGTGGTATCACAGTTTCACATGGGGCAGGACATTTGCTTACCGGTGTTTTTTCCTAAACCCCATACGGACCCTCACCACCGCAGCGTACATACCCCGGATGTCCGGAGGGCATTGGCTTTTTACCTGTAACGGACCAGGCCGTTCCGCAGAACACCCCAGCTGTTCATTGCTACTGCGGAACGTATGAAAGGCTTGCCTATCTCAACACAGCGCTTGTCGGCATGGATTGTGCATTGTATACGCACTTGTTATGAGCTCGCCAATGTTCCGGCCCCGGAGATCCGGGCCCACTCGACTAGAGCCCAAGCGTCCTCAACGGCCTTCTTGGCGCAGGTCCCTATCCAGGAGATCTGTAAGGCAGCCACCTGGTCGTCCGTGCATACGTTCACAGCCCACTACGCGATCCATCATCAGACCAGAGAGGACGCGATGGTCGGTCGGGCTGTGCTACAGTCAGTTGTACCTTGACTCCTACCCACCTCCAATGGTAAGCTTGGGAATCACCTAATGTGTAATGGACGTGAACAATCACTTGAAGAAAGAACGGTTACTTACCTTCTGTAACTGTTGTTCTTCGAGATGTGTTGTTCACGTCCATTACACTTCCCACCCTCCTTCCCCTCTGTCGGAGTCTCCGGCAAGAAGGAACCGGAGTGGTCGGGTCGGCAGGGATATATATACCCTGGAGCGGGGCGCCGCTCTGGCGGGAAGGAGGGGGCCCCGCCGGCCCAACGGGAGCCGCTAAGGGAAAAAGTTTCTGACGTCCGTGCACGCGGCGCGCGTACACCTAACGTGTAATGGACGTGAACAACATATCTCGAAGAACAACAGTTACAGAAGGTAAGTAACCGTTCTTTTCGCAGCCACTGTGATTCATCCCAGACCTGCAGCACTATGCGGTCCCACCAGTCCATGATTGTTTCCTGGGCCCAGAGTCGCCGTTCCACAGCATCAACATGACCCATTGCCACCATGATGTCCACGGCGTGGGGTCCCGTGCTTTGCGAGAGGTCTGTGCCACTCTCAGACTTAATGTCCTCACCGCGCTGCCGTAGCCTCCTCGCCCGATTTCTCAGCATCTGCCTCTGAAAAAGGTGGATGATAAGGTGCGAGGTGTTGACAATGGCCATAACTGTAGCGATGGTCGCAGTGGGCTCCATGCTCGCAGTGCTGTGGCGTCCGCGCTGTCACACACCAGAAAAGTGCGCGAACTGATTGCCCGCTGGCGCTTTCAGGGAGGGAGGGCGGGAGTGACGGTTGAATAACGACAGTTACCACCCTCGACACATTTTTTTCCCCAGCAGGCATTGGGGGCTCGACCCAGAATTCCAATGGACAGCGGGGACTGCATGAACTGTGGGATAGCTGCCCACAGTGCACCGCTTCCAATGTCGATGCTTGCCCCGTTAGTGTGGACTCACAAAGTCGAATTACTGTTCTTAGTGTGGATACACACGTTCGACCTTCCACTAATTCGATTTAAGTAAAATCGAACTACTCTCGTAGTGTAGACATACCCTATGAAATTTTACTGTGTTGGTTAGCTCTTATTGGTCAGACAAGTTTAATGTTTTCAGTTCCAGGAATAGATAGGCATTGTTTATATTTAGGAGGAGCAGCTATTGGGGTTTCCCATGTCAAAATAAGCATCATGGTCACTTCCCATAACAAAAGTATAAAAATATAGAACTACTCATTTTTGTTCCAGAAGCTATTACTGGTTGTCTATAGACAAGACTTGGCAAATGTATGCAGCTATATGTGAAAATTACATGCTCACTCAGCAGCAGCGGCGTCTGGTGATTTCTAGATTTACTGCATTCTGTAACTGTCATGGACACCACTAAGGCTGTGATGGCTAGAGAACACTAAATAATATTCATTTATATTTCCCAGCATTTGGAGGACAGCCCACACAACATATGGTAGTATCAAATATAGTTCACCATAGTATTCCATCATCTAAAGTCTGTATTACTTAAATCTAAACACAGATGATTTAAACATTTTTATTGCCATTTTAACTGTATATTTTCTACAAGTATATTATAGTTTTTTGCTATTATTTAAATGCACAGTTTACCCTTCCTCTGCCATTTGGGCAGAACAATAATTGGGGCATTAAGTGGGTTAAATAGCATATCTTAATATGTCAGAGATCATTCACATTGCATTCTTTGTAGTCCATATCCTCTCCAGCCTTGATCTATGCCGTACGTTTCAGAGGATGATGGAAAAAAAACAAATGACAAATGTGTATTGCACCTTACCCAATGAAGGAAAGATTTTCTTGAGACATAATTCCAGTAGGCAGGATTTTTCATTATGAGAAACTGAAATTTAAAAGATTTTTAAACATTTGGGTTTTAAATTTTTCGACAAATAGGGTATTTTGAAGGAATTCTAAGAATTGTTTAGCCTATAATGGGGCAGCTTTGTAAAGGATTCAAGTCACGGAGAATGTTTTTTCTTAAAACTATTGTTCAGGGAGAAAAATGGAATCCAGCGCATGGTGTAATTTATTCCTGAATATTTGTGACTGGTGTGTGTAATCTTGAACAAACCTAATTCGGTCTGCATGGGATTCGTGGACCTTCTCAGTGAGGTTTCCTCCAAACTGGCACATGATGCTGTGCAGTTTCACTTCAGTTTTAGGATCCCACTCAATCTAAAACTTGAAGGAAAGCTCAAATAATTCTAATGCAACATCATTGTTGGGGATTCTTTGGTTTGTTTTTTATTTTTGTAAGGAGAGCAGTGAATTTAAACCAGTCCTACATTTCCCACTGGATCCTAATTCCCCAAGAGACCCCAACACTTCTAATATTCTTCTGAGAGGAGGTCCAATGGTCTTCTGGCATCTTCCAGTGGAAAGTAACTGGACTTCTTTACCCTCAGAACAGTTAAAGTGGCAACTAGCTGAACCACTTCCTTCCAGTAACAGACAAAGTAGGTTAGTTGCTCCACAATATTGATTTGGAGCCATCTTTAAGGCCATGGATAAGTAACTCCTAGTTCTTCCATAGTGGGACTGAGAAGCATTAATTAAATGGTAAGGATAATGTAATGAGATTTAAAATGAATCATGTTCAATATTTCCTTTAAAAAAAATGCCTATATTTCTTTGGGGAACTTTCCTGCAGAGTAGGCATATGAAGTTTCCCCATCAATTTTCAGAGCCTCCACTGTTCTGAATATAAAGCGTCTATCATGCAGGTGTCAGACCCCTAACCCATGAATAGCACCAGTGCAGGGACCACTCCACCAGGCAGAATCTCCTGACACACAGAGTGTTGAACAGATCAGGTACAGTACAGATGAGGCAGGTTGGAGTCAGGAATAAGAAAGACCAGGATGGTCCTGGGCCCTGGTTAAGCCCTGGTGCCACAAATGCCATGGGGGCAAGGGCAGAAGTGGGCACAAGTTGAATGTGGATACATAGGAGTACTGTAGATACAGGTTGACAATTCCTTCAAATTTCCTTAAAGTACTTTGGCTCTTTGTTGTGTATTTGGTTGTCGTGGTAATAGAATCTTGTGTTGCTATGACAACTGAGTTAGATTATTAGGGGATAGCCCAGCCAGTTTTGGCTGGCTGTTTGGTTAGTTCTGAGTGTGGCAATAAATGGCTGCTTCAAGGTTTACAGCTCTTTGTGTCTCCAGTGATTTCTTCCTAAAACTGTTGCCCCCAAGGATATAACACTCTTAAAACCACAACTCTGTAAGCACTCCAGTGGAAATGGAATATATGCAGTAAGTCAGGTTGAATTCATCACATGCTTAATATTGTTTTGATCTTTATTTTAAAGAAGACACAAAATGTGAGCAACTAATGTTTTGGCCTCAAAAGACCTTCCTCAAGTGGATATTCTTGTGAGCTGCAACTGTAAGAAGAGTTCTTTGTATGACACAAAAATGATATAGGTATTTAGACAGTCTCTTAATAATAGGTTTTCTTTAATACCGGGTATGTTCATGCAAAATTCTGTATACATCTGTTATACGCCTCTTCTTCCAGGAACTCAGCTTAACTCTGTGCTGAAGTACAGGCCAAAGTTCTGCCTTTTCAGGACTTTTTAGAAAACATTACACAGAGCTATTATATGTCAAACCCTGATACATGGATGTTAACTGTTCCCAGTCAATTTTAAACAGAGCACATTACACATTCTTAGTAAAACAAATATTTAATGCATATAAAACACATTGTAAATAGTATTTGGAATATGATGAATAACTTTTAAAGAAAAGTTTTAAAAGAAAAATTATTAGACAGTAAATCTACTGTTGTTCCTTATGCAGACTTTCCCCTTTTTGTTTCTGCTACATATATTTAAATATAAGGTTTCAACATAACACTTTCTGTTCTTTAGCACACACATTGAACGCACTCCCTCTGATCTTCTCTCAGAGATAATTTCTCAGTCTTTATAGTGTGACCTTTGTATGTAGTGTGTAGCACCTGGACTATTCAGAGCTTGAGGAGAATAGCAGCATCTCAGTCCTTTCAAACACTGGAGATGTGGCATTCCGGCCCTTGTGTTAATAGCTGACAGGCCTCTCAGTTGTTGGTGAAATGGAAATCTGTAGCCTGTATCCAAAGTGGTGCAGAGATTGGGACCCAGACCTCGCAGCAGACCCAATTCTTGATCTTGTGTCAATCAGCCACTGAGTCCACAAGGCTGTTTTTAATTGCTGGTATTTATAACTTACCTCTCCCCACCCACTTGCTCTCTGATTGGCTCAGCTCTCAGAGATTAGGTAGAGTATGACCTGGCAGGTGAGCTGCCCACAATGAAAACTTCCTATACAACTTTAGAATACCTACTGAGCATGTCTGGTAACTACCTATCCATGTTCTGGATGTTTCTAGGCTCTTTCAGCTGAGTTGCCTTGCCCTACTTTCTGTATGTGTTCAAAGACAGAGTATCCAACTAAGATCCATGTCTGCTCCCGACTGCTTTTCTCGGCCTTCCCTGAAGGAACAAAGTTGAATGTTGCAACTGCATGTGGGTTACACAGGCAACTGCTGAAACTATAGGCACTATAGTTAGGGTTACCATTCGTCCAGATTCTCCCGGACATGTCCGGCTTTTTGGGTTGAAAATAGCATCGGGGGGAATTTGTAAATATCTAAAAAGGTCTGGGATTTGTCCCCCTCCCCCCATGCAGAGCGCGGCACGGCTGACAGAGTGGCTGGCTGGATTGAGCCATTCATATGGGGCTCCGGCAGCCAGAGCCCCTCCTCCGCTTCCCCCCTCCTCTCCCCTGCAGCTTCAGATCGCCAGCCGGGCGGCCTCCAACAGCTCTAGAGCGCCTCCCCTTCCTCCCTCCATTCTCAGATCACTGGCTGGGCTGTTCGCATCGGGCCTCCGGCAGCTCTCGAGCTCCTCTCTTCTTCTCCTCCTCCTCCTCCTCTGCGCGCCGCTCCACAGCACTCTGTGGGAGCGGGGACCGGGCTGGGGAACGCAGCAACATGTCGGGCTCCGCGTGGAACCTGACACGCTATTCTGAGCGGCACGGTAAGGGAGCCAGGGGGTTAGAGAAGGGGCAGGAGGGTTCTGAAGGGGGCAGTCAAGGGACAGGGAGTAGGGGGCTGGATGGGTCAGGGGTTCTGGGGGGGGTCTGTCAGGGGGCGTGGATCAGTTGGATAGGCCTGGGAATGCTGGGGGTCTGTCAGGGGGTGGGGGTGTGGCTAAGGGTTGAGCAGTCAGGGGACAGGTAGGGGGTTGGGTCCTGGGGGGCAGTTAGGGGCAGGGGTCCCAGGAGGGGGTAGTCAGGGGACAAGGAGCAGGGGGAGTTGGAGATTCTGCGGGGGGCAGTCAGCGGGCGGGAAGTGGGAGGGAGTGGATTGGGGTGCGGCTAGGGCGGGGCTTCCCTCCTCCTCTTTTTTGATTGTTGAAATATGGTAACCCTACTATAATATACTAATTAGTATATTTGTCCAGCAGCTATTTAATCTACTAAAGATAAATGGATATACTTTGAAAACCTATAGAAAATATTATGCTGATATTAAACACCAAGTAAAGATGCTACAAATTGCTTTCATTTAGGGAATGCCGTTGTCTACCTGTCCTGTTAATCTATGGATTACATTTAAATGTTGGTCCGTTGTGTTTAAAATCCTTTACTACCTGGTTCCTTTGTGCCTTATGTTCCTGGTCTGATTCTTTACTTATTTATTAAGCTATTTGTACTTTGTGCAATATTTAGGGATAGTACTTCAATATCTTGCCCCATGGTGGTGGAATGCCTTCCCACTTTACCTTGGTTACCTCTGTTACTCATAGTTATTTTAAGAGTCAGACTTAAAACAAAATTTTCAAGCTGTTTGTTTATTTATTTAAATTTACTGCTTTTCCCTCCAGTTAGGACCACAGAGTCTAAACAGCTAAGAGTGTATCTGAGCTGGATTGTATTCCTCCTTTTGCATCATTAAATGGGTTATTTACTAAGCTTCAGTCAGTCACACAGGTGTAACTGTGAGGGCATAGTTTGACCTGCAGAATCTTTATTACTGCTGTAGCTCAGAGAGAAAAAAGAATTGAGAAGCTTGAATATGAGAATCCAGCTTGACTTTGCAGAGTTATATTTTTGGGGAAAAAATCATTTTGTAAACTGAGCACTTTCGACCTGGAAATCAATGAGAGGCAATCAATATGGGAAACCAAAATGCTATTTTTACAGTCACATTTCAGAGTAGAATCACATTGTAATATTCCGAAGAATCTTTGCGCTATAATATATGCAATTTTGCAGACTATTGCTCCAATCCATATGCTTGCTATGCACAGGCGTTAAGCATATGCATGGGATTATGTGTTTGCAGTAGTGGGCCTATTTTTTACTACTTGTCGAGTGGTACTTTACACCATAAGTACTCCCATTGATTTCAGTGGCCCAGGTCTTCCCCTTACTAAAGAAACATACTGTGGAGAGGTTTCTGTGAGAGCAATTCTCACTCATAATTCGTCCCTTATTGACATGCAGTCTGTTGGGAGAGTGGTGTTTTCTCCTCCTGCAGAATATACTGCTGAGCCTGCCCCCCAACACTTGAGATTGACATTATAGGCTGCATTATATCTTTTTCCAGGTATTTTTCACTGGGCAACTGTAGCAGTAGCAGTTAGACCAGGGGTCAGCAACCTTTGGCACACGGCTTGCAGGGGTAAGCACCCTGGCAGGTTGGGCTGGTTTGTTTACCTGTCAAGTCCGCCCCCATTGGCCTGGGATGCCCGAACCTGCGGACGCGGCAGGTAAACAAACCTGCCCAGGTTGCCGACCCTTGGGTTAGACAATGTGTGTTCATTCATAGTCCTGAACCCCTGTCTGCCCACTTCTCCTACATGGAACCATACCTCCGTTGTGCCCTTGGAGGGGTCCAGAGCAGGGGCGGCTCTATGTTTTTTGCCGCCCCAAGCACGGCAGGCGGTCCGCTGGTCACGTGGATTCGGTGGCGTTTCTGCGGGTGATACCCGCCGCCAAATTACCGCCGAAGCCATGGGACTGGTGGACCTCCCACAGGCATGCCGCCAAAGGCTGCCTGATTGCCACCCTCACGGCAACCGGCTTGCCGCCCCAGGCATGCGCTTGCTGCACTGGTGCCTGGAGCCGCCCCTGGTCCAGAGGGTTCCCCTGTGCTTTCTGCATGATCTGAGGGAGACCCAAACCTGGAGGGAGCTTCCTCCATACACGGATTCAGGAAATAATCACAGTAATTGGGACTGTTTAGAGTAAGATAATATCCAGGGTATGATTGGAAGAATTGAGCCCCTTAGTTAATGCCATCTTGGAGGATCTTTAAGCAAAGTTCATGTCCTTGAGGAATATCTAGTATGAAATGCTCAAATATGTTCTATACCATACCATGTTTAAATGAATCATTTAATTAATTTATTCAGAGCTTACAAGTTTTATTTTTTAAACTAGAAAATGGTCCAATTCTGCAGACACATTTACACCTGTGTCACTCTATACATGAAGCAGTTCCATTGATTTCATAGAGCTGCTTGTATAAGTAAAGTTAAACACTTGAGTTTGCAGCATCAGGGTCAATGTATGTTGGCCAATTATATTTGACCCAATTATCAATAATCATTGTATTTAAATATCTTTAATAAAAAAGGATCAATTAAACCATAAAGTTAGATGACAAGCATCTTTTGTTCATGTTTCCACAAGTATAGATATTAAAGTTAGTTACTTAGGCCTTGTCTTTTAGAAAAATGTGTCCAAATTATAATGTTTTGACAGTTATGTTATCTATGGTAATGCTTGTTCTACTGAGAGAACTATGATGATCATTCAGTTGAGAACATGCCATGCATGAAAAGAAAATATTCTGTTCCATTTAATGTTTTGAATGAAGAACAGAGTAATAAAAAATGTATTGAAATTTGGCCTGTGTTTTAATTGCTGTGTAATGCACAGCAATTGATAGGTAAAGTGCTAATTATTTTAATATAATTTCATTTAATTATCATAATTGCTACTCATATCTCTTATCCTAATAGAGAGACATCAAGGTCCATATTTATAAAACTGTTCTATTCCCGTCATACAAAAAAAAGTGAATAGGGGATTTACCACATTTTATTTGAAATGTACTGTACTAGTAGCTGCATGTGTTTCAGGCTGTAATTTGCAATGAGCATCCATCATAGCAAGATGCATTGGCTACGTCTACTCCATGAGTTAGGGGTGTAATTCCCAGCTCAAGTAGATATGCTCATCTTAGCGCTCATTGAGCTAGTCCACTAAAAATGGTAGTGTAGGTGCAGTAGCACAGGCAATGGGAAGTAGCAACACAGACTAGCTGTAACAAGTACACACCCACCTGAATCCTATGGGTTCATCCTGGGCATAGCTAACCCATGCCACCGCTCTCCACTGCCTATGCAACTGCGCCTACACTACTATTCTTAGTGAACTAATGCAATTATGTCTACTGGAGATGGGATTCCACCCCTAGCTCATAGTGTAGACATAGCCTAGAGTCAACTCTTCAAAAGTGTGTACGCAATTTTAAACTCATGAACATACATGCGGAGTCCAGTTTGCTGGTGCAGGCACTTACAGATAGAGAGATTGAGGCCTAAAACATGCCTAGGATTATGCAAAAAAATCTTTTATGAAGTTGATAATCTTTAGACTCAAGATCTTCCCATTTCTAGTCTTATGTTTTACCCAGAACATTCTCCTTCCTCCACCTTAATATAGTGTTATATTTACAGTGATCAAAACTGAAGGGTGATACAATGTGGTCATTCATTTGTAAGCAATACTCCCAATGGAAAATATCAGTTCTGCTTAAAAATCAAAGGCACAATGTGTGCAGTCAAAAGTTTGTGTATAAAAGCTTTTTGGTTAAGGCAGTTGTGTAATGTTTTCCTATATTTTACCTATTGTGATGTAGAATATATTTATGAGGGTGGTATCCTTGATTTCCTTTATATCAAGTTGCAAGCAATACGCAGAGGAAGAAAAGATTTTTTTAATTACTACTAAGGAGAAGAATATATAGAACGAGCCATTGGGTATCTAACTGGTTTTTCAAAATCCCGAGCACCCACAATTCCAGTTAATACCAGTGGATTCTTTGGCTGCTCAGAACCTTTGAAAATCAGGTCCTATATCATGGGTTCTCAGTATAAGGTTTGTAAGCACCCTGTTCTAACCTCTATTGCTAAATGAGACATGGGGATTCAGATGGGATCAGAGTTCTGGTATGGAAAAAGTTGAGAACTACTGCACTAAATGGGAATTTAAATCAGTTGCCACTTCTGAAAATTTGTCTGTAAATCTTCAAAAGGTTTTCAAAGAATGATATCCACATAATTGAATACGGGGAAAAAATATACTACACCACAGCAACAGAAAACATAGCACAGCTCCTTTGTTTGCTCTTGAGAGAATTGCTATTTGTGCTTGACTAGGTTTCTGACTCCTTTGAAATGTAAGAAATCACTGCATGACTAGTTGTTTTCTGTTCATTCAGCTGTACCATGACTGATAAAGTCTACAAAATGTTTTCTATATATTTGCTGATCTGTTTTCATTCATTATAGTTTAGAGTGAATATTTTTTATCCAGGAATATGAGTAACTTCTCAGTTACAGAAATGGATATATTAGTCTATGCTTCTTTGCAATCTCCTTCCTTGACTGCTCCTTAGCAATCAGATTTAGAATATTTGCTTGACAAGATATGGACAGATGTTTTGTGACATTCAGACAATCTGAATTATGGTTGAGGATCCAGAATATTTTTGGGGCTGCCAAAAGTAGTTGTGATGAAGCAATTATTTATCGCTATGTTTAGCTTGCTAAATTGAAAAATATATTTGGCATTAAGTGAAAGAGCAAGAGCGAAAACTCAGGAGGTCAAATTCACTGCTGGAGGAACTCCACTGAGTTCATGAGTAAGTGTATTCATTTATATATTTGTCAGGACACTTTCTCAAAATATTTGACATTATAAAAAACTGTCTGAAAATCTCCACATGCATATAATAGTAGCATAAATCTGCACATATTTGTCTTTCTATTGATCAGTACTTATAGATTTTGCTGCCATACAGATGTGCATGTCCATCACTTTAAAAGATAAAAACAAGACATTTGTGATCTGACCCTTCCTCATTGCTTTTGAAAGCAACTATAGCAGAAGAGTCTAGTCTTCTACATAATCACACTGTAAGCTGTATTTAAAATTGTGTGACTGCTGTTTAGCCATAGAGGATGATTTCCTGTATAGCTCTCTTGATTCACCTCAGTCATGTCCTGAAACAACCTTCCTCTTTCAGTCCTAGGCCTCTCTTAAGAATTAATCCAACCATACTGGATTGTGCAATAGCTTTCTGAAGTCGACATATGTTCTCGAGGGATGGGAGTGAGATGATCTAATACAGTGGTTTTCAACCTGAGATCCAAGGACCCCTGGGCGTCCGCCAGGGCTGGCCTTAAGGAAAATGGCACCCGCGCAAACTTGTATTTTGGCACCCCAGCCCTTGCTGCCTCCCCATACATTCCCTCTGTCTAGGGTTACCGTACGTCCGGTTTTTCCCGGACATGTCCAGCTTTTTGGTAATCAAACCCCCGTCCAGGGGGAATTGCCAAAAAGCCGAACATGTCCGGGAAAAATACCAGCCGGGCACTTCCCCTCCCGGGCTCCAGCTGCTCTGCTCCTCCCCTGACTCTTCAGCTCTGTTTAAGAACCAAGCTGCCTGAGCACTACCGGCTTCGGGCAGCCCCCTTGCCTCCGGACCCTGCGCCGCCGGAGCAGAGCAGCTGAAGCAATAACAGTAATAAATGAAACTTATCTAACTGGCATTTACACTGCCACCATTTACCCCACCCAGGAGTGTACACTCCTCTGATTTCAGAGTCCTAGACACTTGCTTGTGTGGGCGCGCTTGAAGATCTGAAGCTGGAGACAGCACTCTGTTGGTTCCGTGTATCAGTCCAGCCAAGGCAACAAGCTGCACAACCCCTCTGAAATTGGAGCTGGCCCCACCAAATGTCAGCCGCTCTGGGTCCTGGTTTGATGGGAAGATCACTCTGCCTCTCCTCAGACTCAGTCTCTCTGCTGTGCCCCTTCCCTTGCAAATACTTTCCCAAACAAGAGTGGGGTCTACTCACAGTTCCTTCACTGCAGCCCACCTCAGTCAGCTCTAGGCACAGCAATAGTCTCTGCTCTAACTCCAATGAAGCCACCAACAGCCTCTGAGGCTCCCTTCTCAATCAAAGCCCCTGAAGGCTCTCAGAAGCAGCTTCTGGCTTCCTAGCAGCAGCTCCTGGTATGGACCGAGCTCCACGGCAGCAATCTCACTCCTTTTTCCAAAATGGAGTCCATGGCCTGCTCTCCCTGCATGAGGAAGTGTCTCCTTCTTTCCCCAAGGCTTCATGGGAATTGTAGTCTCTACAGCTAGATTGCAGCGCACAGACTTTTCCCCTGGAACACTCCCAATAAAGTTCAGAGGCCCCTCTAGTAAAGGGTGCCTACAGTAGCAACAGCAGTCGACCCAAGGTTTAAGAATCTGAAGTGCCTTCCAAAATCTGAGAGGGACGAGGTGTGGAACATGCTTTCTGAAGTCTTAAAACAGCAACACTCTGATGCGGAAACTACAGAACCCGAACCACCAAAAAAGAAAATCAACCATCTGCTGGTGGCATCTGACTCAGATGATGAAAATGAACATGTGACGGTGCATACTGGTTTGGATCATTATCGAGCAGAAGCCATCATCAGCATGGACACATGTCCTCTGGAATGGTGGTTGAAGCATGAAGGGACATATGAATCTTTAGCACATCTGGCCCATAAATATTTTGCAACGCCGACTACAACAGTGCCATGTGAATGCCTGTTCTGACTTTCAGGGGATATTGTAAAAAAGAAGTGGGAAGCATTATCTTCCGCAAATGGGAACACACTTGTTTGTCTGAGCAATTGGCTGAACAAGAAGTAGCACTGAGTGGACTTGTAGGCTCTACAGTTTTACATTGTTTTGTTTTTGAATAGCGTTACCATTCCTCCGGATTCCCCCGGACATGTCTGGATTTTTGAACTAAAAATAGTGTCCGGGGGGAATTTGTTAATGTCCGGACTTCCCTCCCCCCCCCCGCCATGCAGAGCACGTGCGGCTAACAGGGCAGCCGGATGGTGCCACTTACATGGGGCTCTGACAGCGAGAGAGAGTCCCTCCTCCACTTCCCCCTCCTTCCCCTGCAGCATAGCTCACTCACTCACTCCCTCCCTCCCTGCATTCCCCTCCGGCAGTCTGGAGCTCCTCCCCCGCTGCTGCCCAGCGTGCCAGGAGAACGGCTCAGACTCAGCAAGCTCCCAGAGAGACCTTAGGCGAACCGAAGGCCAATGACAAGGGAGCCAGGTAGGGTGACCAGACGTCCCGATTTTATCGTGACAGTCCCGATATTTCCTTCTTTGTCCCGCGTCCCGACCGATGTTCGGTCGGGACACTGGACAAAAAAGCAATTTTGCCCTCCGCTCCGGCGCTCACGCCCCCCCACCCCGACTCCGCCCCCTCCTTCCCCCATTGGATCTCTCCATGGAGGGAGGAGGTTAGGAGGAGGGTCGGGCAACTACCAGGAGTGTGGGAGGGGAAGGGAAAGTTGCCGCGGCTGCCGGGGGCTAGCTGGGCATGGCCCGGGCTGCGTGCAGGCAGCAGCCGGGGCTGGCTCTGGCCCAGGTGGGCAGCGTGGGCCGCTGGAGACACGCGGCGAAGAGGGGCTGCGGGGGCGAGACTTGTCCCAGGCAGGGAGGCCGGCGGACAGGGGCGAGGGGCCAGCCGGGGTCCCCATAAACTTCCCCGCCGCTGCCAGGGAGCCCCGCGCCTCTCTTGCTCGGCTGCGCTCCAGCGGCTCACCCCGCCGGGAAGGAGCCGCTGGAGCGCAGCCGAGCAGGAGAGGTGCGGGGCTCCCTGCCGGCGGTGGGACGCGCCGCATGTGCTCACGGCGGGCTGGGGGGTGGGAGGCTCTGCGGGGCTGGGAAAAGCCCTGGCTCCTGCCGTTGCCCAGCCTGGAGCCCCGGGGAGCCCCTCAAGAGACCGGCCGCTGCTGTGGCTCGGCTGTGCCAGCCCTGGCCCCCTGCACGCCCGCGCCACGCTGCCCCCGGGGTCCCCGGCTTACATGCACTGCCGCTGCCCCGCGGCCAGCCCCGGACTTCACAGTGCTTCTTATTGGTGTCCCCCCCCCCCAGCCCCTTCTGCATCGGGGCCAGCTTTTGCCCTGGGGTGGGCAGCCTGCTAATGCCCCCCGCCCCTGCGAAACTGCTTTTTTTTTTTTTGCCCCGCTGTCATTTTTTTTTTGCTCTGCCCCCCCTCCGCTCCTCCCCGCATCCCGATATTTCATCCCTGTGATCTGGTCACCCTAGAGCCAGGGGGTCGGAGAAGGGGCAGGGAGGTTCTGGAGGGGGCAGTCAAGAGACGGGGGGGGTCGGGCGTTCGGGGGGGCTTTCTGGGAGGTGTGTGGATAAGGTTTTGGGCAGTCAGGGTACGGGTAGGGGGTAGGGTCCTGGGGGGTCTTAGGAAGGGGCAGTTAGGGGATAAGGAACAGGGAGGCTTAGGTAGGGGGTGGGGTTCTGGAGGGCAGTTAGGAGCAGGGGTCCCAGGAGGGGTAGTCAGGGGACAAGGAGCGGGGGGGGGGTCGGGAGTTCTGGGGGGGGCTGTCAGGGGGCAGGAGTGGGGAGAGGTATCGGAGCTGTCAGGGGGCAGGGAGCAGAGGGGTTTAGATGGGTCGGGAGTTCTGGGGGGGCTGTCAGGGGGTGGGGAGTGGTTGGATGGGGCATGGGAGTCCCAGGGGTCTGTCTGGGGGTGGGGGTGTGGATAAGGGTTGGGGCAGTCAGGGTACAGGTAGGGGGTAGGGTTCTAGGTGGCCAGTTAGGATGGGGAGAGGGTCTCAGGAGGGGGCAGTCAGGGGACAAGAGGCAGGGAGACTTAGGTAGGGGGTGAAGTCTTGGGGGGGCAGTTAGGGGCAGGGGTCCCAGGAGGGGGCAGTCAGGCGACAAGGAGTGGGGGGGAGGGTTGAGGGTTCTGAGGGGGGCGGGAAGTGGGTGGGGCAGGGGCGGGGCCAGGGCAGGACAGGGGCGGGGCTAGGGCAGGATGGGGCGGGGCTCCTCCCATCCTCTTTTTGGCTTGCTGAAATATGGTAACCCTATTTTTGAATGCAGTTATTTTTGTACATAATTCTACATTTGTAAGTTCAACTTTCATGATAAAGAGGCTGCACTACAGTATTTGTAATGAGGTAATTGAAAAATACTATTTCTTTTATCATTTTTATAGTGCAAATATTTGTAATAAAAATAAATATAAAGTGAGCACTGTACACTTCGTATTCTGTGTTGTAATTGAAATGAATAGATTTGAAAATGTAGAAAACATCCAAAATATTTAAATAAATGGTATTCTATTATTGTTTAACAGTGTGATTAATCACTATTTTTTTTAATCACACAATTAATCACGATTATTTTTTAATCGCTTGACAGCCCTAATCTAGACCATTTTTCTCCCTCCTCCTTCTATCAATTTTTTATGTACTTGAAAACTGTTATCCTGTCCCCTCTCAGTCTTCTCTTCTCCAGACTAAACAAACCCATTTTTTTCTATCTTCACTCATAGGTCATGTTTTCTAAATCTTTAATCATTTCTGTTGCTCTCCTCTGGACTTTCTCCAGTTGGTCCACATCTTTCCTGAATTGTGGCACCCAGAACTCGACACAATACTCCAGCTGAGGCCTAATCAGCGTGGAATACAGCAGAATAATTACTTCTTGTGTCTTGCTTACAACACACCTGCTAATACATTCCAGAATAATGTTTGGTTTTTTTGCAACAGTGTTACACTATTGAGTCATATTTAGCTTGTGATCCACCATGACCCCCGGAACCCTTCTCAGTACTCCTTCCTAGGCAGTTATTTCCCATTTTGGATGTGTGCAACTGATTGTTTCTTCCTATGTGGAGTACTTTGCATTTGTCCTTATTGAATTTCATCCTACTTACTTCAGACTATTTCTCCAGTTTGTCTAGATCATTTTGAATTTTAATCTTATCCTCCAAAGCACTTGCAACCCCTCCAAGCTAAGTATCGTCCGCAAACTTTATAAGTGTACGCTCTGTCATTATCTAAATCATTGATGAAGATATTGAACAGAACTGGACTCAGAACTGATCCCTGTGGGACCCCAGTCGATATGCCCTTCCAGTTTGACTGTGAACCACTGATAACTACTCCATGGGAATGGATTTCCAAGCAGTTATGCACCTACCTTATAGTAGCTCCATCTAGGTTGTATTTCCTTAGTTTGTTTATGAGAAGGTCGTGTGACCTTACTGAAGTCAAGATATACCACCTCTCAACATGCTCAACAAGAGAGGAAGAAACCTTAAAGGTACAGTCATCCATACAAGATTTGTTTTGTTTCTTCTTTGTTTTTTGTTTTTTTTAATTCTTTGAAAATGTAAAAGATACATTGTCATCTGTCAAATCATGCTTTAATTTGAGCTAATTGAGACCATCCTAATTAATTTTACTTTAAGTATAACTAGCTTTTAAAACTCATATATTATGCCTTTTATCTTTCAGTGCTTTATTTCAGGCTTCAGATAAAATATTTTTACACTTTTCTGAAAATCTCCAAAATATACTACTTAATTAATTTTTGTCTACAATAGCTTATATATAAACTTTGGTTTCTTGTAAAATTTATTTTTTAATATTTGACTAAGTAGTTTCAGCAGCTTTTGTCAAGAATGCGGTAATGATTCAGATTATAGCATTGATCCTGTCACTGTTCCTTTCTCTATCTAATAATTTATTCTGTTGCTGTACTAAACCTTATTGATATACTTTCCATGTTACCATATTTTCTTGGCCTATATTGCTCATGATCATATCATCTATCTTTTCTTCGCTCTTTGCTTGTATGCCACAATTGTATAGTACCGTTATCAGTCATTGCTATTGTATAGAGCTTTCTTGATGTATGATATTGCAGTATCTAACCTTTTGTCGCAGAATATATTCACTATTTCTTCTTTGCACATTTCTTCTATCAAAGCGAAAACATCTCAGCTATAGCTGCTAATCAGGCCAGTTGCACTGTAAATTGTGTCATATGCTTAAACTCTGTTTGTTCAATTAAAACAATATATAGTGTTATACAAATGTTCGTAGTGAACTTTGGAACTGCTCAAACTGAACCTGGGTCCAAGCTTTGTTTGCTTGTGAATCTGGGAGGGAGACATCAAGGGGCTGGAATGTTAGAATAAGTATTGGCAGAGATGAATTAGTTAGCAGCAAGTGAAGTGGTCAAATATTCATGATACATTTATTTAACATAAGTTTCTGCAGTTTATCATCTCCACATATAGGATGCACAAAAAAGCATACAAGTGAATTCTAATTTTTCTGAAAATTTGATTATTCAAAATTCAGACACTTCCTCTAAAATTGGAATTTTGTTTGTCTGACTGAAACTCATTTTCTGAAATGTGAATTTTTACCTGTCTACAGATGTAATTATTTATATTTAGTAATGTATAATTGTGTATATATTTACAAACAGTAATCAAGATAACAATTTATGCAGTCATGATCTAAGTTCCCTCTAAGCTGTGCAGTTGCCTATTAAGCCCCGTGCAGGGGTTCATGGCTGCAGTGAGGAGAGAAGCCCCTCTCCACTGGCCCCAGCACGGACCTGCCCCAGACTGTCTGCTGCCGTGGGAGAGGAGCCCCTCCCTCGGCCCAGCACAGGCCCACCAGATCTGCCGCAGCCAGGGAGAGGCACCTCTCCCTCTGCCCTGAGCTGCTGCAGTAAGAGAGGGCTGCAGAGAGTCCTCTCTCCCCACCGCAGCCCCGTGGCAGCCTGCACCCCCAAACCCTTCATTCCTGGCCCCACCCTGGAGCCTTCACTCCAACCCTCTGTCCCAGCCCTGAGCCCCCTCCTGCACCCCAAACTCTTTATCCCTGGCGCCAAACCAGAGCCTTCACACCTAGCCGGAGCCCTCACCCCTCTGCACCCAACCCTCTGTCCCAGGCCTGAGCCCCATCCCGCACCCTGAACCCCTCATCCCCAGCCCCACCACAGAGCCCGCACCCCCAGCCAGAGCCCTCACCCCCGCCCCCCGCACCCTAACCCTCTGCCCCAGCCCTGAGCCCTCTCCTACACGCCAAGCCCCTCGGCCCCAACCCACCACATGAATTTTGTTATGTGCACCAATATGAAGGTGTCACATGTAAAAAATGGACGTAAAAAATTAGAGGGAATACTGGTCATGATATTATGCAGATCATCTTTTTGCAGGGATAATTTCCCCCTATTGGATGTCTGTAGCTATAGTTGCTAACCAGTGCCTTTCACCCTCACAACTGTGGTTAGACCAATGTAGGCTTTAGCTGTTACAAAAATAGGGGGGTTTTGAGGCCTGAAAAAGAGATCTTCTTCCAATAAGTGGACTGCTCTGGTAGCTTATTTTATTTTACCAGGGTACTTTTATTGCCATAAAATATTGATATTCATACAAAGATGATAATTACAATAATTTGTCTAATATACTTATGTGATCATGAAATGTGTAGCACATTTTCAGTCACAAATGGAACAAAGCATAATTTAAAATCAATAGATTTTGATGATGAAAACATTTGTTAAAATATGTCAATTTTCATTGCTGTCTGGCATACTAAATATTTTAAAATTATATTTGTATCCTGTAGGAAAACTTATTTCTAAACATTTTTAACTTACAAAAGTTTTGATGTTGTCAACTTTCAATGGGAGCCAGCTCCTAAGTCACTGAGCTAATTTTGAAAATTTTACCCAAATATCTTTATCTCCAGCTTAAAAAGAATACACTAATGTTACTCAATTTAAATTGTTATCATACATCCAGATACATGCAGTCCTTATATTTCTAAACACCTGGGACTGAGATATCAGAATACCAGAAAATGTTAGTGTGACTAGCTTGACAACTTATTTCTGTGGGGGGAAATACCATTGACTTAGTCTTTAAACAATGGTTTTAAAAACAACGGTTTTATTGTTTTCGAAAATGCAGAAGAAAATGCATGTCATTTATTCCATAGTAGTTTCACATCATTAAGGATTTTTCATTTTAGTTCACAGTAATAGAGTTGAGAGTTTATTTCTGGAACATTATGAAGTTTAAATTTAGAGAATATTTAACTTAATCAATTTACAGTTATGTTTTATCTGATAACCAAGTATAATAAAGATATCTCCTTATTAATTGATGTATAATTACTAAAAAATCTTGTTTCCTAAAATTAACCCTTCAGGCTAAGGGTAAAAAATTAATCCTGAAATATACCCTGTTGTAGAACACCCAGAACATATTAAAATACAGAGGGGAAGAGTCTAGAGATGTAAAACAGGAAGGACAGGGTATAGAGAGAACAGAAGAAAGTGAGCAAATGACAAGAGACACCATAACATCATATAATAGGTGTTATGGTGGGCAGAAAAATGGGTGTGAATAAGAGAGAAAAAGAATGACAGGGTAAGAAATGCTGATTTTTTTTAAAAAGGGAAAGGAGAGAGACAAACAAGAGAAGGCGAGTGAATGACAAGATATTATAAGAATTAAAGATATGCAAATGAGGTGTAATCTCTCTGACTGCATATAATATGGATAGCTGACTCCTAATATCCCCAGTTCTCTTTTGCTGTTCTGCTAATGAAAAGATGGAAGATATAGAGATTTACTTGTTTCTTATTGTCATACCATCCTGTGTCCTCCTCATCTCCCAATCAAGCTCCTGACAAATTCTGATTCTGCCTGAGAACCTCTGTGCTATAATCTTAGAGTTTAGAGAAGCATTTAATTAAAAGGCAGTACAAGATATATAACACTTCTGAAATTTGCCCTTCCTCAGGTTTCCATTGCTAAGACTCTGGTTCATGCCATGATTTTCTTTCACTTGGTTGACTGTAATGCCCTTTTTTCAGGCCTCCCTGATTGTCACTTCTTCCTTCTCTTTATGGTCTATTCAACATGTTAAATCTAACGTAATCTTCCTCTATCCCACCAGTTCTGACTATGTTGTCCTCCCTTCTTAAATCCTCTGACTAATTAGTTCTTGTCTGTTTTCACCCTAATTTCAAACTCATTCTTTTGAATGTCCTGCACAGTTCTGCCATTGTTTCCACCTATTGCTTGCCCACCTTTTTCTCCTTTTGTCTCTTACTGGTGTCCAAGGGTGACTGGTCATTAGGGCCTAAGCCCCATCACTAATAATCCCGTAACTGTCACCTGCACTGTTTAGTATGGTTGATGTAGTCCAGGTTTCAGTACCTGCTGCTATCAGGGGACTCTGAGTGAAATTGCCCCAGCCCCTGGAGGCTGCAGTACATCTACCAGGGTCTCCTGATAGCCTTGTAGCACATGAATGCAGGTCTTCTGCCACACAGAAGCTGATTATAAAAAAATTTTGTACATACCCCCTGGAATTATAATCCTTCGATGCTGCTTCTCCCGCTGTTTCTTCAGGCTCAGCGACAATTTTTCAACTGAAACTTTTTTTGCAGATTTGGCAACACTGAAAACTGTCACAAATTCATGCCAATTTTGCTGAACTGCTTAAGTTGAAAAGAAAAAACGAAAAAAGAAAAATCTGAAAAAAAATCAAAATGTTTCATTTTGATATTTCCAAAAAATGAAATGTTTAGAATTTTCACTTTGACAAGACTTTTTGTTTTGAAATTTCTTTTAATTTTATTCTCTAAAAATTAACAAGGGTTTTAAATGCTTAAAATTAAAATGAAATGGTTTGCTTAAACTATAACTTTTTTACTTTTTGATTTACCAAAAATTTTGGGAAAAAATATGGTTAAACCTAAAAGGTTTTTTTTTTCCTAATTTTTAACTTTCCAGAAAACCAAAAAATCCATTATTCATACAACTTTCCTGTTTAACTTATGTTTTGCTATTTATTGTGCTTTGCATGCATTTTGTTTAAAACTAATTAAATCAACTTTTCCTTGAAAGAAACTCTTCAAATCCTAAGAAGCATTTCATGCTTTAACACCGCAGGATTCTCCAAGTGCCAGATTTAATGTTTGGTCAAAGAGCTACTGGATTAAAAAATAAAAAAAAGGTTAAGTCCTTAGTAAAAGGTTAAGGCTTTTCTAAGTCTCCAGGATTAATTAGAGACCAAACTGAATATATGAATATTTATAAATCTGTTAATTAAGAGGAGTGTTTGTCTGGTGAATTCACCTTGTTGTGAAGTGTATTTATTAACCCTTACAACTCCCAAACATTGTGTGTCAACTTTAGGCCCTCTCAGCATTAAGGAAATCTGTACAGATATAAATCCCTAATCTAGATGTGCTTCACCAGTGCAAGTGGAGTTTATCTCCTTGCAGTTTACCTTTGTATGTTACTGGATTAAGCTGCATGGGTGTAAGCGTCACTTTACATCACTGCAGTTTGTTTATATATCTACTCTGTAGTTACACTGTTGAAAATGTATTCAATGTAAACGAAGCCTGACATATTTCTCAATTGTTCTGTTGTCTATTTAATTCGTTTTATTAGTTTAATAGATATTTTCTAAGGGATGTCTACATCGTTATAAATTTGGGTTTTATAATTTCTTTTTTAGATTTCAGTAACAGATTTTTTGTAAATTACTGAATTTTATGTTGTGAAAATTTACTTGTTAATGATTGTTTCAAGCGCTTAGTAAATCGTTACATTTTCCTATTTAATATGGTTCCTGATTTGGATTGGCTGAGGAAGCACCTTTAAACTTGTAACAATAGCCCACTGCCAAAGTTTCATAGATTTCATACAATTTAAGGCCAGAAGGGACCATTAGATCATCCAGTCTGAAAAGCCATCAGATTTCAACCAGTTAGCCCAATAACTTGTGTGTGATTAAAATATATCTTCCAGAAGGGCATCCAGTCTTGATGTCCTCGCTATTAACAAATTATGACTAATTTCTAATTTAATTTTGTGTGGCTTCAACTTCTTGTTATGCCTTCCTTCCCTAGATTAAAGACTCCTTTAGTACCCAGTGTTTCCTCCTTGTGAAGGTTATAGACAGTAATCAAGTCACTTCTCAGTCTTCTTTTTGATAAGCTAAATGTATTGATCTCTTTAAGTCTATCACTGCAAGGCTTTTTTTTTCCAGACCCTGAATCATTTTTGTGGCTCTTTTCTGCACCCTCTCCAATTATTAACATCCTTCTTAAAATGTGGACATCAGAACTGTGTAGGGTTGCCAACTGTCTAATTGTGCAAACCCAAAGACCCTTGCTCCATCCCCTGCCCCACCCCTTCCCCGAGGACACACCCCTGCCCCCCTTTTACGAGGCCCCGCTCCCTGCTCACTCCACCCCCCCTCCCTCCATTGCTCGCTCTCCCCTACCGTCACTCACTTTCACCAGGCTGGGGCAGGGAATTGGGGTACAGGAGGAGGTGCGGGGTGCAGGTTCTGGTAGGGAGTTTGGGTGCGGGCTCTGGGCTGCGGCAGAGGATTGGGGTGCTGGATGGGGTCCAGGGTGCAGGCTCTGGGAGGGTTGGCAGCAGGGCCAGCTCTGGCTTTTTTGCCGCCCCAGGCAAAAAAGCCTCCTGCCGCCCCACGCCCCCTCCCCACAGCGCAGCAGGGGAGGGCACCGAGCCCGGCCGCAGGCCTCTCTCCCCGACCGGCCAGAGTGCCAGGGGGAGGGCGGTGAGCCTGCCGCGGCTCCGCTGGTGGCCGGAGCCCCGGGAGGAGGGCGGAGAGCCCAGCCGGGGCTCTGCTCTCCCTGGTGGCCAGAGCGCCGGGGGGAGGGCAGCGAGCTGGCCGCGGCTCCGCTCTTCCTGGCAGCCAGAGCGCCGGGAGGAGGGCGGAGAGCCCGCCGCGGCTCCACTCTCCCCGGTGGCCAGAGCACCCGGGGGAGGGCGGCGTGGTGGCCAGAGCACCAGGTGGAGGGCGGCGAGCCCGCCGCGGCTCCGCTCTCCCCATGGCCAGAGCGCCGGGGGGAGGGCGCAGTGGTGGCCAGAGCGCCGGGTGGAGGGCGGCGAGCCCGCCGCGGCTCCGCTCTCCCCGGCGGCCAGAGCCATGTATGCCTCCTGCTCCATACCAGGGTCAACAATTCTCTCCCCTATGCCAGAGGCTCTGTGTTCATGTCCATTCCCCTCTTCCCACCATGCCCCCAATTTCCTCTTCCCCACCATTATTATTCTCTCTGGGAGCTAAATCTGTCACAGTGCAACTTGTGGCCAATGAGCTTGGAAAATGAGCTTGAGGTATTGTTATACTAGATGATTTTCAACGGGTTGTTTCGCACGTGGCCAACTGCAGAGATGCTTGAAACTTTGTCTATGCTAAAGAGCTGGCAGGGGCTCCATGTGCCCCGCATTTTTCATCTTTTGGTTTTCTGATTTTCCTCAAAATCAATAGGACCACTGGCCACTGCCGCCTAGACCATTCCCTGAAATTTTGGAATTGTTCAGATGCAGCATTCAAAAATAATCATGTTATAGGTAGAAGACTGAGAAATGCTGTCAAGTTGAGTTGTAAGCCCTTTGCAGTCTCTGCCAACTAATATTAATGAGGGGTTTGCTGACATTGTGCTCCCTGAAAGCCATTAGTAGAGGATTTAGTAAAAGATAATCTTAAAGCAATAAGAATTTGCTTTGCCAGAGAAAAAAATCTGTTAGGGTACATTAAGCATAGTGGGATCTGTTTCAGTGAATTGACTACAGATTTGCAACTTAGGCTATATATCACAGAGCTTGACTGATGGAAAACATTGATATTCATAATCAGCTGTTTTGTTTAAAGGGCATCGGCAATGTGAAAGTGAAATAACTGTTTAAATGTCAGAGCAATTATTCCAATGTGGTCTTGGCCACTAAGGAAAACACTTCTCTCCTCTCCAGGAGGCAAAGATGGCATGAAACATTAACATGAAAATTAAAGCCAACCTTTTGTAATAAATATTGTTAGAGTTAACAGAAGCTGTAATACCATTATGCAAGAAAATAGAAAATTGTATACGTATATTAACATGAGTTTACCTTACAGTGTGCCTCAATCATTTTAAGCATGAACATGAATTATAACTTAAAAGATCAGCAGCATGTTCTGCAAAATTAATTCAGGAAGCCACAAATTTATAGATAAAATACAATGAGTCACTGCAATGTGTGTCTGAGAGAGAGAATGAGAGAGAGAGAATAAATATATTGGACACTTGGCTGGCAAAGAAAGTCTGCCAAAAGAGAAAAAAAAGAGCTGTCATTAGCTAATGGAACTAATTAAATTAACCAGGGAATACAGCATAATAATGGTAAATCATTCATATTTGTTGTTTTATTTCAATGGTAAATCAAAAAGTGTTGTTTAATTAATATTGCTTTTGGTACACATCACAGCATACACCAGTCAGAATGCTTAATTACTATCATTTATTATTATAGCACCAAACTGAGCTCAGCACTTCACAAATAAGTATAAAGACAATGGGCCTGGCTCTTCTTCCGCTGGGGGCAATGAAAGTTTTGTCATTGGTATCAGAAGGAGTAGGCCCTATATTTCTGCTAGGGTTACCAACCCTTCAGGATTATCCTGGAGTCTCCCGGAATACATCCAACCAAAATTGGCAACTCTAGTCTCAAAATTGGCAACTCTTAGGGGCTGACAATCTGAATAGAAAACAGATATGCAAAGGATAAGTGCTGGGGTCCAACAAAAGGCACATCATCAAGGGGAGATATTTAGAATATGTCATGTTAGTATCAGGGGATTTATTTTTGTTCTTCCATAGCTTCATGGAGGAAATGGAACTGAAAGAAGCAGCGATGGAAAACATGGCAGACTGAGTCAGTATATCTACATAGTAACAACAACAACATATGAATACTATGCTCAAAGTGGAATGGAAAAGTTGCCACTCGGTATTATCCCCTGTTTTAAAATATATTACCAATTCACACCCAAGCATATTAAAATGGCTTCACAATAGATCAAGTCAGTTCACAATAAGACTCAGTAGCACTCCAGCCTCAGGGATGAAAGGCCATTGCACGGGTTCAAGTATTGGCTAGCCCCGAGTTTTCATGGCAGTTTTCAAGAATAGTACAGGTTATGGGCAATCAGTACTGTCTCTTACAGTAAAGCAAGTTTTCAATATCTATTTGAACACTTCTAGGGGGAAGAAGATAGTTCGCTCTGTATCCATTCACTCCTTGGCCTTCTGAGCCTGACAGCAAGGCTTAACTTGTGCCATAATGATTTATGTGCAGTGAACACTTGACCACTGAAACATGGACTGAGATCAGCTATATGGGCTACCAAAAACCAATCAGATGCTGAAAACTCATGCTTATTACCATATGAGTCAGATTTGAACAGTTGGCCTATAGGTGAAAGCCATTTACTGCCATACCCTGAACCCATATCCACTTTCTGCACCACATCTTTACCAAATAGCTAACTCAAAATAGTCAAGGAGAGAAAGAAAGACCACAATAAAAAGACACCCTAAAATGGATGGAATGTGACAAATCAAATCCATCTGAAACTGTACAAGGTTATGTAATGTCTTCTGCTCTCACTGATTACTCTGATTTATTATTGGTGTTTGCCAGGTTTCACATTGTTTTGTTTAAAGGGCATCGGCAATGTGAAAGTGAAATAACTGTTTCATGTCAGCATTGCTTTTGAGATCCTCTACCTAGCATATCTCTATTAATACCATGTATACATTTAATTTAATATTTAATGCATATAAATATATTTCATTCCTTTCACACTGAAATATTGTGCAGTTAAGCATGTGACAGGAAGATTAGAAATCTTGCATTAAGTCTGTCTAACTGTGGAGGAAATAAACCCCAAAATACACCTTTGTGAAAGTACTCAGTGACTGGAGAGGTCAGATTGTTGATTGCTGGCTTGTTGATATGTTAATGTGAAGTAATTATTTCAGTGAACTGAAGCTTAAAGTCAACATGTATATTCATTAATTCAATATACGCTTCCTCATTGTTAATCACAGTTGGGATATCTATTTTCAGAAAATAGCTCTACCACCTTCCCATTGTGCTTTGCCAACCATAAAATTTGAGCACATCCAATATTAACTTTAGGAGTCCCAAGCAGGAAATGTTTGTAATAATTTTTGACGCTTTCCATTTTGCAGATATATATTATTATGTATGGTGTGTTTTCACTCCAATGCCATATTGCACACAATATTATGTCTTACAGTTATAATATCAGTGTACTATATAAATTTTTTAAGTTAAGATAAAAATCAGGATAATTCATAATATTTTAGAATTACTGTAAGTGTAAAAATTATTTTAATATTTTAACAAGTTATCGTTACTCATACATATTTTGTATAAAATGACTGCCATTTTGCAGCAATATATATTACATTCTTCGACATCAATGTTTGCTTTTTTATTTACTATCTGTCTTTAGCCAGTCTCATTGTTAATGAAAGGTTATTAATAGCTCTGCAATTAAGGTTGTGCTTAGTTTTCCAGTTAAAGTGTGATTTAAATGTGTTTGTTATTAATTTAAACAGATATGTATTATCACAAAAATCATACTGTGCACTCCTGTGGTACATATTGAATTGTCTGAAATGTTTACAAAAAACCCTGTTCAGCAGTGCAGGAGTTCAAATAAGTTAAAAATGATCCCTCTGAAATTTCAGGGGTTGTCTAAAGTTATTTCGGATCCCTTTAATTTTGCTCTTGAAGCGTTAGGTAGATGTTGGTATAATCAAATCTCATGTATAAAAAGCAAAAAGGTATAAAGTTGTTTCATCATAACTGTTTCTACTTAGTCCGTGGAAAATTTAAATCCTAACAGAATATTAAATTTGCATCAAGTTCAGCATGCATGCACATCACAAAAATCATACATACCCTAATGCAGAGCTTCATTAATTGCTATGCTTGTTAAATTTGAATGACTTTCCCCATTTGAGGAAATGGTCTTTATTTCCTCAGTGTAGAGTAACTTCAAAAGAATTATTTTTATATCTTCTCAGGATAAATACTGTAAGACTGTACAGATTTATGAAAAGCATAAAGTTCTACTGTTTGGTATCATTATTGTGGTAACCTGGATTTTTCCATCAAGTTTAGTGATTTAGAGATAGTAATTGTGGTGCTCTTTTTCTAACATGGACAAAGTCACTACCATGACTCTCAATTACTGAGCCTCTTGCCTAATGAATCCTTCAAGTCATTTTAAGCCTGTTCTCATGCCACCTGCTCCCAGCTGTTCTATCAGATTCCCCTGCACAACATGGGAATGCTGATGAGGGCAGAGGCCAGGGCTTCTGTAATTCTCTTGGCTCCCACTAGTGAATAACTAAGATATATTTGATGTTACGTCTTGCATCACACTCCATTTGCACATTTTTCTATAAATAACATTAAAATTTCTTCCCAATGAAAACTCTCTCAAAATTATTAGTAGATGAATGTCTTTATCTGATTAATTTACTATAATTCTGGCAGCTTGGTTTTATTTTGTTTAGTAGCTTCTAAGTGCACTTGAATGAAAAAAAAAAGTCACTATAACTACTGTAATTTGTGAACACTGTTAAACATCCAAAATATTTCTTATTGACTTACAGTAGCCCTTTTTTCTCTGCTAATGTGTACTTTGTATGCTTACTTCATTTGGTAATATCATGTTAAATTAGATTAAGTTAGGGTCACTGAGGTGATATCAATTCAGTAGCAGAAAATAAACTTTCAGGCAGAACTTTTGCAGAAGGAGTAACAGTATACCCAGTCTGTGGTTTCCTATTTGGATTTTTGTGTCCCTTTATACACATTCTTATAGCTCAAAACTTTTTTTTTAAATGGTGTTTTTTTCCTATAACTAGTGTTTGTTCAGGAAGCACCCCCTGATGTGCTAGTGAGGCTTTTGTGGACTGGCACCCTCTCAGCAGTAAATATGTTACCTACCTTCCTATTTAATTCCAATGTGAGAATATTAAATGGTTTACTGCGTATATACCTTTGTGTGTGCCCCTCTCTCTTTCGCGCGTGTGTGTGTGTGAGAGAGAGAGAGAGAGAGAGAGAAAAGTTGTAAATCACTGTTATTACCCCCTATTTTGATGATTATGTGGGGAGGGTTTCATGAGCAGATATTAGCACTTCTTTGTCTCTGCCTCAAGATGCAATGTTTTGGTGAGTTAGAGCAAAACTTCTTCAGTAATTTTTATGGTACAGTGAAGTGGAGAAAAATACATGGTTTTTCTAGTCTTAAACAATAAAAACACACTCTTTTGAAGTGGCAAACTCAGCTGAAGTTTTCAACTTAACATGGATATAGTTCTCATTGACAACTATATATGTGTAATTTTTTGGAATTATAATTTGTTGGGGGGAAAACCTAAATACTCCTTATTCCACACTATAGACAAGTTCATTATAAACAAGATTTCATATCTCGGATGGCTCCAAACAGTAGTCTTAAATAAGAATTCAGATATGCCTCCAAAATATCATTTTGCACTAATAACTTTAAAATGGCCAAAGAAATTTATTTTATAGTTTTTTAAAGCAAATATTCCACAGAAAAACCTTTCTCCAACAACAGACTTGAGTTTCGCTTGCAAGGTTCCAGCAAACTGAATACTACACAGGTGAGTTACGGTAAAATGAGTACCTAGTCTATTTTTTGCAGTACTACCACGTGGCTTACATTTTAAAGAGACCCAAAATAATATAAACTAGAAATTGGAGTTGGGCAGAATTGGTGTTTTCAATCTAGGTCCCGTTTTATCTAAACTCCCAGCATTTGGGTATGGCTCCTTGCTTTGGTCCATATAGTCTGATGGTGACAATTCAAGAAGGTCATCCCTGCTAACATAAAGATAACAAATGTAAGTCTCTGAGAAAGAGTTTATAATATTGGCAGTGTAGAATAACTGCTTAACTATAGTAGTATAATGTGTGATAACAATATAGCATCCTTTGACAATCTATTAAAGTTCTATAGAAATGTCTCACAGAAACAATCTTTTCAGCCTCTATAAATTTAGCCCTGCTTCTCTGTTAATGTTAATGGGTGTTGTCCAATTAAGCCTTTTTGCAATGTGAACAATACTAAACACATTTCTAAATATGATTATACTTAGTTCATCACAGTAAAGACTGTCAAGATTTACTTTAGCAATTCCACTCATAATTCTGAAAGTTTCTGTTAATTTTCTAAAGGGAAACACTGTTAATAGAGCAACTGGAAATTTTTTATGTGCAGAAAGTTTTCCTGACGAAAAAAATAATATTGTTGAAACCAAATTCTGATTAAAAATTACAATGTTCTGGCCAGAAATGAATGTTTATCAATCAACAATTCAAGATACCGTAAAATACTATATATACAATGCAGTGCTTTGGGAAAAATTTTCTCTCAGATGCTCAAATTAGAGGCTGCGTTCCACACATGAGTTTAGCATGTTGGCATGGAGAGCATGCCTTCCACCTTGCTGATCAATGAGAAGTATTTAGCCCTTTCACTCTCCAAATCTATAAGTTTGATCTAATTAAAGTAGTATAACATTGTTGGATTTCGAATGGTTCCTCTGTAGGTGTTTGGAAAGCACCATGTCTAGGTCCTGCTTATGTTTTGATGGTTGTGAGGGCACGATATGCTGCCCTTTTTCTTAAGCTATCTGTTCCATTCCTGTGAGCAGGCAGGTTATTAAAATTGGCAACCATTCTGCATTCCAAGCTGCTTGGCTGGAGGGCAGATTTGATACATTTCAGTAAGGAGACTATCTGTTACTTTGAAACAGACTTTCAGAGCAGAGAGACAGAACCACATACCATATTTGCACTGTGTTTGTAAATCAGAATACAGCTCGAAAGTCTAGTATCACACCTTCTACCTGTTTCGGATGGCCATCTAAATGGAGATTAAAGATCTCTGGAGACCTTTTGGAAAAAGTACAAATGGCAAAATCTGAGGACTAGTTTAATTTGGGGGTCCTCCCCAAATCTAAGTTTTTCTCTTGAACCCCCTCTTTCCCAGTGGCTAATTTTGGGACAGCACCCACTATCCAGCATGAAAGTGAAGTATTCCATTCCCTATTAATACAAAATAGTGCCATTGTCTTGAGTAACATTCACTTTCTCACTAAAAATTGTTTCTAATGAAAAAGCCTATATGTGAACCTATAGTCACTGCAACTTCTATATCTTGCTGTGTGAAGTACTTTCAAACATCTATAAAAAGAGCTGTATAAAACCATAAATCTATGGGTTTTTTTTTATTATTCCCTGTAGAGACTTTCCCTGGTATAGTGTTCTATAGAATTTTTTGTGGGAGGTAGGAGTAATTTTCTAAACTTTCTCATACTACTTTTGTTCTGTATATGCTGGGGTGAGGCGTTTATTCGTTAAGAGAAAAAATGAGCGGATTGCTGAGACAGGCTTAAATCTGAAATGCAGAAAGGTGAGGAACACATTGCTTATCAAACAACATTTTCTCTGTCAGTGGAGGAGAGTAGCAGAAAGATTTTTCACTTGGAGATTATTATGAGAGTAATTTAAGTAGGATATAAAATTGCCAGGTATTTAAAAGAGAAAAATTTCAAATGTAATTGGCAGGTCCATCACTAGCTGCATTATTTTACTGAGAAGGGCCAAGCAGACAGATGTATAATGGGATATATCCTACTGCAAGAGAGGTCATATTTCTGTGTTTCAGATGTATGACTTCAAAATTTCAGAAAGACAACACCTTTATGTTTAAAAAAAAACAGGTCCAGTGGTACAGGATCAGCAAACAGAGCTGTAAACAGGGGAGTTGGAGTGGGAGTTCTGTTGGGGGAGAAGGGAGGAGCAAGTCCCTGCTCCTTAGAGGCAGTGAGTGAGTTTTGAGAGAAGCAGAACCCTGATCAGGGGGCCTAGAAAGGCAGCCAAACTGTCAACCAGTGGCCCAGGTGCAGCAGCATACGAGCAATAAATATGTGAGTTTGTAAGGGGAGTTTGAGGGTGGAGTGGATGGTTCCGGATTTGTTTTGGTGTTTGGGTGTTTGGGTTTTTTCCCTTTAGCCTCCTCTTGCCTTTGCGCCACCATCTGCTCAAAGCTCCTTCAAAACCTTCAGCTATAGTTTCCACCTGCGTCTCCAAGCCTCGGATCATCTCTTCCATCATCTCTGTCAAGCGGCATTTCACACAATTGAAGCTCTTTTCAGGTACCTGTTCTAAAGTCATGTACATTCCGCAGCTTCCACATCTCATCATCTTCATTGTCTCTTCCATGGCTTGGATCACTACCACAGCTGACTCTGCATCTGTCATAGCCTTCCCACCTAAATTCCTGTCAAGGGAGGACAAGGATCCAATTTGGATATGGATAGAGACCTCTTTCATATTTTTAATGAAATATATATTACTAGAGATTGTGTGATTATGGGAGACTTTAACTTGCCATATATAGATTGGAGGACAAGTGCTACTAATAATAGTAGGGCCCAGATTTTCCTGGATGTGATAGCAGGCAGTTTTCTTCACCAAGTAGTTGCTGAACGAACAAGAGGTGATGCCATTTTAAATTTGGTATTCATGAATAGTGAGGACCTCATAGAAGAACTCATTGTACAACCTTGGTTTGAGTGATCATGAGTTAATTCAGTTTAAATTAAATGGAAGGATAAACAAAAATACATGTACTACAAGGGTCCTTGATTTTAAAAGAGCTAACTTAAAAAAATTAAGGGAATTACTTAGGGAAGTGGACTGGACTCAAGGATCTGAATGTGGAGGAGGCTTGTAATTACTTTAAGTCAAAGTTGCAGAAGCTATCTGAAGCCTGCATCCCAAGCAATGGGGGGAAAAAATCATAAGGAAGGGTTGCAGACCAACCCTGGATGAGCAAGCATCTCAAACAGGTGATTAAGAGAAAGCAGAAAGCCGATAAGAAATGGAAGTTTGGAAAGATCAGCAAGGAAAGCAACCTCTTGGAGTTCAGAAAGTGTAGAGAAAAAGTGAGAACTGCCAAAAGCCAAGCAGAGTTGGACCTTGCCAGCACATCCCTTGGCCCGCGCCGCTTCCCACCACTCCCATTGGCCCAGGATGGCGAACCACGGCAAGTGGGGGCCACAATCGGCCAAACCTGCCACGTCAGCAGGTAAATAAAGTGGCCCGGCCCGCTAGGGTGCTTACCCTGGCGAGCCACGTGCCAAACGTTGCCGACCCCTGGTATAGACAATACTGGGGACCGGAATATCATACAAAAAGATCTGGATGACCTTGTAGCTGGAGTAATAGAAATGGGATGAAATTTAATAGTGCAAAGTTGGAAGCGACAGAAGAGGAGAAAGACCTGGGTGTATTGGTTGATCACAGGATGATTGTGAGCTGTCAGTGTTATGCCATCATGGAAAAAAAAGGCTAATGCCGTCCTAGGGTGCATCAGGTGAGGTATTTCCAGTAGAGATAGGGAAGTGTTGGTACCATTATACAAGGCACTAGTGAGATCTCATCTGGAATACTGTGTGTGCAACAATGGTCTCCCATGTTTAAGAAAGATGAATTCAAACTGGAACAGGTGCAGAGAAGGGCTACTGGGATGATCAGAGGAATGGTAAACCTACCTTATGAGAGGCAACTCAAAGAACTTAGCTTGTTTAGCCTAACCAAAAGAAGGCTTAGGGGAGATACAATGGCTTTCTATAAATACATCAGTGGGATAAACACCAGGAATGGAGAGGAGCTATTTAAGGTAAGCAGCAATGTGGATAAAAGAACAAATGGACATAAACTGGCCATCAACAAGTTTAGGCTTTAAATTAGATGAAGGTTTCTTACCATCAGAGGAGTAAAGTTCTGGAACAGCCTTCCAAAGGGAGCAGTGGGGGCAAAAAACCTAACTGGTTTCAAGACTGATAAATTGGATAGTATGATGGGGCATAGGTCACTTACAGGTTTAAACTAGTGTAAATGGTGAATTTTCTGTAACTTGAAGTCTTTAAACCATGATTTGAGGACTTCAGTAACTCAACCAGAGGTTAGAGGTCTATTTCTGGAGTGGGTGGGTGAGGTTCTATGGCCTGCAATGTGCAGGTGGTCAGACTGGATGATCGTGGTGGTCCTTTCTGACCTTAAAGTCTTCTTGACAAGTCACAGAAGAAATCCTTTGCAGAACTCAAATGCAGACATGCATTATTAAAGGTGTCATCTGTCTAAAGTTCAGAGGAGAGTGTGAACCATACTGACCGATTTAAAACTATATCCCAAAGTAGTACCACCGTAACAATGCACGCAGAACATTTTTAGCAAAATTGTTGCAATTCAACAGAAATTTCATAAACTCAAATATTGGCATATTTTGTTGAGAATCCATTTTATGATCAGAATTTTGCACATTTCTAATGTCTCCTATTTAGGACATAACTCCCCCTCTTATTTATTAATTCCAATTTTCTGGACACTTATACTGCCTGTGAGTTGAGATCAGAAACCTTGTTATTT